>NC_061116.1:17841469-17979637 GCF_002878395.1 Capsicum annuum
TAGCTGCGCGCCTGAGCCATGTTATGTTTTCATGACCTCTTTAGTCATGCTATGATCCATAGAACTCAGTCAGTAATATGACTCAGGAAATGTCAAAAGTCTTAGTAATTTCAGTAGCTCAGTAATCTTAGTAACCTCAGCATTCCCTGTCAATCTCAGTAACTTCAGTATTCTCAGTCAATCCTCAAAACACGGTACATTCCATCAGTCAATGGAACTCAGTAAATTTATTTTTAGCTCCGCTAAAGGATATCATAAGTTAATTAGTTCAGTTCAGTGTAGTTAAATCATTCAGTTTAGTTAATCAATTCAATGTCTATTCAGTTGGAAGTACGATTCAGCACTAAGTGAACCCAAAGATGGGGACTCTCCTGTTATTCAGTAGAGAGTGTGATCCTTAAAAGCAATCCTTGTGTTCCAGAACTACGTAACCAGTATAGGTTGAGATGCACCCTATGTATTTAGTGATATATATATATATATCATTTATGTTACCTACTAGGAGGGGTTGACGGAAGAGCTCAATGTCAGCGAGGATTTACGCAAAGTAGGTCTTTACCTGTGGCACGATTCCAGCTGAGGTTACAGGTTGGACCCCACCAGTTTTGTTTTAGGGCATGCGGTTAGATAATTACCTCCCACATTCACTATCTCAGTCTCAGTCTCTATAAAAGAAATCATCTAGGTCCTTAGATTTTAGGACTGTCAGATATAGTCAAATTTAGATACAGTACAAAACTCAGCTAGTTTTGTCAGATTTAAGATTGTCAGATACAGTCACTCATGTATCAGTAACATAGCATCAGTCAGTCGGTATTCAGTAATACAGTATCATCTTCCTTACTTATCAGTTACTCAGGGGTCAATATTAGTAGCCTCAGTATTCAGTCCTATCATGATCTCAGTAACAGTTGCGTAGTCATGCATTTATTCATATGTTCATGTTGTTTAGTAAGTTAGTATTATTCATGCATATGAACCATTTGCATTCAGCCTACCTCACTTGCATTCCAGTACATTCAAAGTATGACGCATTTGCGCTATGGTGTATTATACCATAGGTTTAGAAGCACGAGCTCCAAAGAACCAGTAGCATCCCAGTTCAACGATAAGTGTTAGCAGTAAGTCCTCATCCTTTGAGGACGTGATGATTACCTTACTATTTCAGTTTTTAATTTATTTTAGTAGTCAGAGTTAGTTGGGGACATATCCCATCAACTTCTTATTCAGACAGTTTAGAGTCTTTCAGACTATAGCATGTCAGACAGTTATTTCAAATTTGTTTTGGTATTTATATACCGCTTTCAGACATTATTTTATTAGATGTTTATCCAGTTTGAACCTTATGGCGTTTTAGTTCATGTTTCCACATTTTTTAGTCTTTTTTGTAGTATACAGGCACACATATCAGTCATGGGTTAGCTTGTGGTCCTTCGAGGTCATGAGCATCGTGTGGCAATGTATTTTAGAAAAATCGGGGCATTACAATCTCGTCAAATGGGGACATATGTATGATAGAATGGTAATTGTTACTATAAGTGAACTCAATCAATGGCAAATACTCATCCCAATTACCTTTGAAATCTAGAGTACATGCCCTCAAAATATCTTCTAGAGTTTGGATGATCCTCTCTTCTTGACCATCTGTCTGAGGGTGGAAAGCTAAACAAAAATGTACTTCGGTACCAAGACCCTACTGAAAGGCTCTCTAAAACTAGGAAGTGAACTGAGTACCCTTATCTGAAATGATAGATAAGGGAACTCCATGAAGTCTGACTAATTCTCTAATGTACAACTTAGCATAATCTTTAGTTGTGTAAGACGTGTGAACCAGCAAAAAATGCTCTGACTTAGTCAATCTATCTACTATAACACAAATCGAATCATGTTGACGACGCAAATTGTGTAAACCAGCCACAAAATCCATATTCACCTCTTCGCACTTCCAAGTTGGGATACCAAACTCTTGAAACGTACCACCACATCTTTGGCGCTCTAACTTAACCTGTTGATAAGTTGAACACTTTGCTACAAATTCTACTATATCTTTCTTCATACTACTCAACCAATAGATTTCTCGCAAACCGCAGTACATCTTGGTTGCACCCTGATTAATGTAATAACGTACACCATGCGCTTCCGTCATAATCCATTGTCTCAAACAATCAACACATGGCACACACAATCTACTCTGGTATCTCAACACGCCATCTCCCCCTTAGAAGAAAACCTTTACTTTTTGGTCTTTAAGTGACTCCATCAGTTTGACCAAATAATAATCCTTCTCTTGCTTCTCCTTTACTTCCGAAACTATTCTTTGTTTTGGTGAGCCTTTAGTTAATGATTTTTGGGTCTAGCATGTCTTGAAGCATCAAATGTTAGATGTCTCGTAATTGTGTTCTTGTTACTCTCTGCAAAAATTTATTCTATGATTTCGGTTCTGTATCAAGATGGGGAGTAGGAGGTGGTGTTTATTTTGTTGTGACTATAAAATGACAGTGATTATTGGTTTATCACATTGTTATGATCGTGAATTTGAGGTGGTGTTTTTATATACATTTTATTTGTGTTATTACCATTTTGTTTACTTGTACATATTATGGTGGTCTTGTTTGGCCTGCATAATGATTTTGCATACGTATAAATATCATGATTATCTTGTTGCATAACTGTTTGCACATTCCTGCTACTAACTGTTGGGTTAGCTATGATTGTCCTAAGCAAAATGTATAAGTGAAATTATCAAAACCACGTGGTGACTAAAGAACAATTATGAAAAATGAAGGACATCAATGTGAAAAAATCTCCCTATAGTCAAATGTGCCAAAATTCCCATTTGATTAATTAAAGTTGTCATAGTCCATAATTTTTTTATCTAAAATTTGCAGTATTTAATACCCTAAATATGTGTAGAACTTTTTCAAACATTCTTCCTTTGTTAGTGTGCCGCCGTGGAGCTGCAACGGACACTCACCATCTGAGACAAAATGTACCAAACAACAATCATAAGGCCCACAAGGTAGAACTCTAGAAAAACCACACACCAATTACGATTTTGTTTTTTTTTTTCCTCCATAGAAAAGGATGACTTCTTTTTGCGATGATTATTAGTGGTTGTATGGGTAGTGATAGTATCATAATTGTTGTTGGGGTATAGGAAGCGAAAATGAGGTACTATAGGGTGCCTATCGAACTTTCACTAACATGAACGTTTAAGACTTTTCTCATGGTAGTAAATATAGGGCAATTAACAAGAATCTATTTTTTTGAAAGATGTGATTTATTTTTACATTATTGGATAATAATTGGAAGAGTATTTCAGATTTTTGATTGTTGGATTTTTTTAAAATGGAAAATAATGAAAAGAGAAAATGAACTAGTACTTTTTCTGAGAGATATGCTTCATAATAATAAGTAGGGTATTTTAGATTTCTAATTACCGAATCATTTTAAAAATGGAAAATGTGTAAAAATAAAAATAAAAGCTAAGATGAGATTTAAAGAGTGTTCTATAATACTGGTGGCTTAAAAATTGATATGCAGGTGGTTTGAAAATGTCTCAAGGATTGTTTATTTTTTGGGGATTTGTATGAGTTGAATTACTGTTGCTAACCAACATGTATTGTGGTGCAGTAGTAGGACTACTCCACCATTATTTAAAGGTTTTGGATTTGATACTTGGGTATGGAAATTATTTTGTTGGAAGTGCAATTCACAGAATGAGTCTTATAATGTGCTATTCGAATTAGTCGAAACTTCAATGCGGAAATTTTGGACACCCGATGGCAAACAAAAAGAAACAATCAGTGATGCTAAACTTACCTTTTTGTGTAGCATTTCAAAAAAAATATTTGTTTTGGTTTGAGTAGGAATTATAGAATCCCTGACAAAAAATAATTATTAAAAAAATTGATAATTGCCTATTTCTTGAATCTGAAATTCATGCAATATATTTCAAGTTAGAAGAAGTCATAAAATAGTTTTTTCTAAATCTATCCTTATTGATCATCTCCATAGAATATATAAATTCTATTGAAGATCTTTCTTAAGTAGAGAGAGAAAAATACTTTGTTGAATTTATTTCATAAGATTGGATCGAAAATCCTAAGATGATCCATATGCGATGATTCTAAAAAATTAAATGAGTGTTCAACACTTTAGACAAACGATAATGTGAAAGGATAAGAGAAGTAGTATTTTATTTACATGGAAACAAAGTTCCACCGGCATGTCTTTTGTTTTTTTGCCTCTCCCTAAGAGCTTCCATCCTTTTTTTTCTCTATTGGTGACTGTAACACACACCCTTTGGGTTAGAGGTGAAAGGTGCTTACAAGCGGAGCAACTTCCAGTTGTCTGCTTTGATTTGCAACTGCCATTGAAATAAGTCTGATATGAATAGGTTTAAAATTCATTAACCTTCATATCTATTTGCTCTTTTACTTTCTCATTAAAGATTCTTTGTTATGAATTGAAGATAATAATATTAAATATTATTACAATGATAAGAAGGTACAACCACATTATAAAGGAAACATAATACTTCTTATTGTGTGTGTTTATAAACTAAATACTTGTTTCAGAAAGCCTTGGCATAGATGGTAAAGGTATTTTTATATGATCGAGGGGTCACAGGTTTGAGCACCGAAAACAGCCGCTTACAAAAATGCATGATAAGGTTGTATTCAATGGACCCCGCTCTTAGCGAAAGGCTACTCCATTAGGCATAGGAAAATTATGTTAAAACTTTGTTTACTCGAACTCCTGGAAGAAAGAAGTCTCAATCTGTCCACATTGTATCTTATTTCTCAAAGCGCCCTTATACATGCCTTATTGTGTGCCTTTCCCCAGGCCTCATTGTTCTTCCAACAATAATTAATGATATATTTACGTTCTCCTTGTTATGTATGTAATTCATAGTTTGCTTCCTCGTCCATTCTACAATTGCCTCCTCACTGACAACATGCACCTTCTCTTTACTACACTTTCAACGTCATTCTTGAGTCTCATTCCTTACCTACAATCATGCCCAATAGGTAATGTCGTTACTTGAGCCTTGCAATTCTTTCTCACCACTTACCCATTCGACATTTATGGATTTCGATAGAAATTGAGACTTATTGCTTGAAGATCAATAGTAGAATGAATAGGTAACATCTTTAATGTCTGTACAGCCTGCAAATTATAGGTGTGGCTATGAACAAATTCAAGTTCTATACAAAGTTTGTCAAGATCCCAATTCTTGGTTGGACGAAACAGCACTGGTGACTTAACTTGACCACGCAGACTTAAGATATTCAATTGTCATATCACAAGAGAAAGTGCCCCAATACGTATATGGGGCACAGTGCCTAGCGAGGATCTGCACATCCCTAAGAGTCCATACGCGCATCACAAAGAAATGCAGTATCCTAACAAAAAGAAGAGAGTACCTGTGAAATAGTACTCGAATGATGAGGTGAACCTAAATATTATAAAATTATATTAGTAAAAATAAGTGTATATAAGTTATAACAGCACATACTTACTGCTAGACTATTTCTCTACCAAAATAATCAATACTCTTTTTTTATTAATCAAATAGACGAGGGTGGTGCTTCATGGTTCATTGTTTTTCACATTTCTTGTCTATACAAAACCAGTTACATAATACAATCTATGTTCTTATGGCCCCTGGGAACAATACTGTGTGGTAGCAATATTTGGTGGGTTTGACCACCTCATTAGATATTTCCTATGGTAAAAAGTCTTTGGAAGATGATGTTATCAATTTTTAACAATTGATATATTCCGTCAGATGTATGGGATGGCATGTTGTGCGTACCAAAAATGGAAAGTATTAACTTCTAAAGTCCTCAACTTTCCAGTATGTTTGTTTAGAGCTATGATAATGTCATCTACATCATAAACTTATTCTGTGTGACAAAAGAGGATGAATGGAGCACTTTGATAGCATCTAGATCCTTGTTCATTGCAGAAACCTGAGGGTAATACGAGCTTCACTTAATTTGTTGTGTTTTCTGTTTGAACTTGCAGGAAAAAATTTGTGATATTTGCTGTGATATAGGTTTTCAAAAAGCACCTCATACCTGCTATCGTTGTAAGAATGTTGACGTGCATCTGTAAGTCCTCTCTCTGTCTCTCTCTCTATTTTCAGCGTCACAGTACAGCCAGGTGATCTGAAAGCCATGACTGTGCTTTATCACCTTGTGAAATATTTGTATGTTATTCTAAGGCTCAAAAATTTATACTTCTTGATCTTTAATGAAACACCCTGCACCTTTGGGTTAGAATTTAAAACATCGTTCCTACGCGTATAGAACTAAACTAAATGATTCTAGGTTAATATATGTGTGGTGATCAAACCTATAGTTTGGGAATAACTTTGAATATGAATTGAGGTCACAAAAATCTCCTAACTCTAAGACGAGTTGAAAGCATTTCATCTATTAAGTTTTAGTGGACGTATCAAATTGATTCAACTTTCATTGACTATTACTCCTAGACTATGACGAGTTAGAGGGCCTACTATATATCAAATTATAGGCCTTTGAATCTTCTTTGCAACACCACCAACCGTTCGTCAATCCGAGTGTGGAGTCAAAAGTTATAACTGTTTGTATGAGACAATGTCCAAATTGTGCGATGGGGCATGCGATGCCCACTTAACGCTATGCCATGGGCTATGCGTCGCCAAACTAGGCTTGTGCCATGGGCTGCGTCGCCCACCTTGGGAAAAACGCTGTAAAAGCTCTATTTTTGTGTTATTTAAGGGCAATACTGTCCTTTCATGTCGCATAACAGTTCCTAAACACCTATAGACAAATTATAACCCTAATGTACGTTATTTCCTCCTCAAAAATCCCAAATTCATCTTCTAAGACACAAGTGGAGAAAAGCAACTTAGGGTTTGCTCTTTCAAAGTTAAAAGTTTGATCTTTTCACGAATTCTTCGTCAATTAAGGTACGTGAGGTTGTCCTAAAAACTCCATCGGCAAGATTTATTGATTTACAAAGTTTTGAAAGAATATTATGATGTTTACCAAAGGGTTTTGAATAATTGTGTGAATAGCCGAATCACGAAATCCTTTTCAATGATATAAAGTTTTGGTCTTGAGGCCTTCCCCTAAACTTTATTTTGCTCTTATTTATGTATGTATGCGGTTTGAGTTTGAAAGTTGAATCGAGATCATGAATATTTATACTTCCTCTCTTGTTGGGACATCACTCGATTTTCACGTGTTATGAATTGATTAATTTCATATTTAGAAGAATGGCATAAACGTTTTTTACTATGTTTAAGGCTTGAAATTGATTATAAACGGAAGAGAGGGTGTTATCTTCATTGTTAATATTAAAGATGATTATTGAAAGAATTGCATGGTTTGCTATGAATTAAATGACCACCACATGTTTAAGAGTTGAAAGAGAGAATCTTTGCATAAGTTTTCATGAATTTTGATATACAAATTCTCTTATACTGTTTGAACGATTTGGTGGTCCAAACATTAAGTTTTGAATAAAGAGAGTGCAAGATGATATTTGATGGCTTAGATATATGACTTGCAAGTCGTGGAATGACTTTATCAAACAGATAAATGCCACAACAGAGTAAGATTTTCATATTTTAAATTCAAAGAATGCATGTCTTAAAGAGTTAAAAATGGGCTTAAAGAGAGTTAGATGGTTACTCGAAAAAGGCATGAGCCCAGAAAACTCATTGTCGAAAACTGCATTTTGCCGATATGGGTTTATTATGTCCCCACGAGGGACCGTACACTATCCTAGTGCCCCTTTGAATATTAGAGATATAGACTCCAACCCTTGTGGTAAACTTGGGTTGGGGGCTTGACCACCGAGTTAAGGGCGGATTTCATATAGCCCGTGGGATTGTATAGTTGTAGGGTGTATCACCTAGCTCTGAACTGATATAAAGAGTGAGTCGTGGATTTCAAGTAAATGTTCAAAGTCTTTTAAGTATGCCCATGTGTGTTTATGTGTTCTATGTAATGTTTTTTATAAATTTCTCTCACTTATGTTGTATAAAAGATTTTTATTTTTTGTTGCTCTGCGTACCAGTACATTTATATTGACCCCCTATATTTCAGGATCTGAGGATAGTCCTGGGGTCCCACTAAATTATAGACCATTGTCAGACGATTGGAGTTAGAGCCTCCCTTGTTTCGGAAGGCCATATTTTATGATTTCATTGTTTTTAATTTATGGTCCGACTGGGGGCCTTCTTCCAATCTTCCAACATATGAGTTTTCTTTCTATTAGTAGAGATTTTGTAGACAGGTGTTAGTTAGATTTGGGTCTTGTTGTAATTATAATTGTATGATTTTTTTGAAATCAATTGACCATGATTTCGTTTTGTATTTTAGAATCTTTATAGTTTATAAATTGTGCATATGATTTTTAGTTAGAAGGGCTATCGGGTATTTATAGCTCATGATGTCCGTCGAGGCCACGGCCACAGTTCGGATCATGACATTTATTTTATGTGATTCAAGATACGTGATTGTTAAATAGATGACTGAGTTAGATTTATGACATATTGAAATTTGGGAGATGCTTGGATCTTTGTGAACTTTCAATTGTAAACTTCTTGTGAAATTAATATTGTAATTATTATTCTGTATATAAATTTAGGCTATAAAATGTACATAGTTGTCCATTATACTTTATACATGTTTAAACAAATATGTCAACTACTCAAAGAATATTATCGTCGAGCTCAACAAATGTGATAAGTTTAACAGTGATAATTATGAAATATGAAGCATGAAATTTCAATACGTAAAAAAAGAGCAAGAGACTCCTTTAGCTCTTAATATTTCTTTGACATTTTTGAAAAATGGTGATATCTTCCAACATTGTGAGGACAAGGGATACTTTGCACATGATTGTTCTGAACCTAAAAGGTTACACTATCTAAATAATTTACATAGTGATGTAAATATTTTTTATTCTAATTTTTAACTGCATCACATCCTATGTTGACTATAGACTCTACATCCATCAAACATATAGTATCTAACAGAGATGCTTTCGCTAATTTTTGACAAATTTCAAAAGAATTCAAATCGATTTATGTAGGAAATAACTCCAACAAATAGGTCAAAGGAATTTCTACCTACAAACATGAAATGTATGGTGGCCAAACTTTATATATATATATATATATATGATGTATTATTTACCCCCACCAATTCATCGTAATCTAATCACTACCAGAATGTTGATCAACTTTGGATTTAATTTCTTCTTTTATGAACATAATTTATGTATTTGCCCAAGATAAAATATGAAACTTATTATTATTCGAATTGATTTTTTTTATAGGATATTGTTCTAAGATTCAATAATAATACCATTAGTTTACTCTTATTTATGTGAACTTCTAATTGTGAGAATGGTGTACATATGTGGCATACTAGATTTGGTCATATTAGTCAAGAAAGAATGAATCACTTAGCTAAAGGTCTTCGAGGCACTATAGAAAAAGTAGAATTTTTTACTTATGAATCGTGTCTAGTCGAAAAAATGCTAGAAAATTATTTTAAAAAGCATAAGAGATGATACTCCATTGCAATTAATTCATTATGACATTTTGATCCAATGAATGTAAGGGTAAGACAATTTACTACATCACTTTATTGATGATTTTACTCATTCCGATCTTTTATATTTGACTTCTCACAAATATAATGCTTTGAGTTACTTTATTAAGTTTATAAACATAGTTGAGAATCAACTGAATAGAAAAATTAAAACATTAGAAAAAGTCGATCGAGGAAGAGAGAATTTGTGTGATGAGTTCAATTGATTGTGTGGGGAAAAAGAATAAAATAAAATTAACTACTCTTTGCACTCCACCACAAAAAGGTGTTGTGAAATGAATAAATAGAACCTTGTAAGGAATAATTAAGTAAGTGATGGCACAAGTAAAATTGTCAATCACCTATTTGGGTAATGCTTTGCTCACTGCTGCTGTCATACTTAATTATGTCCTTTCTAAATCAATTACAACTATGGAATATGTTATAGACTAAAAAAAGCCAAATTTGAACTTTTTAAAGACGAGGGGTTGTGATGCTTTTATTTTAATCCTTCTTCTCAATATGAAAAATTAGTTTTAAGAGAAAAGATATGCATCTTTATAAGATACTTTGAACAATCTAAGAGTTATGTGTAATGGGTAAAAAAGATGATAAAATTCTAATTGAAATTGTGTCACCCGATGTTACATTTATGGAGAATGATTTTTCTAAGTAGTGTGAAATAGGTCAAGGCTTATCTCTTTATAAAAATAATATATCAGACTGCTTTTGTAACCAATGTTCAAATGGATTTGAGTAGGACTCATGTTGATAATAATGGAGTAGTTCCTATTTCGACAAGTCCTAGTGATATTACTAGGAGTAATTTATCTATTGATTAGTCAATTTCCCAATCTCAACCTCGACGAATAAGTCATCAAAAAATTTCTTATTATTGATTTGAGATCAAAGAGATAGCATTTTTAGTAACTCTAAATGATGAAGGGCAGAGGAACATAAATGAGTTGGCTCTTACACGCTAGCTAAAGAAAATTATTAAAAGCAATGAAAAAGAAAATAAAGTCAATGAAATCTAATCAAGTGTTGGAATTGATTAATCTTACCTATAGGGTAAGAATCTAATGAAAAAAGGTGACTTTTAAATTCAAGCTCAAGGAAAATAGCGGTATTGAAAGATTTGAATCTCTCTTAGTAGATGAGAGGTACACATAATAGGAAGGAATTAATTATGAAGAAACTTTGTCACTTTTTGTACACTTTACTTCAATAAGATTAATTTTGTCTATAATGACTATGTTAGATCTTGAATTGGATCAAATGAATTTGAAAACTATATTTCTCAATGAAGAAGTAGAATATAAAATCTATATGGAACAACCTGTAAGTTTCATGAAGAAAGGGTAAAATACATAAAGTATGTCTACTTCGTATGCTAATATATGACCTTAAATAATATTCTAGAATAAAGTACTTATGATAGAATGTGATTCTTATAATAGACATGTAAATTCATAAGGTTTACACTGACGTGATGTATTTATATTTTATTTTTCTTAGCATGTTTATGTAAATTTACATTATTGAAGTTAATGTGTGGTTTATACCTAATTTTTAATCTTTTTTATTTCTATACATATATGCTTTTTTATGTTGTTCAATAATTTTTTCGGATAAAAAAGTATGTGAAATAGGCAAAAAGATTGCCCAATTCACATAGGCAGTCGCTTCTACGGTCTATGTGACAAGTAGAGATGAGACAACTTTAAACTTATCATTGCTAAAAGTGATGATAAAAAATAGTTAGAAGTTTATTACCCCAATATCGTTAGTTAGATTATGTTTATTTTTATGTGATTAAATCGAGTTAGTCTATTTCTGTTGTCAATTGTGAGTTTTGGAGAATAAAATGACCACGTAGATTTGTGAACGCAAAATTAGACATGAGTTGTCTAAACTATCATCTGCACATATTTTAACTAAAAAAGACATATGCTTCATTGGACATGAATCAATACTATGACACATATTTCTTACCATGTATACATGTTGCGACTCATAAGGAAAAACAAGTTTAGTCTCTAATTATTTTTATCTAAAGCCCTGAAAATACAAGCAATTTTCCAAATCGTACCCACCCGACTTTAATCAGTTTCTTGAGATTCAATTTGATATTTTCTATCTTAGTATGTTGCCAAGAGATCATGCTTGATTCAATCTAGCCAGATACTTTTTGAAAAGCACTTCTTAGATAAGGAAGGCCATTTAGTATTGCCACATTAATTGCGTTTATTTACCAGTCATTTATACTTTTATGTGACATAAGTATATAATGAGAAACTCAAAATTAAGAAAAGAAATTGTGAGAAATATAATTTGATAAATAATTTAGGGTACTATGTATTATAATTTACTCTAAGTTTCGTTGATCGAGATGTTGTATATTCCTAGCAGATGTACAGCAACAAACTCTCATGTATGCATCGGTTACACGGTCTATCCGTAAAGTATGAATGTTAAGAAATAGAAATGAGAGTTGATCCACTTTGTGTTAGTGGAAAATGAAAAAAATTGGATTGAATATCCCATGTGGGTCAACCCAAATCCATAGTAAATAATATATAATTGTAAATTTATAATTATTAAAAGAGAAGAGTTGTGTCTGTTAGGAAATTAGTAATTGTGTATAACTATATGAAGATTTGTATTTCTTCAAGAAAGATAAAAACGACCATAAAAGAAAATTAAAAGTAACATTTTTTAGCTTTCTCTTTTTCTCTTTGCTATACTCTTTTCTTCTTGTACGAAGAACTTTAGTGAGAAGATTCTTGTGATAAAGTTATCTCCACCAAAATATTTGGAACAATCGTCTATAGCGGAAATGTTTTTAGAAAACTATTTTATACTGTGTATTTGTCTTTGTATGTGATTACACTTTCTGACTAGTGAAACAATTTTCAATGATCCTGCGACCTCAGAGCTTGATTAAATTCTTCATCTTAAAAATTGTATGGATCTTTATGCATTAGTTCTTCTCCTCTTTTTAAAAAGTTTGTTTTTTCTCTTCCTATCAGATATTTACTAGGTTATTATGTAGCTGTACCAAGGGATTGGTGTTGTGAAGATTGTGAAAAGGGCAAGGGGGTAGTGTCATTATCACGTGTACTGGAAAATGGGTATTCTCATGGATTCAAGTAACATGCCTCCGCAAAGTTTTTCTAGAATACTATGCCACCAAAGAAACTTGATAAATTTCCTGGTGGGCATTGTATTAATTGGGAAAACTAGGTTAAGACCGGGAAAACAAGACATATTCCCATTGAGGAATCACTTGGTCTATTATTAGGCATAGCGAAATACGAATGTTCGGCTACTAGCTCCTCAATAGTCGTGTCGACCAAATCCATGGCAATCATTACGCAAGGGAATTTTGGCAAGCAACTAGCTCAAAGTTCAATATCTTTTCCTGAGGAGAGTACAACCCAATGGTCTTTAGGATCAGCAAGATTTACTGAATCTCAGAATATTAAAAAGTGTTATGATTTGGACATATTAAGGCAAACCACAAGCAGAAAGAAAACAAGAACACACAGATTTACGTGGAAACCCTTACGGAAAAATCCACGGGTAAAGGCAGAGGATGTTTCACTATAATGAAAGGAGAGGAGCACAAGTGGAGAATGAATATTTTCTGGATACACAATACGACCCAGTAAATGTACTTATATAATATGTGCATACAAATAAGCCCAAAATACATAAAGTTCCACAGACCAATCGGCCTGATCTCTACTCTACCACCACAGACCCCATTGAAAATCACAAACATGGGTTGCACCGCAATACTTTCTGGGTCGGATCAATAAAATTAGGGTCCACCTTGACATGAATTCTAATTCAGAACTCAAATCCATTTCAATACAAATTCTCCACCTCTTCCACAAAATCCCCTAAGGGCACATCTTAATAGCTAACACTAACAAAGTCCAAGCAATGTTCAAACTTAGCACTTAGTAGTGTCTTGTCCATCATATTAGTAGGATTATCATGAGTACTGATCTTGCTAACCACAATATCACCACGAGCTATAATTTCACACACAAAATGATACTGAACTTCGATGTGCTTTGTCCTCTCATGAAATATCTGATATTTCATAAGGAAGATAGCACTCTGACTATCGTAAAAGACCGTAGTGATCTATAAGTCTTTGCTGAGTTCACCAAACAGACCCTTCAACCAAATCGCTTCCTTGAAAGCCTCTGTAATAGACATATACTCTACTTTAAAAGTTGACAAGAAACCATAGTCTATAAGGTAGCTTTCCAACTAATAGAACAACCACCAATGGTGAAATCATAGATAGTAAGGGATCTCCTTTTATCATGATCTCCGGCAAAATCAGAATCAACATACCCGATTACTCCATCTCTATTTTGCCCAAACTACAAACAAACATCAGCAGATCTATACAAGTATCTGAAAATTCACTGAACTATTTTCTAATGTTTTTTGCTAGTATTAGTCATTTATCTACTAACTGCACTAATGGCATAAGATAAATCTGGTCGAGAACACAGCATCGCATACATAAGAGACCTAATAAAAGTACAGTATGGAACTCGAGACATAGAGTCACGCTCATCATCTATTTTTAGAGATAATGTGATTGAGAGTTTGAAGTGATCTACGAATAGAGTACTTACAGGTGTGGCATTTTGCATATTGAACCCGTGAAGCACTTTTATATCCTTTTTGACTGGAGTATAACTTAAAATTCCTTCTATCCCTTAAAATCTCCATGCCAGGAATCTTTTTTGTTGTACCTAGATCCTTCAATCAAACTCGTTACTGAGCTGGGCTTTGACTTTTATTATCTCTCTCATAATTTTTGTTGCAACCAACATATCATCAATATACAAGAAATATATATTTATAAGCTATCACTTACCTCTTGGAAGTAGACACAACTATCATAGATGCTTCTCTTAAAGATATGAGAGGTCATAAATGAGTCAAACCTTTTATTCCACTTCCTGGGTGACTGCTTTAAGCCATAAAGAGACTTTTTCAGCAAGCATACATAGTCCTCCTTTCCGGAGACTACAAAGCCCTCTGTTGCTGTATATAGATGTCCTTATCAAGTTCTCTATGTAAGAATGCAGTTTTGACATCCAATTACTCAAGCTCAAGATTATGAATGGCCACAATACCAAGCAATGCTTGAATCGAACTATGTTTTACAATTGGATAAAACACATCTGTGAAGTCGATACCCGGAACCTAACTATAACCTTTAGTAACTAGTCTTTCTTTGTACCTAGAAGTTTCAACTCCTGATGTTCCTTCTTTCTTTTTGAATACCCACTTGCAATGGACAACTTTGTTATCTTTAGGCAATCTCATCAGATCTCATATGCCATTCTTGTGAAGTGATTGTATCTCCTCCTGTAAAGTAATTATCCATTGGCCAGAATCATCATAACTAGCCGCCTCTAAGTAAGACGAAGGATCTACACCAGAATTAATACCTTCTACTACATTTAATACATTAGAAACCAAATCGCTTTAGCATACTTTTGAGGAGGTTTAATATCTCTTTTAGGACTATCGTTAGCAATAGAATATTGTGGCACCACTAGTAGTGAAGAAGAAATAGTATCACTCTATATCTTTGGGCTAGACTGAGAAATAGGAATTGGTGTAGACTCTGCTACAATCTGCAATTCATCATGGGTGCTTTACCTTTGCTGATTCATGTCACTAAGCTCATTTGGGGGTGAAGCACTAGATTCGGAGGGATCCCAAAGCATAGCAATTTCATCAAACACAACATCCCTGATAACTATAATCTTTATGATTTCTGGACACGAATATTTATAAGCCTTAACACCAGTCTTATAACTCATAAATAAGTACTTGACAAATCAAGGTTCCAACTTTCCATTATCAACATAAGCATACGCAGGACATCTAACTATCCTCAAATCAGAATAACTAGCAAGAGTACCACACCATACCTCTTGTGTATTCTATTTATGAATCGAGATTGATAGAGACCGGTTAATAAGATGGCAAGTTATGGAAGCAAATTCAGCCAAAAAAGACTTGGATAAACAAGTATTAGAGAGCATACAATGCACCTTCTTCATTATAATCCTATTCATTCATTCGGCCATACCATTCTGCTGCGAAGTATGATGAATTGTCAAGTGCCTCACAATTTCTTCTAACTTGCATAAAGAATTAAATTCATTAGAATATAACTCTAAACCATTGACGGTCTTAAGGCATTTTATCTGCTTCCCTATCGGCTTTTCAATCATAGTCTTCCACTCCTTGAAAGTAGTTAATACATCGTTCTTTTGCTTCAGAAAGAACACCCAAAATTTTCTAGAATAATTATCAATAACAGTCATAAAGTAATTAGCTCCTCCTTTAGAAGCTACTCTAGCAGGACCAGAGATCAGAATGAATGTAATCAAGTGTACCCTTAGTTGAGCGGATGACTTTGGTGAATCTGACTCTCATCTACTTCCAGAAAATGCAATGGTCATAGAACTCCAATTTGGTAATACTTTACCCATAAAGATGTCCTCTCCTACTTAGTTCAGCTATCTTATTTTCACTTATATGCCGTAGGTGGATATGCCATAATTTAGCAAGATTACTTTCTGATAATGAGGAGGTAGAAATAGTTTCATCACCTTTAACAATAGATCCTTGCATGACATACAAATTTGCAGACTTTTACTGTCCCTTCATCAGAATAAGAACACCTTTAGTAACCTTCAGGACTCCACCTTCACTAGTATACCTATAACCGTTTGAATCAAGGGTACTCAAGGAAATAAGATTTCTCTTTAGGTCTAGGACATACTATAATACCCCATATTTTTCTAGCATAATATAAGTCCCAATAAATGAATATTTATATATAAAAATTTTAAAATACCTATTATTCTTTAGTTTAGAGCCTGCCATTGCGTAGGAAATTGAATTAGTTTTCCAAAGATATAAGATTTGCCTTAATTCGATAACCGGGAAAGAAGTTATGAAGATTTAAACTTTCAGTCGTTAAACACCATCATTTTGGTCATTAGCACATCACGTTGCCAGTCTAAATGGAAATTATCAATTTGCAGTAAGGGACGGTAATCATGGCGTGTTGCGCAAATGTTCAACATGGCAATTATCCTTTTCAAGTGTTCCATCACAATGCCACTGCATCATGGAGAACTTCCAGGTCGCATTCAACATGGCCACACGATTTCACCGCATCGTACCACAGGCCACATTCCATGTTGTAAGTTTCTTGTGTCTTGGTGTGATAGCGGCGCATCGAATCGAGTGTGAAAATTGGAAATTTTTACAGTTTCACAATTTTAAATTCGAGGGGCCGTTTTTTCTTTTCCCATGGCCTTAAATCCACCTAAACCTGGGATTTAAACCTAAGAGGGAATTATTTGCTCACTTTTGCTCTAACCTTTAAAATTAAAATAACTCTCTTCAAGAACAAGAATCGTAGCTCTCAAATTCAAGGCCAAATCTTAAGAACTCCTCATCAATCCTCCCAAGTTCATTATCCCAGGTATGTTAGATGTTCATCCATGGGTTTCTTTTACTCATGGAGTCCAAGTATCCTATTTAAATTACAAAATTATGATCTTTTCAAGTTATTTGATTTTAAATTGTGATTTTACCCATAAATCTCATGAACTATAATTTTATACTATGTTTTCAATGAAATTATTGTTGTTATTCAATTCTCCATGTTGTTATGTTATCATTCCTTGAATTAAATCATGATTTAGTATTATTCATGTGGAATTCATGCTTTTACTACAAGTTCCATTTGTTCTCCAAGCTTTAGTGTCATTTCACTATTATTGTTTTCGAGTCCTTGGATATTAAATACCCAAAAACCATAGTTGTTTACTTAGTCTAGTCTCATTACATTATAGAATAGTCTTTAGAACATACTATGAGCATTATTAGGATAGTCAGATATAATTCAGTTAAACTCATAATAGTTTAGTATATCAGTGTCTTTCAGTTGGTAGTGGGATTTAGCACCAAGCCAGTGTAGGGATGGTGGCTTCCCCGTCAGATAGGCAGAGTTGTTAGTAGCAGTCCCTATACTCTAGAACTACGTAGCCAGCATAGGATATGAGGAGTCACCCATCAGATTAGGCTTGACTATCTCGTAGGGGTCACCCATAAGATTAGGCTTGACACGCTTAGTCCTTAGGACAGTATATCAGTATAGTGGATCCACACACCCAACGTTAGTATCCGTGGAATGGTATTATTATCATTCAAACTGGGTTTACAAGTTTGACCCCAATTAGCTCAAATCGGGGAATGTCGGTTTGATGAAACCTCCCACAGTCTCTGTCATAGTCTCAGTCCAATAATCAGACCAGTAATTCAGTCTAAGTATTTTTTGACCAAGGCATACAGATATCAGTTATTTTAGTATTTCAGCTTATAGATTTTATTCAATTTATGTTATATGTTTGGTCATGCATCCCCAGTATCTATAGATTTCACGTACCTTCAGTAATTACAGGCTTTTATGCATACATAATAATTTACTGATTTCACATATTTCCGGTATCTAAAGATTTCATACTCTCTATTTAGTACTCTGTGTTTTACATGTATATTCAAATAGTTATTATTTCCACTCATGAGACCATGCATATTAGCCTATCTTATTTAGCATACCAGTACATTCAAAGTAATGATCGCATACCTTTTTTTGTGCTATGATGTATTATATCATAGGTTCTGATGCTCATTTTTAGGATCACTCTTAGATTTCTGAGACTATCAACAGTAGCAGTGGTGAGTTCTCATATATTGAGGAAAGGTTATTTTACTTTGTGTCTTTAGTTTAGTAGTTAGTAGAGTTAGTTAGGTCCTGTCCCATCAACTCACAGTTATTCAGTTTAGAGGCTTTCAGACATTATAGTCAGTTATTCAGTATTCTGACTTCAGTTGACATGCCAGTTAGTTATTCAGTTTATCAGTATTTTATCAGATTTAGATAGTTGTTCCTCCTGATTCATATTCAAGTATTAATTCAGTAATAAAACCATAGGGAATATCAGTTGTTCTATCGAAATTATGATATTATTTTTTAATGATCACAGCAGATACCAACTCATGGGTTAGCTTGTGGTCCCTCGGGATAGTAAGGACCGTGTGGCGCCCAGGGTGTACCCTTCGGGCATTACATATACTGCAAATCACCAAGTGTCCTCGCAACCCCATCTAATATCTTGATCGTGATTGTTCCAATACCTGCTATCTTAAATAGTGTGTTATTTCCCATCAACATAACACTTTTAAAGAATATTTTATATGTTGTAAACTAATCCCGATTATGACACATATAAAACGTGCAAGTTGAAGAAAGAATCCAATTCTCACAGGGTTTGGAGTTACCATAAAAAATTACCAAAAGTTCTCTATCACTACTTCCATCTCCCACAAAACTAGCTTCACCGAACTTCTCTAGTTAATTTTCCTTTAGTTTTGGTGCTTCTCTTTTCTCTCTATTCTGAAGCTTCCAACTCTCAGATCTGATATAGCCCTTCTTCCTGCAGTAATTATAAGTTCTATTTATGTTTCTGAATTTCAACTTATTCCTATTATTGCCCCTACTTCGTCCTTGAACAATAAGACCATTTCCTTGAGTATTTGATCCACTCACAATTCACAAGATATTTCATCTTCTTCTTAGAAAACAACGCATCATAGACTTTATAAATCATCAGGGTATCAGAACTATATAAAATTATATCCCTAAAGGCCATGTATGATGCATGCAACGAACACAATAAAACTATCCCTAGATATTACTTATCATACTTAACTTCTAGAGTCTCTACATCAGAGACGATTTCCTTAAAAATAGATAGGTGATCCTCCAAGGACGCACCCTCAAACATGCGATGGGAATAAATTCGTTGCTTGAGATGCAACTTACATGTTATGCTCTTCGTCATACACAATTATTCTAGTTTCAACCATAACACAATAGTTGTGGTCTCCTTTAAAACATCATGTAGAATTTAATTGGATAAATAAAGGTGGATCTGAGATAGAGCCTTCCGATCCTTACGCGATGAGGGCATTTTCTCAAACCTTAATAAAGTATCGTCTAAGCCCATCTGCACGAGCACAACCCATATCTTAACTTGTCATAAAAAAATCTGGTGTTGCGATCCAACAATGAAATACCATACTTCATGGTTTCCATCCTCGAAAAAATAATCAAAAAGACTCTGATACTAGTTTGTTATGTTTTGGACAGATTAAGGCAAACCACAAGAAGAAAAAAAATAAGAACACACAGATTTACGTGGAAACCCTTGCAGGAAAAACCACGGGCAGAGGCAGAGGATGTTTCACTATAATGAAAGAAGAGGATTACAATGTGGAGAACGAGTATTTTTTGGATATACAAAACAATCCACTAAATGCACTTATATAATATGTTCATACAAATAAGTCCTAGGCTCAAAAAACATAAAGGTCCATGGGCTAATCGGATTGATCCCTATGCTACGACAATAGACCCCATTGAAAATAACAAACATGGGTCACACCACAAAATTTTCTTGGACGGATCAACAAAATTATGTTCACAACTCTAACCAAATGGACAAAGTCGCTGCAAAGAGCAAAGAACCAGTACAATTATGTAAGGCTTAAGTGTTCACCAACATCTCTTATATTTATTACTTAATTTGATTTGTCCTCATGTAATTATTCTATTACACCATCAATATCTGAAAAGTTCTTAATGAAAATTTTATTTACTTTTGTACTTTAATGCAATTGATATAGCATTTCTTTTTAGGTCTTGGTGGTTTTATCAATATAGAGCATAGGTGTCCGATGTTATCAATGAGAGTGGAACGATACCTATGCAACACCCTTGTGATACTGCCCTAGTTCCTTCCTGGAAGTAAAGTCCCTTTATCATATACATCAATTATAATATAGGCAGTTGACTGATTAATCTTTTCTTTGTAAATTCCATTTTGATCTGTAAGCATTCATATACATATAATTCTTTTTATTTAATAACATAATGTTGGTTAATAAAGGGATGGCCTGATGCAACTTAGAGATTCCAAGTTTGAATCCCAACTGTAAAAGCACTGTTTCGTTGTTTGTATCTACACGTTGAATATTACTTTCTGGCTTTTTCATGACTTATTAGATACCAGAAAATTAGACTATTTCATACGGGTTTAAGAAATTCCCTTTGTGTGGTAGACACAGGTTACACAATGAATTAGTTGGGGTGAGGTCAAGCAGGTACCTACACCATTAGCATCACTAATAAATGTATAAAATGTATTCACATATAGGGGAAAGAGTTTTTTCTCATACGTAGTTGCAAGTCGTGACATAATAATAATTTGAATATATATTTCTTAATGAAATGGTAGTAAAATTAATTCCCATTATGGAGAAATTCCTGGAAGAGTAGGAGTTACTGCCTTTGTATATCCTTGTATTTGGGCCATCTTATATGTTTAGGTATGGTGAAAAAGAAATTGTAGGTAAGTTATATGGGAGCACATTGTTTATTTCTAATTATTTTTAGTTATGTAACCTGAGGAGCCTTCTGTTCTCTTTATATTTTTGTTTGTGTCCTTGAAACTCGAATTTGCCATTGTTATGGATCAAAGAGAAGAAAGCTTTCCCTTTAGTTATTCTGTAGAATACCTATATATTGAAGATATTTTATTAACTTGAGGAATCTGCACCATTCAACAGGAATACAGACTTTGTTCCCTTTAATAATTATTCTCTCTTTTTCTTTACATTATAGGGGAAGTTTTGACATCTTAGATACTATGCCATTTGGAGTTGGTATGCTCAATAATTGTATCCATGCTCATTCTCCTTCCAGAATGTGGCATAAGATGTATAAGTTCTATAATTGTGAGAACAATGTATACTATGCTCATGATTGTCCTAACCCTAAATAGGTACATGACCTTATTAATAATTTACATAGTGATGCAAATATTTTTTCCTATGCTTTTTGAATTGAAGAACTTTTTATGTATTTGTTGACACGACTACCATTGAGCACATAGTGGCAGAAAGTTATAATTTCCTAGATTTTCAACGAATTGCACATAGATCAAAACGAGTGTATGTAGGGAATAAATCCAAAGAGACGGTCAAAAAATTGGTACCTGCAAACAAAAATGTGTGGTGATCAAAATCTATTTCTAAATAATGCACTATTTACTCCATTAGTTCACTAAGATCTAGAATCAATTAAAATGTTGTTTATGTTAATATTGGTACCTGCAAACATAAATGTGTGGTGATCAAACTCTATTTCTAAATAATGCACTATTTACTCCATTAGTTCACTAAGATCTAGAATCAATTAAAATGTTGTTTATGTTAATATTAAATTTCTTTATATGAACATAATATGGATATGTATTTTGAAAAGAAAAATATGACCTAGTTTAATGATCAGTTCTTTTTATATTGGATGTTGTTCAAAATCATAATAATAATATTTGTTTTTCCTTGTTTATATCAACTTCTAATTGGTAGAATGATCTAAGTACATGAATGCTAGGCTTGGCCTTATTGGTCAGTATTGACATAATTTCAGAGGTTTCCCTTACTTTGTCTGCGTCAACAAACAATTTGAAATACCTCTACTTTTTTAGAACAGGTCCGAGTTAAATAGCAATGATTCGAAGAACTTCTTTTACACTATTTCGAAAATGAATTGCTTACACAAAAAAATATTCTTCATACAATAAATAAAGTTGAATTTCCTACTTGTAAATCTCATCTAATAGGAAAAACTGCAAGAAAATCATTGAAAAAAGGCACAAAAGTTTATACTCCATATAATTAATTTATTTGACATATGTTCTCTAATAAATGTGAGGAAAGGATATGGTGCTATTTACTTCATCACTTTTATTGATAAATTTACTTGATTTGGTTATACATAGTTGATTTTTCATAAATCCAAA
Source organism: Capsicum annuum (assembly GCF_002878395.1). Taxonomy (NCBI): domain Eukaryota; kingdom Viridiplantae; phylum Streptophyta; class Magnoliopsida; order Solanales; family Solanaceae; genus Capsicum; species Capsicum annuum. The sequence goes on from NC_061116.1 coordinate 17,864,067, forward strand.
TTTTTGAGATGCTTCAATGAACCTAGTTAAAAATCAAACTAGACAGATAGATTAAAGATATAAGATACGATCAAAGTAGAAAGTATTTATATGATGAGTTCAAATAATTGGTTGATAAAAACTAAATTCAAAGACAATTAACTACTTTCTACAGTCCACAGTAAAATGATGTTAAAATTAGGTCCAAGGGGTAGAAAGTAAATCTTTGTATAGTACTATTACATCCTGGGTTTTGGCATTTAAAATTTTCTCAGAAATCCATTCTCCGAACCCAATACGACTCATGGGTACGAATTGTATGTTGGGGTAAGAGTGGTATGATCCTATTGTATGCTGAACAATCTTTATTGGTATGATATTTTTGATTAATAGAATGGGTAAGACTTTAAGGTATGAGTCCCAGGTGCTTGGTACGAGTCGTACTAGGGATTTTTATGGTGGGCAGTGTTTGATCCTCGAGTTATTTCATTATGCCAGGGATACGGTTCATGGGTACGGATTGTATATTGTGGTTGCATCTTGGTTGGATGAGTCATATGCTGGACAATGTCTTATCCAAGGTTGATCTTAGGTACAAGTAGTGGAAAGAAATCGTATGGAAGGGTACGACTAGTATTGGTCAGTCGTATCCCTATGACAGGATTTTAAGGAACTTAAGTGGGGGTATTTAAGATATTTTTTTGCTTACCCTAATTAGGACCCATGAGTTCTAATACACTTAGGAGGTTATTTACCCTATTATTCTATTATTAACAGTTTAAAACAACTTCTAAACTTCCAATAATTATTTTCAGAGCTTTTGGGGCAAGGAACATAGAGTTTCAACTAACGGAGTACTTTGGGGCTTGCTTTGATAATTTTCTTCCGTCACCTTTCTTAGTTTAAGACATGTGTCTCTTCCCTACTTATTACTTCTAAAAAGTCATGGATTTTATTAATGAATTATGGTTTTAATAATGCATGATTAATGGTTTTCAACTATAATTGGAGGTTTTAGATGTAAATGCTTGGTTATGATTTTCCATGGTTTTTAATTATGCTTTTCTAGGCATTAATGATGATTTTGGATAATTTGATTACAAGGTAATAGTTTAAAGATAATTGAAATTGGTTCTGGTTAACTTATGCCCCAAGGTATTTTATAAAATACTTATAAATATATGTTCATTGCATTGCCTTCTTTTAATGAAACTCTTGCTAGTTTTCAGCTTATGCATGAAACTTTAAATTGTTTACAAAGATTTAAGGCTAATTGCTATGATTGTGGAGAAATGCTTTTGCTATGGATAAATGCTAACAAGTATGGGTGGTATAACGATACCACCGATTATTAAATATCCTTAGTTAATAAATGGTAAAGGAATTGCTTGTACATGGTTTAAATTTGGGCATTAATGACGGGATGTGTATCTAATTCGTGGAAGGTGGCGGTCCCGGGGGGGCCAAAATCGTAAACTCATATTTATTGATATGAGGGGTCTTGATGATCATATATGTGTGTCACATTTTATATTGGGGAATGTACTAGTCATCCCATGGGATATTGCCTGGTCGTATAACTACACGCTTTGTGACCCTTTTAGCAGGAAGAGCTAAACCCATATGGCCCATGAATGGTTAGGACAACAAAGCTACAAAGTCCAAGTAAAATTTTTAAATGCACACTAAAAACGGTTCCCTTTCTTAACAAATATATATATGGTTATGTGCATAATGGATGATTTTACTTGGTTTTTTAAATGGAATTATATTATCCTTATCCTCAGTTACATTCTAGCGGTCATTCGCTAACCCGTTTACTGGTGTCTATACACTTATTCAATGTAGGAACCAACCATTCCACTCCTCCTACAAAGTGATTAACTTGAGGACAACACTTGGACTGAAGTGGTGAGCTTCCATCCTTTTGAAAGGCTCCATTTTATGGTATGGACATCTTTGGAAAATTTTATTTTATTTTGGATATTAATTTTTGACAAGGTTGGGGGCATGTCCTAACAAGATATTTTTAATATTTTGGATAGAGGCTTTGTGGTACTTTTGGGGGTTGGTATAGACGGGATCGATATTGGTGTTTTCTTTGGCATTGATATTGATGTTGGGGCTTACTCCCTTGGACGATATTGTAGGTTGTTCCATTGTATTACATTTTAGGATTGATTATAATATTTTGTTTTGATATTTCTTTTGGATATGGCCTGGTTTATGGTCTTTGGTTTGGTTAGATATGGTTGGATGATTAGGTTGGTACTGTTAGACTCGATTGGGATAATCACATTTGTAGCCGTATCCTAGAGTCTTTATGAGAGAATTTGGGCAATCTTGTTATATGCTCGAAATTCATCCCATCTAAGGCTGCATAAGGTTATTGGGTTAGGTAAAGGGGGCGGTCCTTAGACCTGGTTGGACTTGGGATGCCCATTATGTCTAGGCCCTGGTTTGGGTCGTGAAATATTAGTATCAGAGATTTAGGTTCATGGTCAACTGGGAGTCCACAAATTCATATCGAGTAGAGTTTTTTTTAGGGCTATATAGACACTCATAATGGAGAGGCTGCAAGACATTTGGGAATATTTCACTTCCTTTGTATTCTACCTTCAAGCTTGAGTTCTCAGTCCTAGAATCCTGTCTAATCTTTGGTTTTTGTCTTTCAAAAAATGCCTTATAAATATGGAATGCAAAGAAACTCTTCTACCTTATCAAGGGATTGTTGAATGGGTAAATCCTACTATTAGAGTAGATCTTGATCCTAGGATCCTATTCGTGATTGTGCTGGAGTTCCTCCTTCCCATACTACTTCTCCTCTGGTCCCTTAGGGTAACATGGCGAATGCAGAGTTTCGTCAGTCTATTTATTTTATTGCTCAGATGGTCGTTTCTAAGGCTGAGTAGGGTGCGATTGGTGCTTTATCTTTTGAGTCCACAAGGGTTTGTCAATTTATGAAGATGGGTCCTCCTACTTTTATAAGAGTGAAGGTGGAAGAAAACCCATAGGGCTTCTTAGATGAAATGGAGAAGATATTTTAAGTTATATAGGCTACTTATGTAGAGGGAGTTAATTTTAAGGCTTATCAGCTCAAGGATGTTATTTATCAGTGGTATAAGGAGTGGGACATAGATAAGGCTTATATGGAAGAGGAAGGGTTGTGGGAGGCCTTTTCTAATACCTTAACGTATCATTTCTTTCTTCAACAGTTGAGGGAAGCAAAGATGGAGTAGTTTGTGAACCTCAGGCAAGAGAGAATGTCTGTAAGGGAATATGCCTCGAAGTTCCATCATTTGTCGAGCTATTCTCCTGATTTGGTAGTTGACATGAGGTCAAGAATAAGGAAGTTCAGTTTTAGGCTAAATAGAGATTTGATTATGAAGGGCAATACTGCTTTGCTCATTAAGGACATGGAGATCTTTTTGTTAACTATTCATATTCTATAGGTTGGAGACGAGAAGAGAAAGCAAGTAGAGTTTGGAGATAGAAAGGAACAGTAGAGAAGGTTTTATGATCCGGGAGGTGTGCAGTCTCAAGGTGGTGGAGATGGTGACAAGTGGCAGAAAAATAAGTGGAGGAGTTCTTGTTCCTTATCTACTGCCAGTACTTCTTACCCACAGCAGTCGGGCGATAAGCATCATCAAGGTGGTGATAATTCTCAGGCACAAGTTGCCCAATCTCAAGCGAGCGGAGGTCAGTCTATTTCTTTATGCCCTCCTTATAAGTTTTGCAGTTGTCCTTATTAGGGATTTTGTGAGGAAGTGAAGGATAAGCGCTTTAAGTGTAGTAAGACAAATTATCAGATCAGAGCTTGTTCGTCTAGTAAAGACACTGCAGGGGCGAATAAGATTCATATAGCTTCATCTTCTACTCCTACACCTATTTGTGTGGCATATACTTATGTTACTACTCCTGGTTCTAGTGTTGGTCGGAATAGGTTGTATGCTTTTGCGTCCCGACAGGAATCTGAGGCATCACCTGATATAGTTACTGGTATATATATTTTATTCAAGATCCGCTCTATCTTATGTGAATCCATTGTAAGAGATAATAGAGAAGTAGCACAATGGAAATAGAGATTTTGATATACCTCCAGCCATTGTCGAATTTCGTCAGAGCGTTGGCGTCATCGGATTTTGTTTCCACTTCCGATGAGTTTTCTAAGAACTCAGAATATCTTATTGTAGATGGTGTGAATTTTTGAGAGATTTTCTATGCTTAGGGACCATCCAGAATTCCTCTTTTATACTGCTCATCCATCAAAAGCAGTTGGGCAGTTCTTTTAGATAAGGGAATGGCAACAATTATAGAGAATCTTAAATTTGAAATTCAAGTTGAGTGGATAAGTAAAAATTTACGGGCCATGAAGAAAAGGCCAACATTCTCCCACTTGGTCCATATATTCTCATCCCATATGTGAAGCATAAGACATGAATCATGACGATAGTTCCTCTAAAGCGAGCAGTATCATTCATGTATCACAATGTGTTATGCCTCTAAGCCTCAGCCCTTATTACTTAATGAATAAACTCAATATTTATTCTAGGTCCATACTTCAGTGACATTTCTCAAAACAAACTGATTGTGCACATAGTTTCAAATAAGAGAATTATCATATAAAATACAGTTTCATCTACATTGATTGTTACAACGAAAATTTACATAGTAGAAGTAAGTCCCATTGTGACTACATGATCCTTAAATTTCTACGGTGGCATGCCTTTAGTTAAAGGATCAGCTAACATCACTTCAATGCCGATGTGTTCAATGACCACCTTCTTATCTTTAACATGTTCGCTTATGGCTAGATGCTTGATGTCGATATGCTTGCTTCAACTACCACTTTTGTTATTCTTAGCCAAAAACACAGCAGCTTAATTGTCACAATTTAACCTTAATGGCTTAGAAATAGGGTCGATAATTCTCAGCCAAGAAATGAAACTCTTTAACCATACACCATGTGAGGTAGCCTCAAAATAAGAAACGAACTCAGGCTCAATAGTAAAAGTAGTAATCAAATTCTGTTTGGCACTCCTCAAAGATATAGCTCCACTGGCTAACATAAAAATGTATCCAGAAGTTGATTTTCGTGAATCAACACAACCAACAAAGTCTGAATCAGAGTAACCAATGACTTCCAAGTAACCTGATCATTTGTACATAAGCATGTAATCTTTTGTCCCTTGAAGATATTTCAAGACTTTCTTTGCAGCTCTCCAGTGGTCAAGACCTGGATTACTCTGATATCTTCCTAACATTCCAACAACAAATGTTATGTCAGGTCTTGTACTAAACTGAGCATACATCAAGCTTCCGATAGCAGAAGCGTTCGAAATGTCTTTCATTTGTTCCCTCTCAAGGACATTTTTCAAGCATTATTTCAAGTTGAACTTGTCACCATTAACAATAAGAGCTACACTTGGTGAACAATCTTTCATTCAAAACCTCTCCAAAACTTTATTGATATAGGCTTCTTGAGATAAACCTAAGATACCTTGATGTCTATCTTGATGAATCTTAATGCCAATGATATAAGATGCATCACCTACATCTTTCATATCAAAACATTTAGAGAGAAATTGTTTCACCTCATGTATCATTCCCTTATCATTGGATGCAAGCAAGATATCATCCACATATAGAACTAGAAAGCATATTTTACTCCCACTGACTTTCTAGTATATACATTAATCCATAATGTTCTCAACAAGCTTGAATGAAGAGATGACATTGTGAAATTTCAAATACCATTGACGGAGGCTTGTTTTAGTCCATATATAGATTTCTTTAACTTACATACAAATTGCTCACCTTCACTAGAGGAGAAACCTCCAGGTTGTTTCATATAAACATCTTCCTCTAGATTACCATCAAGAAATATAGTTTTCACATTCATCTGTTGCAATTCTAAGTCAAAATAGGTTACTAATGCCAATAGAATGCACAAGGAATCCTTTTTCGACAAAGGAGAAAATGTCTCTGTATAGTCAATTCCTTCTTGTTGATTGAATCCTTTACCAACAAGTCTTGCTTTATATCTTTCAATATTGCCTGATGACTCCTTTTTAGTTTTAAAGACCCACTTACATCCAATTGCTTTTACACCATTAGGCAACTCGAAAAGATCCCAAACTTCATTGCTTTTCATAGAATTCAATTCATCTTTCATGGCACTGTACCACAATTCTGACACTTTGCAATCCATGGATTGTGAAAAAAACTAAGTTTCATTTTCAATTCCAATGTCAGATTCCTATAAATACACAACAAAATCACTAGGAATTGCTGATTTTCTTTCTCTAGAAGATCTTCTTAATGTTGCACCAACATTTTCCTGAGGATCATGTTGTTAAACTGGTTGCTCAATAATTTCAGAAATCATTTGAACTTGATCTACTTGAACATTTTCAGCAACTTGTGGAATTTCATTGACTTGTTGTGCAACACTCAATTGTACTTGAGGGGTGTTATACACAACAATCAATCGTAGACTTGAAGTTGAAGGTCGATCTCTAACATAAATTGTATTCTGAAGTTGATCACTCCTACTAATTTAGTCATTTTAAAGAAATTTTGTATTTCTTGATTCCACAATCCTAGTGTTGTTAGATGGACAATAGAATCTGTATACTTTAGACCTTTCAGCATATCCAATAAAATATCCACTAATGGTCCTACGATCCAGTTTCTTTTCTTGTGGATTGTAAATTCTTACTTCAGACGGGCATCCCCATACACGAATATGTGTTAAACTAGGTTTCCAACCTTTGAAAAATTCAAAAGGTGTCTTTACGACAGCCTTGGTTAGAACTAAATTTAATATATACACTGTCGTCTTAAGAGCTTCAATTCACAAGGACATAGGTAGCTTATAGCTACTTAACATATTATGCACCATATCCATTAATGTTAGATTTCTTCTTTTTTCTACACCATTTTAATCTGGAGAACTAGGCATAGTGTATTGGGCAACAATCCCATTTTCATGAAGAAATTTCACAAAAGGACCTTGTACTTGTCCATCCTCATTGTGCCTACCGTAGTACTCACCACCTCTATCAATCCTCACAATTTTAATTTGTTTTCCATATTATTTTTCTACTTCAGCCTTAAGCACTTAGAAGGCTTATAGTACTTCGCTTTTATTATGAGGCATATAGAGATACATTTATCGTGAGTAGTTATCTATAAAGGTGATAAAGTATTTCTGACCATATGCATCCATATCTAGACAACATATATCTGAATGTATGATTTCTAATATGTTTGAACTCCTGTTAGCACCTTTCTTTGACTTGTTTGTCTGTTTGCCTTTAATGCAGTCAACACAAGTATTGGCATCAGTAAAATCTAAAGTACTAAGTACTCCATCATTTACTAATCTCTTAATTCCATCTCGGGAGATATGTCCCAATCTTCGATGCCACAAAATAGAAGAATTTTCATTCATAATCCATCATTTGATGCTAGTTTGGACATGCATAACATTATGAGTAGAATCATTTTTCAAATCAACAGAGAAAAGACTATCAAACAGTGTACCATATGCAATAAGTTTAGATTTATAAAATTGATTAGAATAACACTCTGGAAAGAAGGAGTATCCCAAAGGTACAAGTCTTGGTACTGAAATTAAATTCCTAGAAAAGTTAGGAACATGAAAGGTCTTTTCCAACTCTAAAATAAAACCACTACTAAGAACTAAACTGCATGTTCCAATAGCTTTTACACGCGACTGCATCTTGTTTCCTGAATAGATGTTTTGCTCAGCTCCCACTGGCTTTCGCAGGATTTTTAAGTCTTACAAGGAATTCGTAATGTGGGTTGTAGAAGAAGAATAAATCCACCATGTGTTTTGATTAACATCAATCATATTAGCTTCATAACAAATAAGAGAAATAGAAGTACCTTTCTTCTCAAGCTATCGTTGAAACTTCACATAGTCTTTCTTTACGTGCCCCTTCTTTCCACAAAAACGACACTTGAATACTTTTTTACTGTCAGAGTCAAGTGGAATTCAACTTTCTCTGATACCATTTATAGGGAGGGTGCGCGGATTAGGTAGATTAAATAGATTTAGTAGGTTTCTAGTGAATCTATTTTTATTAGTGCGTGGATATTTTGTTTTAATATCTTTTAATAATTTACTTTTTTCATAAGATATATTCATTAATTATTTTATCCTGTAGTAATTACAGAGTTACAAATTCTTGTATAATAATTTATCCTATCTGTACTATAATATATATCTAATTCTAGATTTTCAATGTTATTTATTATCTTGTGTTGTTCTTCTCGTAGTGAGTTTTTAAATTATATAAACTATCACATGTACTTTTATCTAAATTTTCTAAGGTTTTTTCTATCCATGCTAATTTTTCTTTTAGGTCTTCCATTATTTTTCTAATTCGGTTTCTATAATTAATTTCATTATTTAGATTTTCTTGATTTTCTCTAGTTTGTCTAATATATTCTAACATTTTTTTAATCTGAATAATATTCTTCTGGGTAAATTTCTTCGTATAACTGTTCTAGACAATTTATAGTTTCATTTTCATAGTTTATTATTTCTTCTAATATTATTTTCTTAATATCCATAATTTCTATGTTTTTAAGTATATATAATATTAAAACTTTAAGATAATCTAAATGATCTATTTTTTAAAATTGGTTTTATAATATTTTGTAGTTGTTTGTTTTAGTCTTAGTAGTTTTTGCATATTTTTATTAAGAAATTTTATATCTTTATTTCCCATGTATTTATCTATATTTATTTTTATCTGTTTTTCTAGTAACTGCATATTTTCTAAAAATTTTATGTAACTTATCATCGTAAATATTTGTAAGAGTAATTAGGTAGATACGGGATATAACTTACTCTGGTCATGTAATATTCACCAAAAGCTTTTTCTAATATGATTTTTCTTATATCTGCTACTTTTATATTTCTAAGTGCATACAAAATAAGTATTTTGAATTTATCTACCATCACATCAGATATATTATCATTCATTTTCATAAATTTGCTTTTTTCAAAATATTCCCTTCAACCATGTACATAAAATATAGTCATCTTAGCTTACTATATACTAGATTATTCTTAAATAATATGTTCTTCCGTCACTATTAACATGGTAATCCGGATACTTTTTCCCTTAAACAGCGCCTCTACTCTGGTTACTCCCCGCCACGGCTTCTTGCCTCAATGGTTTCACCTTTAGGATGGCATAGTCCTTAGGGATATTTCTCCGTTTCCTCTTTGTTAATAAACTTCTTAACATATTATTCTTCGAATAATTCTACTATAAAGTAACTAATATGAATTTATTTTATCATATCATGATTGTTGGGAATTATGAAATTAGCTATTCATAATCATAAATAGATATACATGTTCGGGTAGCTTTGATATTTCTGAGTTTTGTTGTTCCATAGCTTTTTCCATTGGAGTATGTTTATCTAATTAACTGAGTAATATTTTTTTTTTTGTGGATTGGAGAGAGTAAAGTGCTTCAACGCATGAAGGCTTGCTCTTTGCAATGCCTTCTGCCTCTGTATTTATAGAATGAAAATGTGAACTTTACATGTTTTCTGTTTCTAAAAAGTAAAAAAAGTCAAAAAAGGGGGGCCTATCCCCATTTAACTTTCCTAATTTTCTAATCTACTTTACGTAAAGTTTCTTACAACTTATTTAATGTACATCAAGACTTTTGTTACAATAATTTAATGTACATCAAGACTTTTTGTTACAATAATTCTTCTTTTGTACAGTATTTTGTCTCCGTTGATTTTTGTCGTATCTGCTCCATTATTGCTCTGTATCTGCTCCATTATTGCTCTTTATCTGCTCCATTATTGCTCTTTTATCCTATCTTTCCAGCTGGCATTTTATCTTCTTTATTCTAGATGTACCTCTGGAATAATATTATCTTCTCCATTGCACCTCGAACATTGGTGGTCTGGATATTTATGTCCAATCATTTTACAGTATCTGGTTAGCAGTCCGGCTGAAATAAATCCCTTTCTTATTGCTCGTGCGGTAGATTGTTTTTCTGGGTTAAGTAGCGTCAGTATCCATTGTCTTACGTCTTCCATATCTGCTTGTCTTAGCTCTTTCGAATTTGAATATATCATTTGGTGATCTCTTGAATAGTAGCTCCATATTGGATTTCCGTTAGCATAGTTATTTGCTAGTTCTTGTATGATCGTAGCTAGTCCAATAAGTCTTTTATTTGCATAAAAATCTGGTATCTCGATTCTAGGTATCTCTGGTTGTTGCGATATATCCTCTGGTATAATCATATCTCTTGTCAGTCCTATCTTTACAACCTGTATAACTGGTTTTATTTCGTCATATAATATCTCTGCTGGTGCAGTATAACACTTTATATAAAATAAATTTCCTTTTGTTATTCTTTCATAGGTAGTGAATATCTTATATAATTCCTCCATAGCTGTTAGCTCTTCTCCGTCTTGGGTATATATGGTATTTAGTAGTCCATAGTCAAAACAAGTTTTAACTAGGCTTGGGTTAGTTTTGGGTAGTGCGATTAATTTATTGTATCCTTGTAGTTTTTGGGTTATATAATTGATATTTGGTTTTTTGATGTCTGTAGCTCTGGGGTTATGGTTTAGAAAGGTTTGTACTCTGTATATATTTTCTATGTATTTCTGGGCTGTGTAGTTGTATACTTTTTTGTCTTGGTTTAGGCTATCTCGGTATGTGTTAACTTGTGGGGGTATGAATAAATGGTCTTTTTGTGTTTTGGGGGTAAATGGTTTTTCAAATATTTTATTCATATTTGCATTTTGGTATCTTGGCCTATTAACTCCTTTGCTTGTACCTGCAGAAGTAGATTGATAAATGTTATGGGTTTTATGGAGTGTCCCAACGTCTCCTTCTAGCTCTGGATTTTTAATGTCTTCCGATCGACATAGCTCTGCACACTGCTGAGTTAGCTAATTTGTAGCTATAGACTTCAGTTTATCTTCATTAGTCTTTAGCTTTTCTATCTTATTACCCATACTGTCCACTTTCATAGAAAGCGTAGTTAGGGTGTTAAGTATTTTTTCTAGAGTATCTTCCTCTACTAGTTCAGTCTGTGTAGCTTTGTCTTGATATGTAATCTGCAATAACATTTTTGTTAGTACTGATCACTTCAATTGTAAATGTGAAATTTAATATATTTAAAACTAGTCTTCGAATCTCTTTTGTTGTAACTGAATTTTGTATTTTCTTTGTTAGCCACCAGCGTACCTGTGTATTATCTGTTCTTACAATAAATTTGTTATATACAATATATGGCTCAAATGATAATAAACACTTATATAATGAACATAACTCTTTTCTATTTATTTCCCATTTTATTTCTGTCTCGTTGAACGTACCTGAGTAATATCTACAATGATGTTCTATTTGTTCTGCTTCATATCGATATTTAAGTACTCCTCCGTAACTATATTCACTTGCATCTGCTTCTACTATATATATAAATTTTCTATTTTCATCTGGAAATTGTAATTTTGGTAATTCTCTACAAAGTAATTTTATTTTTTGAACTTGTTTTTTATCTTTTTCATCATAGTTATATTCTATATCCTTTTTTAATTTTTTCTGTAGTGGTTTTAAGGTTTCTGCTAATTTTGGAATATATTCTCTTACTTGGTTTACTAATCCTAAAAATGATTGTAATTTCTTTTTTGTATCTAATTCTTCTTTAGAATTTATTATTTTTTGTACTATGTGTTGCTGCATTTTTACTCCACTTTTATCTATCTGTATTCCTAAAAATTATATCTGGTTTTTCATAATTTCAGCTTTCTTTTTGCTTAGACTTATTCCTGATCTTTCTATTATATCTGTGAATTGTTCTAATAATTTTAAATGTTCTTCTTTGGTTTTTGTATATAATAATATATCATCTATGTATACTATACAATTAGATAATTGTTTAAAATAATTATCCATAAAATGTTGGTATCTACCTGGTGCATTTTTATATCCAAATAGTAACACGTTCCATTCATAAAATCCTTGTGGTACCGTAAATGCGGTTAATTCTTTAGATTCTTCTTCTAGCTTTAGGTGGTAAAATCCTGATTTACAATCAAATTTGCTAAAATAATTATATCCTTGAATTTGTCTTATTTTTAATATCTTATTTGGTATCGGATAATTATATGTTATAGTTTTTGCATTTAAATTTCTATAGTCGATAACCATCCTACTTTTTCCTCTTTTTTGTTCACTATGTTTATTTACTATAAATGCTGGACTATTATGTTTACTATTACTTTTTTGTATATATTGTTTTTCTAATAATTCATCTATGTGCATTTTAAATTCTTTTAAATCATCAAAATTATATGTTAATGGTTTTTGTGTTATTATGCTATTTTTGTCTATTAATTCAATTTTTATAGTAGTTTTGTGTTTTTCCCATCCTTTTAATGGATCTTCACTATATAATTGTTCTAATTTTTTTCTGAATTATTTCTATTTTATTTATTGAAAATATAGTTATTTCTGTTTTATTTATTGAAAATACTACTAGTTCTACTGTATCTTCAGTATTTTTTATATTTTCTAACTTTTGTGTAATTTTTTCACTTCCTTTTATCCAATCAGTTTTCTTTCTTATTTTATTATTAACTCTTTTTGCTCTTACTTTTTGTTTGCATGGTGTTGTAAACCACCAGTCTGTTTTGGTTATTATATGTGGGTATAATTTATCTAAAAATGGCATTCCTAAAAGTATATCTTTTGATGTTAATTCATAATTATAAATTTCTTCTATTGTTAATATCTTATCCCATACTTGTATTTTTACATTTCTAGCTTTATAAGTAATTAAGCTTCCTTCATTATTAAATCCTTTAACTATTATGGGTGTTTTTAGTTTATCCCATTTGCTTTCTGGTAAGCAATTATATCTACATAAATTAGCTTCTGCTCCTGTATCTATCATAGGCGTATAATATCTACTGTAATATCCTTCTACTACTATCTTCATTAATACATATATCTTCATTTCATGTTAAAGCTCTTTTTAAGAATAACTTTTCTTTGTTATATGTTAAGGTTAATTGTGTATGTTCTATATTGTATGGTTTTACTTGTTCTAACCATTTTATTCCTAATATTATATCTGCTTTTTGCATTTCTTCCTTTACTTCGAATTCTATTTTTATTTTTCTAACTCCTAATATTATTTCTTTTTCTGCTATATTCTTATTATTTATTAGACTTCTTGGTAGATCTGGGCATATATCATTGTCAGTTTTTATGTCTTCATTTTTTACTAGATATTTTGCTATGTGATTTTCTTCTTGTCCTGTATTCAAAAGTATTAAATATTCTTTTTCATTTATTTTTCCTGTTATGTAATATTGGTTTAAATTACTTACTGAATTTGTTTCATAACTTGTTCTTTTTGATGAGCTTGATGATTCTGGCTTTTCATTAGCTATTCTTTTCGTTGTACTAATTCTATCATTTACTATTTCTAAATTTTCTTCTGTATCTATGTCTCTATAGGTATAATCATTATAATCTATTGTTTTTACTATTTGTTCGAATGGGCTTTCTATTTGTATTTTGTTAATCTTATTTTTTCCTGTTATTTTATGTTTTTTTGGTAATACATATAGATTTTTACATCTTGCTGAAATATTTTACTTCCTGGGGTTAACTCTATTCCTGATATTTTCCAATATAATACTAATGATTTATCTATATTCCTATCTGTTACTGCTACTGAATAATTTGCACTTATTATAAATTTAAATTTTTGGTATATTAGATTTCCTTTTACGGCAGTTATTATGCTTTTTTCTATAGGTTTTATAATTCTATCGTCTGCTAAATATAATTCTATTGGTGTATCTATTCCTTCTCTAAAACATGCTTTTATTAATATCTCTGTACCTCCAAGGTGTACATATTTTATTGGATCTCCTTTACTTTTTATATCATTTATTTCTTTATTGATTATTCTTTTTGTTACTAATGGTATACTAGCTTTTCCTTTTGCATATCTGCAGTCTATTACATGTTCTTTTTGACATACTACATAATATTCATCCTTTTCCTAGTAAAAATATTTTTTATTGTTGGTATTTTAAATATTTTTTCTACACTTAAATCTAATTCTTTTCCTTTTATTTCGTCAAATATATTACTGTCAAATATTATTTTTTGTTCCGTTCCTTCATCATTTAAATATTCTTCCTTTGTTATTATTTTTATATCTTCTTCAGTCATTTGATTCGTCTCTTTCGCTATCTGTTTCATTATCTGTTTCGTTTTCTGAAATTTCATATATACTATCTTCACTTTCTAATTCATAATCTATGTAATCTATCTGCATGTATTCGGTATTTTCTATTTTTATTTCTGATATTTGTTTATTTTTTGGATTTTTAGGTAATTTACAATCTCTAGCTAAATGTCCTAACTTTCCACAATTATAACAAGTACATTCTTTTATAGATTTCTTTTTTCTATATGGTCTTTTATGTTTATAATATTTTACATAATATCTTTTTCTTGGTTTCTTATATTTATATTTCGATTTTTTATATTTTTTATATTTCTTATGTCTTTTTCTTTTCTTATAATATCTTTCTTCGCATCCAAATTGGGGTGCTATTTTATTTTTGCAACAGGCTAAATATCTTATTAATGTTTTTTCCATTTTTAATTCTTCTCTATATTTTTCACATAAGTTTCTATACCATTGTTGTAAATATTTTATTCTTGCTCCTAACGTATCTACTATTTTTGCTTCTTCCCAACTTTTTATTATTTTCGAACTAAATGGCTCGGGTAATTTATTAAAATATAACTTTCTTATTTCTTTACTTTCTTCTATACTATATGCTCATTTGTAATAATATTCTTTAAATGCGCAAGTATATTCATCTATATAACACATATTACATATGGCTAATTTTAACATTAGATTTCTATTTGTATCTTTTTCTTCATTTTGTTCTTCTTCGATTGTTGTCGTACTACCAAATTCATCTTTTATAGCTGTTTCATATTTTTTTAATAATTCTATAGGTGTTAGTTTAGTTGTTGTTGATGATGTTCCTTCTATAGGTTTATTAGTTCTTAATACTTTTTTGCTATTTTCAGTTAAATTTGTAAACCATAGTTTTACTGATCCTATTAGTGTTTTTTCTATATATTCCGGTGCATCTGTTATATTTATATTATTATCTAATAATTGTTTTGTCATATATCCTATCCATAATTGTATTATTTTTTCTGTATCTATTACACAGTCTAGATCTAAAAAGTTATAATTTTTATTCACTATTTGTTTTGGTATCCATTTATCATATTCATTATATTTTTTTAAACTTATTCTTATAATATATAGGTTTTCTTATTTCTGTTGTTTTAGGTATTATTTTTTCATTTTCTTTTTTATCAAGAGTATTTATTTCTTGGGTATCTTCTAAGTTTTCCTCATTAATTTTTTGTTCTTCATTGATTTCTAAATTTTTTGTATTTGTTAATATTTCTGTATATGTTTCACTATCTTCAGACTCATAATTATCTGTCTCTTCAATATCTATATTATTTATTTCTAATTCTTCATTTTTTATTTCTAATTTTTCCTTAAATTGATTTATCTCATTTAGTAATTTCTGTTCTCTATCTTTTTCTTTTTGTCTTTGTTCATACAGTTCTTTTAACATTTGTAATTCTTTTTCTAATTCAGCAATTCTACTATTTTTGGTTTCTTCTATTTTTCGTATTTCTTCCGTAGTTTGTTGTTTTATTTTTTCTATTTCTTTTTTCCTATCTATCTCTTCATTTTCTTTTTCTATTCTTACCATTGCTGTTAATTTATCTTCTAATTTTAATTCTTCTTTTTCTAACATTAAATATAAATGTTCACCTATTTTCTTATATCTTCGTCCTAGATTAGAAAATACTATTTTTATTTTTGATCCTTCGTAATTTTCATATATTTTTTCATCTATTATAAATTCTTCTTTATTCATTTTATTGTGAATAGGTCATGTTGATATACATATTCTAAACTATCTATTTGTGATTCTAATTTTGATATTTCATCTTTTTGTGTATCTATTGAATTTTTACTAACTCCGGCAAATATATTATAATGTAATCTTTCTATTCTTATTTTTAATTCTTTACGTTTTTCACAGATAATTTGTTTTAATTCTTTATATTGTTGTATTTTATTCATTTTAAATTATATTTATAATATCTTGGTGGATATCTAAATCTAATTTTATCATAATTAAGTGGTATATGTTTCATTCTTCTAGATTTTAAATGTGTTATTAATTTTGATTCAATACTAGATACTAATGTAATTAAGTAGGCTAGTCTTTGTGGATTTTCTTTGGTTTTATTTAGACTTATATATTCTGAATAATTGCTAATTAAAGATTTTTTAATTTTTCTAAAAGCTTCTCTATTTTTAAATGGTCTTCGCATAATTAATTTAATATTTTTGTAGGTAAATTTTTTAACTCTAAATTTAATTTTGACTCTAACATATATATTCTAACTCTAATTCTTCTAACTCTAACATATATATCTCTTCCGTACTTTTTAAATTGCTGAGCTCTGATACCATTTATAGGGGGGGTGCGCGGATTAGGTAGATTAAATAGATTTAGTAGGTTATTCTTTTCGTTGTACTTAGTCTATCATTTACTATTTCTAAATTTTCTTCTGTATCTATGTCTCTATAGGTATAATCTCCTTGAGTAGTCGTGAATGCACTTTCTCCTGTTTCCATCAGCAATCGACCCTTTTCTTAAACACACATGGCCATAAGTTCATTAATAGACCATTTATCCTTATGTGTGTTATGGGAGATCTTAAAAGGGCCGTACTTTGCAAGCAAAGTATTCAAAATATAGTGCACAAGAAAAGTTTCAGACATTTCAACCTCATGAGTCTTTAGTTGAGCCGCTAAGTTTTGCATTTTCATAATGTGCTCACGCACACCTCTCACACAGGTGAGCCTCATTGATGAGAATTTTATAATTAAGGTGTTGGCAAGTGCCTTATCTGAAGTCTCGAATTATTCATCAATAGCCATCAATAATGTCTTGACATTGTTATGTTGTTCGACAGAACCACGAATACCCGTAGAGATTTTGGTTTTAATGAACATAACACTCAAATGGTTAGAGCGCTCCCATTGATCATAAAGAGCAATCTCATCTTGAGTGCTATTTTCATCAATAAGTGGTTCAGCTTTTTTGATAGCATAATCAATGTCCATGCACCCTAAGTGAAGGAGAATTCTTTCCTTCCAGATCTTATAATTCTCAGCATTTAATTCGGGAATATCACAAATATCAAAGAAATTTGCAGGTTGCATGACTGCAAAAATATACATAAATACACACTTGCTTGATAAATTTGCGGCAAATAATATAAAATTGAATCTACTGACATAAAAATTGCCTGTGGGCTAAATTTTAATTCAATTAGACTCATTTTTAAAGATAGAATTACTGTTGACTAGCATGATATTCTATCTTGACGATAAAATTATTAAATTCTCATTCATAATTCCAGTGGGTAATTATGAAAAGTATTTAACATTTTATCCTAATTAATTATGCAACCCAATAATAAAGGTTCTTAAGCTACTATATTGTTCATAATCAATTACAACTCTAATGTCTAAATATTCTTTATGTAATCTTAAACTTTAAAAATTTGTTTAATTAAAGATGTTGTGGCTAATTTTCAATTAAACAATTATAGATTACTAACATTAGTTCTTATTATATGTCTTATGTGATTCTATAATAATATATAATTTTACTAAATTAAGATTGTTGTGGCTAAGTCTTAATTCAAATAAAATTATATTAATCATTAGACATCAAATATAATATTTTATTACTAAATATCATGTAATAAAATTAAATATCGTGTACTTGAAAATTTTCAAAGTAACAAATATTATGCATACAATGAACAAATAATGGCAGAATGATATCAAATTCGCCAATTTAATACTACGTATATTAATGGCACCATTATGTGACCAAGAAAGGTACAAGTACATATCCTGAAAAACTCCAAAGTAAGTATTGCCAGTTTGACATTTCCAATAAATGTAAAAGAAAAAACATAAACTGGGTCCCATATATTAAATGCTTTTACATGTGAATATCTCATATTATTCACTCATTAACTTATTAACAGTGTAAAGAAAAAGAATCACATACGGTCATCTTCTTCGTCTCCAAAGAAATTTAATTGTAAAATTAGTTCGTATTTACCTTTTCAGATGCTGAAAAAAGATACAAAATTCACAAAAATTATTAGAAATTTGTTTTCTGATGATTTCTAACACCAATTTGTATCAAAGATTCAAAAACACACATCTGAAAATCAGAACACCTTTTCTTTTTTTTGAACAAAGTTTCTACTCCAAAAATTAACAAGTCAGAGATAAATTTCAAACTCTCTAATAACAAATGTAAGAGATAGCAGAGCAGTAGCACAGCGGAAATAGAGATTTTGACATACCTCCAGCCATTGTCAAAGTTCGTCAGAGCGTTGGTGTCGTCGGATTTTGTTTTCCACTTTCGGTGAATTTTCTAAGCACTCAGAATATCTTATTGTAGATGGTGTGAATTTTTGAGAGATTTTCTACGCTTAGGGACGATCCAAAATCCCCTCTTTTAGACTGCTCATTCATCAAAAGCAGTTGGGCAGTGGAGTGCGGATATAGGCGATTAACTAACTTATGAAATAGATTTATTATATATCTAATGAATCTATTTTTCTTTGTTCGTGGATATTTCTTAAATTTTATTTCAATAGCTTTTAATGATTTATTCTTTTCGTAAGATATATTCATTAATTTATTTTGTTTATTATTTTATCCTGTAGTAATTGCAGAGTTACAAATTTCTGTATAATAATTCATCCTAACTGTACTGTAATGTATATCTAATTCTAGATTTTCAATGTTATTTATTATCTTGTGTTGTTCTTCTCGTAGTGAGTTTTTTTAATTATATAAACTATCACATGTACTTTTTTAAAACTTTTTAAAGGTTTCTTCTATCCATATTAATTTTTCTTTTAGATTCTCCATTATTTTTCTAATTCGGTTTTTATAATTAATTTCTTTATTTAGATTATCTTGATTTTCTCTAGTTTTTCTTATATATTCTAATATCTCTTAATCTGAATAATATCCTTATGGGTAAATTTCTTGGTATAACTGTTCTATCCAATTTATGGTTTCAATTTCATAGTCTATTACTTTTTCTAATATTATTCTCTTAATATCTATAATTTTTATATCTTTAAGTATATATAAGATTTAGACCTTAAGATAATCTAGATTATCTATCTTTTAAAATTGGTTTTATTATAATATTTTGTAGTTGTTTGTTTTAGCCTTAGTAGTTCTTGCATATTTTTACTAAGAAATTCTATGTATTTTATAACTTTATTTATCATGTATTTGTCTATATTTATTTTCATCTGTTTTTCTAGTAACTGTACGTTTCTCATATCTTTTTCTAAAAATTCTATGTAATTTATTATGGTAAGTATTTGTAAGAGTAGTTAGGTAGGTATGGTATATAATTTACTCTAGTCATGTAATATTTACCAAATGCTTTTTCTAATATGATTTTTCTTATATCTACTACTTTTATATCTTTAAGTGCATACAAAATAAGTATTTTAAATTTATCTACCATCACATCAGATAAATAATTATTCATTTTCATAAAATTGATTTTTTCAAAATATTCCCTTCAACCATGTACATAACAAAATATGGTCATCTTAGATTACTATATACTAGATTATTCTTAAATAATATGTTCTTCGGTCACTATTAGCATGGTAATTTGGATACTTTTTCCTTTAAACAGCGCCTCTACTCTGGTTACTCCCTTCCACGGCTTCTTGCCTTATTGGTTTCACCTTTATGATGGCATAGTTCTTAGGGATTTTTCTTCGTTTCCACTTTGCTAATAAACTTCTTAACATATTATTCCTCGAATAATTCTACTATAAAGTAACTAATATGAATTTATTTTATCATATCATGATTGTTGGGAATTATGAATTTATCTATTCATAATCATAAATAAATATACCTGGTCGGGTAGTTTTGATATTTTTGAAGTTTGTTCCTTCATAGCTTTTTCCATTGAAATATGTCTATTTTTTAATTAACTGAGCAAAATATTTGTTATGAATTGGAGATAGTATTGCTTCAACACATGAAGGCTTGCTTTGCAATGCCTTCGGTTTCTTTCATTTAAAGAATGAAAATCTTTACAAAGTCTTTACACGTTTTTTTTTTAAAACTAGAATCCTAAAACTAAGTGCCATAGCCTTTTGAAAAGTCAAAAAGGCTAGGAGTCTAAAAAAGAAAAGTCTATACAATTTAGTGTCATAGCCTTTAAAAAAGGCTAGGAGGCTAAGAAAAGTCTATACAATAATTCTAACAATCCTAACAATTTTACGTAAATAATTTAATATCTTATCTTCTTCCATTGGTATCTTCTTGTTGTCGTATCTGTTGCTCCTTATCTTTCCAGCTGGCATGTTCATCTTCTTGATTTTTATTCTAGGTGTACTTCTGGAATAATTTTATCTTCTCCATTACATCTTGAACATTGATGATCTGGATATTTGTGTCCAATTATTTTACAATATCTTATCAGTAATCCATCTGAAATAAATCCTTTTTTAATTGCTCTTGCGGTAGAAAAAAGTAATGTCATTATCCATTGCCTAACATCTTCCATATCTGCTTGTCGTAGCTCTTTTGAATTTGAATAAATCATTTGATGGTCTCTCGAATAATAGCTCCATATTGGGTTTCCATTAGTATAATTATTTGCTAATTTTTGTATAATCGTAGCTAGTCCAATGAGTCGTTTATTTGCGTAGAAATCAGGTATCTCAATTCTGGGTATCTCCGGCTGCTGCGTAATATCTTCTGGTATGATCATATCTCTGGTTAGTCCTATTTTTACAACTTGTATAACTGGTTTTATTTCATAGTATAATATCTCTGCTGGTGCAGTATAACACTTTATGTAAAATAGATTTCCTTTTGTAGGTGGTGAATATCTTATGTAATTCTTTCATAGCTGTTAGTTCTTCTCCGTCTTGGGTGTATATGGTGTTTAATAATCCATAGTCAAAACAAGTTTTTACTAGGCTTGGGTTGGTTTTGGGTAGTGCTATTAGTTTGTTATATCCTTGTAATTTTTGGGTTATATAGTTTGTGTTTGGTTCTTTGATATTTGTAGCTCTGGGGTTAAGGTTTAGAAAAGTTTGTACTCTATAGATATTTTCTATGTATTTTTGGGTTGTATAGTTGTAAACTTTTTTATCTTGGTTCAGACTATCTCGGTATGTGGTGATTTGTGGGGGTATGAACAAGGGGTCTTTTTGTGTTTTCGGTATAAATGGTTTCTCAAATATTTTATTTATATTCATGTTCTGGTATCTTGGTTGACTAACTCCTTTGCTTGTACCTATAGAAGTAGATTGATAAATGTTATGGGTTTTATGGAGTATCCCATCGTCTCCTTCTAGCTCTGGAACTTTAATGTCTTCCGATCGACATAGCTCTGCACACTGCTGAGTTAGCTGATTTGTAGCTATAGACTTCAGTTTATCTTCATTAGTCTTTAGCTTTTCAATCTCATTACCCATACTGTCCACTTTCATTGAAAGCGTAGTTAGGGTGTTGAGTATTTTTTTTCTAGAGTATCTTCTTCTATTATTTCAGTCTGTGTAGCTTTGTCTTGATATGTAATCTGCAATAACATTTTTGTTAGTACTGATTACTTCAATTATAAATGTGAAATTCAATATATTCAAGACTAATCTCCGACTCTCTTTTGTTGTAACTGAATTTTGTATTTTCTTTGTTAACCACCAGCGTACCTGTGTATTATCTGTTCGTACAATAAATTTGTTATATACAATATATGGCTCAAATGCTAACAAACATTTATATAATGAACATAATTCTTTCCTATTTATTTCCCATTTTATTTCTGTCTCATTGAACGTACCTGAGTAGTATCTACAATGGTGTTCTATTTTTTCTGCTTCATATGGATATTTAAGTACTCCTCCGTAACTATATTCACTAGCATCTGCTTCTACTATATATATAAATTTTCTATTTTCATCTAGAAATTATAATTTTGGTAATTCTTTACAAAGTAATTTTATTTTTTGAACTTGTTTTTTATCTTCTTCATTATAGTTTTATTCTACATTCTTTTTTAATTTTTTCTGTAGTGGTTTTAAAGTTTCTGCTAATTTTGGAATATATTCTCTTACTTGGTTTACTAATCCTAAAAATGATTGTAATTTCTTCTTTGTATCTAATTCTTCTTTCGAATTTATTATTTTTTGTACTATATGTTGTTGCATTTTTACTCCACTTTTATCTATTTGTATTCCTAAAAATTCTATCTGATTTTTCATAATTTCAGCTTTCTTTTCGCTTAGACTTATTCCCAATTTTTCTATTATATCTGTAAACTGTTCCAATAATTTCAAATGTTCTTTAGTTTTTGTATATAATAATACATCATCTATGTATACTATACAATTAGATAATTGTTTAAAATAACTATCCATAAAATGTTGATATCTACCTGGTACATTTTTATATCCAAATGGTA
Source organism: Capsicum annuum (assembly GCF_002878395.1). NCBI lineage: Eukaryota > Viridiplantae > Streptophyta > Magnoliopsida > Solanales > Solanaceae > Capsicum > Capsicum annuum. The sequence continues at coordinate 17,886,756 of NC_061116.1, forward strand.
ATACGTTCCATTCATAAAATCCTTGTGGTACCGTAAATGCGGTTAATTCTTTGGATTCTTCACCTAACTTTAGATGGTAAAATCCTGATATACAATCGAATTTGCTAAAATAATTATATCCTTGATTCGAGATAATGTGTTATGTGGGGAGGCTAAGGAAGCCTCACTTGATTCAGATAGTTTTTTGTGGATTAGGGGCTTAGTTTATATGTCGAGAATGGGTGATTGGATTAGGTTGATATTTAAGAAGGCCCATTATTCTAGATATTCTATTCATCTAGGTGTAACTAAGATGTATCGTGATTTAAGGCAACATTACTGGATAAGTGGTATCAGGCGAGATATAATGGATTTTATGGCTCGTTGCCTATGTTGTCAGTATGTGAAGGACGAGCATATGAGACATGCTGTGTTGCTTCAGAGGTTACCCATTCCCGAGTGGAAGTGGGAACAAAACATCATGGACTTTGTGACTAGTTTGCCTCATACATCTCATAGTTCTGATAGTGTTTGGGTCATCATGGATCGATTAACCAAGTCAGCTCTTTTCATTCCAATTTAGGTCTCGTTCAGTGTTGAGAGGTTGACTCATATCTAAATTTGTGAGTTTGTTCGTCTGCATGGCGTTTTGGTGTCTTTTACTTCAGGTAGAGTTTTTGTGTTCACAACTCACTTTTGGAAGACTTTTAAGGATGATTTGGGTACTCGAGTTGATCTTAGCATAGCATTTTACCCTAGATTGATGGCTAGTCAGAGCGAACTATCCAGGTTTTGGAGGATGCACCATGCATGCGTGATGGATTTGAGTGGCCAGTGGGATCAACTTTTGGCTTTAATAGAGTTTGCGTAGAATAACAGCTACCATGCCTGTATTGATATGGATTCTTTTTAGGCATTGTCGGATAGGCCTTGTCGCTCCCCAGTAGGTTTGTTTGATGTTTTAGAGGTGAGACCTAGAGGTATGGACTTGTTTCATGAGTTTTTGAATAGATTTTGGGTCATTTAGGATATTTGTAACGCCTCAAATCTTTTACTTGGAATGCTACACGATGCTCATGACCCCGAAGGACCACAAGAAAACCCATGAATGATATCTATAACTGATTACTAAATAATACGTTGTAAATATGTGGATATAAGTTGTAAGGCCATTAGGTTCAAAATTGAACTAATACTGATTATAATACAATGTTTGTAATGGGGTATGACAATACCTAAACTGCGATAAACTGTCTGAAACATGCTGTAGTCTAAAAGCCTCTAAACTGTCTGAAAAATGTGGAGTTGATGGAACATGTCCCCAAATGACTCTAAACTATTAAAATAAACTAAAAACTGAAATAATAATATAATAATCATGTCCTCGAAGGATGGGGAGTCACAGCTGAACTGCGATGCGACTGATGCTCTGGTGCTCGTGCTTTTAAACCTATGGTATAAGACACCATAGCGCAAATGCGTCAGTACTTTGAAAGTACTGGTATACAAGTGAGGTAGGCTGAATGTTAGCAATTTCATATGCATGAACACTACTAACTAACTGACTAACATGAATATGAGAATACATGCATGCATACGTAACAATATCTGACATCGTGATAGGACTGAATATTGAGTTCTGACTATTGAGTTTACTAATAACATGGATTTACTGACATCTGAGTTAACGAATATTAAGGTACTGAATAATTGAGGGACTGATACTATGTTACTGATACATGAATAATTATGTCTGACTGTTCAGATTATAAAGAACTGGTCTGCTTGACTGTATCAGACAGTCCTGAATCTGATGGAACTAGCTGAGTTCTATACTATATCTTAGTTATTGTATCTGACAGTCCTGAAATCTATAGAACTATTTGAGTTCTATTACTGAGACTATGACAGAAAACGAAGACTATGGGAAGTAATCATCTAACAGACATTCCCCATACTAAGCTAACTAGGGTCCAACTTGTAACCCTAGTCTGAAGGGTATTTGTACCGCGCCATTGATAAAGACAACTTGGTGGATTCAGTCATAATCTAACGGCTGACCCCTGGGATCAGTCCTATACTTTTAAATATTCTAATTGGTGATTCCTAAGTATGTCAGTCCTATCTAACGGGTGACATCTCATACCTACGCTGGCTACGTAGTTCTGGAACTAAGGAATTTCTTATAGTTATCTTAGTCCTGTCTAGTGGGTGAGTCCCCATCCCTAGGCTCGCTCGATATTGAATCCTACTCCCATCTGAAAGACCCTAAACTGATTACCTGAACTGAAGTGTTTATCTGAACTGAGTTGATACTAATGGTATTGTTTAGCAGAGCTAAACTGAGTTTACTGAGTTTTGTCAACTGACAGAATGTACTGAGTTCTGAGGACTGACTAAGAGTACTAAAGTTACAGAGAATAGTAGGAATACTATGGTTACTGAGATTACTGAGATTACTGAGTAGGAATGATCCGATAGATACTAAATTTACTAAGATTTCCTAAGTCATGAGACTGACTAAATGCTACTGATCATGGCTTGACTGAGATTATCCTGAAAACCTGACATGGCTCTAGGCACACAGCTAAATTGTCGATACAAGCACCCCCTGGACTCGATGAAACAACCTGACATAGCATGGCTTACTTGAACACGTGACCAATAACACAATACATAATTTATATATTGAAGCACTTCATCAAACATGTGATATGCATAAACTTGTACATAAATTGGGATTTCATAATATCATCTTAGTTGGGCACTTTTCTTTCATATAGGCACTTAATCAAATACATTGTAGGCATAATATATGTAGACAACATTATACAACAATTAAATATCATTATTCAACTTCTAATTTTATTATCCTTGGGTTTAATCATAGGTTCATATAAATAAACATCAATACAAATCAATTCCACATAACATTGATCACCCAACATGGATTTGAATTTAATTGATTATTCTCAGCATAAACAAAACAAACCAAACATGAAATTCATAAAGAAATCCATAAACTTGAACTTAGTAAGGAGATTCATAGGATTCATAGACAAAAGGAGTCCATCAATAAACACAATGCATACCTTGGTTCGTAAATACAAGAAGATTGATGGAGAAAATTCTTAAATTTAAATCTTCTATCTAAAACACTAATGTGTTCTTGAGAGGATTTGGACAGAATAGAGTATATTGTTGTGTAATGGAGGCTGAAATCTATCTTTTTGAGCTTATATAGGGTAGGGAAATTGGCCCTTTTAACCATACAACACGTATTTTAATTCTTGTGAATATTTCCCAATTTTCATCCTAGGCGCGACGTGCCACTATCCTGCCAAGTCACTTGAACTGGACAATTGGGAATGTGCATGGTGGTGCAACGCAGAGCTATTACATTGCTACCTTATTTGAGACATGGTAGTTTAGCGTGATGCTCAATTATCGTGGAGTAACACTTTAAATTGACAATTGCCATTTAAGCTGGCTCCGTGACATGCTAAGGGCTTAGATGATACACTGTCTCACTAAAAAGGCTTTAACTCTTCGCCCGGGTAGCGTATGTGGGCGAAATTGGTATCAATGGAAATCTTAGCGAATTTCCCACATGACAAAAAGTGAAAATATTTAAAATAACACATGTATAAAAGTGGAATTATCTTTGAAACAAGTTTTTACCATTCTTGGGATGAATTTAAGCTGGTAGAAGTACGGGGTATTACAATATCTACCCTTTGAGAACATTCATCCTCAAATGAGACTGATTGAGATGGGAGAAATAATAAGATGGAGTACAGACTGAACATGAACAACTGAAACATGACTAATTGACTGATATTATTGAGATTCATGCTGAGCATGCATATTTGATGTATATTTTTATGACCGAGCTGACGTATGACTGCATGACTGAGAGTACTTATAAGCTAATCACGCATATCAAATGCATGAATACATGACTAAACCAACTTATGAACAGGCAACTGAACATATAAGGGTAAAGATACCATGTTTGAAATGAAAACTAATCATGGAACTGAATACCATATTTGTTACTGAAATTGGAACATGAAACTGGATAAGATTAAGAAAAGTTACTACCTTCGGCTGAGTTTGAGCTTAATTACTAAATATGCATGAGCGGAAACATAAGAGCATAACTAGGTTTGGAACATGATACATGAGTTGAATATCATGATTTGAACAGAATACCTTGAATACGTAGATTACTGCTGAGATCGAAGTCTTGGGGTCAACTTGTGGGTACCCACTAATCTAAACTAGATTTGTTATGTGAAGTGAAACTGAATTTAAGACATGAGAGCGTTGAGGAATAATGGGGTCTCTACCCCTTGGGATACTACGTCTCTCTAAGAATGCTTACCTTACAGAGATACTGGGGTGAAGCACAGAGCATCAACCGACTCATTCACGACTGAAAACCTGGGGTTCAAAACTAAGACACGACACCGAAATTGAGCTAAAATCATAATCACTAGGATGTATTACCTTGAACCGGTCTTATTAACAAAACTTAGGATAGTATGACTAAATGGAAAGTTGGAAAACAAACCATAGGAATTTCACTGTCTGACTGCTAAACAAAATTGTTAGTTTTACTGACTAACTCATGCTGAAAAATTTTAAGTCAAAATGAGAGAAACAGGTCTAATAATACATATCATGAGTATGAAGGATCTCTAATGTACCCGAATCTATGCTGGGGGAATATCTTTTATCATGGTGAGTCTGAAGAGCAGAAAACCTATTTGACGTTGACCACTAGTGGTACTGGAAGTGACGCCCTGCTGGGTAGTGGTACTGGAAGTAAAACCTGTTATAGCTATGGTAAGATAGGATCACTAGTGGTACTAGAAGTAACGTAGCCAAATCTATACTGGGGGAATTTCCTTGATCATGGCAAGTCTAAAGAACATAAAACTTTTTCTGACGCTGATCACTGGTGGTATTGGAACTGACGCCTTGCTGGCATAAAATTTTTCTCTTTTAAGCCCTTACTCTACATTCCTGCAGCCTGTGGCCTGGCTTAACACATCTATAACAAACCTCACTGCTTGATCTGTATATACCTTGGTGTTTCTTACCTCACTTTTCATAAAACGGATAGGTTAGACTCCTATTCTAACTACCCTAGGCGTCAGAGCTTAGCGACCCATCACACTATTATTCCTAAACTTGGGTACTGGTGCACTAGCTAAAGATGAGGCTGGGACTGAAACTTATGACTATACTAAGAATCGCTACCACCCTCTAATTTAGGATGAGCAAAGCTGAAACTACATATCCTTGCCCTCTTATTTGCTTTTCCTTCACCTTAATCTTTTGCTCTTCTATATTCTGAACATGGGTCATAAGTCTTGCAAAGTCATGTCACTATTCAGCATGGATGATCTGCACTCATTTACCTCGCTATCACTCACCCCTGACACAAACATACACATCTTGGCCCTATTGTCTTCAACCACATAAGGGGCATATCTGGATAATTGAGTAAACTTAAGAGATTACTCTTTCACCATCATGTTACCCTCCCTAAGGTTGATTAATTCTAACACTTTAGCTTCTCTAAGTTCTAGGGGAAAGAACCTCTCTAAGAATATAGTGAAAAATTTATCCCATTCTATAGGCCCTACATTATCTCCTCTTTCTGACATCCACAACTTGAACCATGTATGAGCCACATCCTACAACTGATATGCAGCTAGCTCAGCACTCTCAAAAGTAGTCACCCCCATGATATTAGTCACCTTCTGAACCTGATCTAAGAATTCCTGATGGTCTTCATCTGACTTATACATGAAGGGTTCATTTGGGTGAAGTCTTGAATCCTGGATACATTTGAATTGGCCACTGGGTTGGTCGGAATGGTAGCTAGTTATTCATTCTGAATAGCAACTAACTGAGAAAGAGTAGTGAATATAGCCCTGAACTATGCATGAAAAACATGTTCGCCCAAAGGTTTTCCAGCTGAGGGGTTGACTGATTCCCATTTCTTCTTTTAGGAGGCATGTTCTATAGAAGAAAAGGAGAAGTAAATTAGACTAAGAGTTTAACTTTGAGCCTATACACACTGGTATGACATGAATACTAGAAGAAGGGAAACTGTTCCTAAAATATCTCATAGCCTCCTACACATAAGTGGTGCACAACACACCCATGTACAAGACTTTACTAAATATGGCTTTCAGACTTTCTAGGACACTGTTGAACCTTAGGCTTTGATACCAAGTTTTTAACGCCCCAAATCTAGTACCCGAAATCCTACACAATGCTCATGACCCCAAACGACCACAAGATAACCCATGACTGATATCTATAATAAAGTAGTAAATAATACATTGTAAATATGCAGGATATAAGCTGTAAGGCCATAATGTTCCAAAGTAAACTAATACTGATTATAGTACAATGTCTGTAATGGGGTAAGACAATATCCAAAATTGAGATAAACTGTAATGCACTGAATCAGGTACCCGAAGAGCTACATAGTGCTCATGACGTCGAAGGACCACAAACTAACCCATGAATGATATATGTACCTGTACATTCCATAATATAACATGATAATGCAAAAACATGAACTGAAATGCCATAAGGCTTAATACTGAACAAATATCTGATAACATAATGTCTGAAAATGGTATAGCAATACAAAAATAAATCTAAAATAACTGCTTCACATGCTGTAGTCTAAAAGCCTCTAACGGGTGACCCTGAACAGGAAGTCAAGCCTAAGGCAGTATGATACTCAAGCCTTAATATAACGTGTGACTCCTGGTCCTGCACTGGCTATACAGTTTTGATGTACAGAGATTTTTGCTAACGACTCTGCTTCTCTAATGAGTAAGTCATCATCCCTGCACTCGCTCGGTGCTAGTTACTACTCCAAACTGAAGGACACTGAACTAATCTAATTAACTGAACTAAAATAATTAACTAAGCTGAACTAATAGTAATAGTGTTGTCTAGAGAAGATAAATGGAATTTAATTAGTTTCATTGACTGACGGAATGCACTGAGTTCTGAGGATTGATTGAGAATAATGAAGTTACTGAGAAACTGGGAATACTGAGGTTACTGAGATTACTGAGCTACTGAAATTACTGAGATTTCCTGAGTCATATGACTGACTGAGTTCTATGGATCATAACTTGACTGAGGAAAGTAAATTCATCTTTCAAAGAAAGCTTCTAACATTACTGGGGAAACTTTTCAAGCCAGCAAAAGTATGGGGTAATACATAAATTGTATGAAAGATGTTATAGTCTGAAAGCCTCTAAACTGTTTGAAAACTATAGAGTTGATGGGACATATCCCAACTAACTCCGAACTATTAAAATAAACTACAAACTAAAATAATAATGTAATCATTATGTCCTCGATGTTTGAGGACTCACATCTAACTCTGACTGCTGAACCGGGATGCTACTGATGCTCTGGCACTCATGCTTCCAAAACTATCGTATAAGACACATAGAGAAAATATGTTAGTACTTTAAATGTACTGGTATGCAAGTGAGGTAGGCTGAATGCAAGGCATTTCATTTGGATGAATAATACTAACTGACTGACTTACATGAATGTGAGAATATATGCATGCATATGTAACTGTATCTGACATCGTGATAGAAATGAATATTGAGTTCAGACTACTGAGTTTACTAATGACATGTATTTACTAACATCTAAGCTGAAGAAAACTGAGATACTGAATAATTGAGGGACTGAAACTATGTTAATGATACATAAATAACTATGTCTGACAGTTTTAATTGTGAAAAACTAGTTTGGTTGGCTGTATCTGACATTCCTAAAGCTTAATACTGATAACATGAGTTCTGATAAATGATATAACTAATAATATGAGTGACTGTATTTGACAGTCATGAATTTGATGGAACTAGCTGAGTTTCGTACTGTATCTGACAATCCTGAAATCTGTTGAACTATCTAAGTTCTATTGCTGAGACTGAGACTGCAGGAAGTAATTATCTAACCGACATGCCCCATACTAATCTAACTTGGGTCAAACCTATAACCGTAATTCGAAGGGTGTCAGTACCGCGATACTAATAATAACAATTGTTGTGGAGTCAGTCCTAATATAGCAGGTGACCCTTGGGATCAGTCCTATACATTTAAATGTTCTAATGGGTGATATCTTGTACCTACGCTGGCTATGTAGGTTTGGAACATAGGGATTTTTGCTATGGATATCAGTCATATCTAGGAGGTGAGTCCCTTTTCCTAGGCTCTCTAGGTGCTGAATTGTACTCCCATTGAAAGACATTAAACTGATTAATTGAACTGAAGTGATTATCTAAACCGAGCTAATACTAATAATATTGTTTAGTGGATATAAACTGAGTTTACTTAGTTTCATTGACTGATAGAATATACTGAGTTCTAAGGACTGACTAAGAGTACTGAAATTAGTGAGACTACTAGGAATACTGCGGTTACTGAGATTACTATGTAGGACTAATCTGATGGATACTGAATTTACTAAGATTTCTTTAGTCATGAGACTGACTAAATTCTACTGATCATGGGTTGACTGAGATTGTAGTGAAAACCTGGCATGGCTCTAGGAACACAGCTAAATTGTCGGGTACAAGTACCCCCCAGGACTCGATGAAAAGAAACTAACATAGCATGGCTTACTTGAACGCATGTGCAGCAACACAATTCATAATTTATATATTGAAGAACTTCATCAAACATATGATATGCATTAACTTCTACATAAATAGGGATTTGATAATATCATGCTAGTTGTGCACTTTTCCATCATATAGGAACTTAATCAAAAACATGGTAGGCATAATATGTGTAGACAACATTATACAACAATTAAACATCATGATTCAACATCTTATTTCATTAGACTAGAGTTTAAACATAGGTTCACATGAATATAAATCTATACAAATAGATACTACACAACATTGATCACCCAATATGGATTTGAATTCAATTGATCATTCTCAGTATAAATAAAACAAACCCAACATGAAATTCATAAAAAAATTCATAAACTTGGGCTTAGAAAAGAGATTCTTGGGCTTCATGGATTAAAGGAGTTCATGAATAAACACTATGCATATCTTGGTATGTAAATACACGAAGATTGATGGAGGAAATTCTTGAACTTGAATCTTCTATGAAAAATTCTAATGTGTTTTTTAGAGGATTTTAAGAGAATAGAGTATATTTTAGTGTAATGGGGGCTTAAATCAGTGTTTTTGAGCTTATATAGTATAGGGAAATTGACCCTTTTAACCATAGGACACGTATTTTAATTCTTGTGAAAATTTCCCGATTTTCATCCTTGGCACGATGCGCCACTATCACGCCAAGTCACTCGAACTAGACAATTGGGAATTTTCATGGTGACACAATGCGAAGCTATCACTTTTCCACCTTTTTTGAGACCTGTAAGTTTGGGGTGATGCACCACTATCACAGAACAACACTAGAAATTAACTATTGCAATTTAAGCTGGCTCTGGGACCTGCTAATGGCTCAAGTGATACACTGTTTCATAAAAAAGACTCTAACCCTTTGCTCGAGTGTCAGATTTGTGCAAATTTTCTATTGATGGAAATCTTAGTGAATTTCTCATATGAAAAAAAAGTGAAAATCTTTAAAATACCACTTGTATAATAGTGGATTAATCTTTGAAACAAGTCTTTGACATTCTTAGGACGGATTTAAGCTGGTAGAAGTATGGGTATTACAATAGACTTAGTGAAGCTCAGAGTAGGCAGAAATTCTATGCTGATCGAAGACTTCATTTCTTGAGATTTGGTATTGGAGATCGTATTTTTCTTTTACTTTCACCCATGAAGAGTGTGATGAGGTTTGGGAAAAGGGGCAAGCGTAGACCCAAGTAAATTGGCCTATTTGAGATATTTCGAACTTTTGGTGATGTGGCTTATTGATGTATTAGCAGATAGTAACATATCTGAGGTTTTTAACTGAGAATAATTGTAAAGTTAAACAAATTTTGTCATTTTTGATTGTTTTCTCTTTGTTATTGCAGGAAAAGTCAAGATGAAAGAAAACCAACAACAATTGATAAAAAGAGTTGCATTTTGAGCAAAATAAGAAGAGACGGGTAGTTGAAGCCTTGTTTGATAAGTCGTAAACTCTCTAATATGTTATAAAACTCATAGTCAGTCGTAGACAGAGAATTGGTTTCATCAGAAATTCATGATGACATCTGTGAAAGGCCATAAGAAGTGTGATAACCCGCCAGGTTCTTCGTTAGGCTTAGACATAGAATGAGCTTCATATGGAATTCATGACGACATCTGTGACAAGCCATCAAAGTTGTGATAATCCATCAGGCTCGTCGTTAAGATTGGGCAGTGCTTGAGAAATTAAAATAAAGATGTGATGACGTCTGTGATACTTCGTCAGGTGTCTGATAAGCCATCATGAATGCTATCATACATAAGCAGAAGGAAAAAATTTGAAGCATGCCTGATGATATATTTTGATAAGCTATTAGAACTCTGATAAGCAGTCCAACATATCGTCACCTAAAAGAAAAATTCTGAATTTTTAATTTTGAAGTTTTCTTAAGTTACGGATATAAATAGCAGCTTTTAGGGTTTCATTAGGGAGGCTGAACATATCGGGGGGAAGAAAACTTATTCCAAGGGAGTTCACCTATCTTTGGCGTCTCTGAAGTTAGAATTCAATTTTCAACTCTTTTATTTGGTTGTGAGAATTTTCTAATGAACTTGGAAGAGAATCAACTTCATACTTCATCTTTTATAATTTTAATTACTTTGAATGATAAATATAATTGTTGTTATCTCCTTCTTTCTTATGTGGAACTAAAACCCATAACCAGGGTTGTGGGATCTATGATTATTTCTCCATCGATTTAAGATTTGGTTAGGGTTCGAGTAATTGTAGGAACATCTTGATAATTCTTTTGTATTGATTATTTTCTATTGGTGGCAAATAGTAGGCCTTACTTACTGTTGATTTGCTTGATATTAGAAATCAACTCTAGTAAGAAGTGAATTATCAACGAGGATTTTGGAAGGTTAAGTTCTCATCAATTGATTAAAGCTGTAAAAAGATTGATCAACTCGAGATAAAATCAGAATGAAAAGAATGCTTTCCTAAGTTCGAGAGAATTAGGGAGTTCCACATCTAGGTAGGTTGAGAAACACTTGGATGGACTGTTGAAACTGATAATTTGTTATTTCCCACAAGTCACGAGAATCCAATACTACAACTATTATTCAATGGAGGATTACTAATCATAGTGATCACTACCCTAGTTTCTCCTTATCATTGATTTTAACTATTGAAATTTTATGTTTCAATTCTGAAGTAAATTAACACTTTAACATTTGTTTGATCATTGAAAAACCCCATTTTATCTTTTCGTGCCAGTTGTTTGAATTTAACTTGTAGCTTTAGTTTCAAACTAGTTTAATCACCACTCACATTATTCCCTATGGATTCGAACCCGACTTCAAAGATGGGTAAATATATTAACGAGGACCACCTTGCACTAAATTAATGTGTAAGTTGAGCGTTATCACTTATGAGTTGGCTTTGCCCCCTGATCTATCAGTTGTTCATCAAGTTTTTCATGTTTCAATGCTTCGTCGCTATAGTCCTGATGATTCTCATATTTTTCATTGGGAGTCGGTTAAGTTAGATGAGCATTCGTTGTTCGTTAAGTAGCCGATCTTATTTTGGCTAGGGAGCTAGGCGGTTACGCTATGGACTGATCCTTGTGGTTAAGGTCCAGTGACGACATCAACCTGTAGATGAAGCTACTTGGGAGGTCCAGTCTGGTATGTGTAGATCTTATCCTTAGCTCTTCATTGATTCAGATTTTTCTTTACCTTAGTTCAAGGACGAACTAGATTTTTAGTGGTGGATGATGTAAAGACCTAAAAAAATTGATGAAATATGTGAAATTTGTGATTTTGTATGATTTGATTGTTTTAACCATCCCTATTGTTGCACTATGGTATTTCTAAGGCTTTAAAGTGCTTGGCATGATTTTTGATGCATTTTGTTATGATTATAAGATATTGTGTTTTTTGATGGCTTCAAGAACCTTACTTTGGACTAATGTAGATATCTTATGATCCATGTGATGGATGACCGAACGGACAGCTCCATAATATCGATTTTAGGCGAGGTATACTTTTGGTTCAGGTCCCGGTGCATCTAAGCTTATTTTGACCTATTAATTGGAAAATTGGAAAATTAAAAATAAGGGTGTGGGACCCACATGTGGTCAAAATGACCTCGGATAGGAAATCCAAATTTTCCAGAAGATTCGTAATGTTTATTTTAGGGTGTTATCATGTTTGGTATGATTTTAATGTTTTTAAATCTCATTTTGTCCCTCGGTTTGAAAAATTGTGATTTCAAATTTCGAGGGAGAACTTTGTGAAAATGATGTTTTTTTGAAAATCTGAGTTTGCCAACTCATCCAAAATGTCGAATTTAATTTGTCTCCATAATTTTTTTGTGTATATTGGACACTGAACGAGTCCCGGGCAACCCGTCGGAGATAGGATTTTTTTTAAAAAAAGAAAAAACCTGCAGCTTTTCTACTTTGCTCGGTCGACCTATGCTAACTACTGAGTACAAGTGGGTTGTACTCGTGCCTAGTGCGCCCTTTCGGTGTAGGTTCTAGCTTGAGTGCGCCTCAGCTTGCTTGACTCGGGTGATTGTTGAAGCTTCGAAGGTAGCGGTTGGACAATCATGCATTTAAAGTTCATCTATATCTTTCTACACTAGTTATGTCTTTATTAGTATTCAGAGATAAATATTATTCCTTTGTGATTATTTTTCCAATGTATTTGACTGTTGAATTGTATTAGTAGTTCTTACACTATTGATACCTAGTTTTGGGCATGATTGGTATTTTGGATAAGTTCTTTCTGCATTGTTATGATTACTTATATGGTTCGGCTTTGTTCTAGAAGCCTTACCTTGAAATATTTTTGTCTTTCCCTATTTTCATATCAGTTTGCCTGATAGGCTTACTTGCCAAGGTACGCCGCGAAAAGTGCCATCATGACCCTCATTTTTGGGTCGTGACTTGGATGGAGAGGTATTTTTGACGCAATATGTTACCAGATAGCATTTTTGAACCAATTTAAATACTTGAAGGGTATTTCAGACAATTTTCAAATTTTTAATTATAATTTTAAAAAATCGTTAGTTGCTAGGATATTTTTGAGCCATAAAAGTGGATGAAGGTGTATTTAGTAATCAATTTCAATACTTAAAGGTATTTTTGGCCTAATATATTAACAAATGGTATTTTTGAACCAATTTCAATACTTGAAGGTTATTTCTGGTCCTTTTCGCATTTAATTTTATGTACATAATAATGCATGTGACATAATTTTCGAAATCTTCCTAACCTATTATTAGAAAAATTAAATTAGGAATTTTAAAATATATGTTTTGTTAAAATATCTATCAATGTTAAATGATTTTCACGTCAAATTTGTCTCATTAATTTATCTATAGTGATTGTGCCAAACAAGGATAATTCTAGTACATTTCCTAGATGGTTGTAGTTCCTTTTATAGCTCAACCTATTAGTACAACTAATAAATGATTGTAACATCACAACTTTAAGAAAATTAATCTTTACAAATTTTTTACAGAATTTAAATTTATAAAATTCAATAAAATAATAATTTCTATTGACCGAGGGAAAAGTGTTAGGTATCCCTCGATCCCATAGTTCGACCATGGTCAGTCCGTGAACTATATCATCTGATACGACACAATGAAATATATATACCAACAAAATGCAAAAAAAAATAAAAAAAGACAACCAAACAATTCAAAACTCAAAAAAATAATGTCCAATCCAATTTATTAGAGCCAAAAATAAAAAGGTACTAAAATATAAACCTACGCTAATCCTAAACTACGCTCCACCCGATGCCGCTGGTCTTGATCATGAGCATCCTCTGTGTGCATAATAGTTTGCGGCATTCCCTAGCTAATGAATACAACTTTTCTTAGGGCATTACCCGACCAAATGAATACAAGGGATTTAGATGCGATGAAACAAAAGCCATTCAACACATTTGAACATTCAGCAATCCACAATCTCTAAGTTTTGACTACCCAAGCCTAAGATTTTCCTATCGATTATCGGCCTAATAAGTGATAATATCGAGTTTGATAACATTAATATCCATTTTAAATCCAACAACAATCCATAAATCAAAACGAATCGATATTCAGTTTTATCGGTCTTTAATTTCCGCTCTAAAATTCAACTCAAGGTTCCAACATAACAATTCACGATTACTATTTTTAAAAGTTCACAACCATTATCAATGAAATCAAATAACAAACCAACTATTCATATCATGCTTCACACAAATTGTAATGTCCCAATTTTCTGAATTGGAATGCTACATGGTGCTCATAATCCCGAAGAACAAAAAGACAATCCATGACTGATATCTATACCTGTACACTGCATAATATAACATGAAAATACAAAAACATGTACTGAATGGCCATAAGGTTTAATTCTTAATAAACATCTAATAAGACAATGTCTGAAAATGGTATAACAATACCAAAACAAATTTGAAATAATTGTCCGACATGCTATAGTCTAGAAAGCCTCTAAACTATCTGAAAAAGGAATTGATGGGACATATCCCCAAATAACTCCATCTAGAAAATGAACTAAAATAGTAAATGAAGCAATAATCATATAATCCTGGAATGAGAAAGACTCACTGCAAACTCTAAACATTGGAATCCCAGTGCTGATCTGGAGCTTCTGCCTCTGAACCTATGATGTAAAATAAGAGAAAGCACCATAGCGCAAATCCGTCAGTACGTCTAAATGTACTGATTATACGAGTGAGGTAGGCTAAATGTAAAGGGTTATATGCATGAACAATACTGGCTGATATGAACGTGGGAATACATACATGGATACTTAACTGTAACTGTAATTGAACTCGTGGAGATACTAACTACTAAGACTAAATACTGATAACATGAGTGTACTGATATTGAGATACTGAATAGATAAATGACTATTTCTGATAGTTTGAATTATGAAAAACTGGTCTGATTGACTGTGTCTAACAGTCGTGAAACTGAATACAGAGTGTGTAAATCACTAACAAATGAGGAAATGATACTGTATTAGTAAATAATGAGGGACTAGTACTATGTTATTTATACATGAATAACTATATATGACAGTTCTGATTATAAAGAACTGGTCTGGTTGACTATGTCTAACAGTCCTGAAGAAGAATACTGATATTATAAATTTTGATAACTGATGTGATAGATAACATGTGTTCTGAGAACTGATATAAATGATAGCATAAGTACCTGTATCTGACAGTCCATAAATCTGAAGGAAATATCTGTGTTCCATTCTATTTCTAAGTTAACTATATCTGACAGTCCTAAAATCTGAATAACTATCTAAGTTTTTTTACTGAGACTGGGACTGAAACTGAGACTGTGGGAAGTAGTTATCTAACCGATATGCCCAAATTAAGCTAATAGATCTAAGTTGGGGTCCAATCTCTGCCCCGACTGGAAGTGTGTCAATACCGCACCACTAGTAAGGACAAATTGTGAGTGACCCATATCTTGGAGGTACTCAAATGAGAATGGTGGGAACCCTAAATTGACTGGTTAAGTCACCTCGTCAACCCTAATCTGATAGGTTAAGATGCCTCATCCTACGCTGGCTACGTAGTTCTAGAAATTAAGGATGACTCTAAGAATCACACCTTAAATTGGCAGGTAAGTTCCCATACTTGGGTTTACTCGATGCTAACTTCTACTCCCATCTGAAGGACACTCAGCTGAATAACTAAGCTGAACTAAACTTATTAGTTGAACTAATACAGATTAACTGGACAGATACTAGTGGTATTGTTTAACAGAGCTAAACTAAGTCTACTGGATTTCGATGACAGATAGAATGTACTGAGTTCTGACGACTGGTTGAGAGTGCTAAATTTACTGAGATTAACTATGAATACTAAGGTTCTTGAGGTTATTGAGCACTGAGATTACTGATATTAATGAGTTTTCCTGAGTCACATGAAGATCATGGATTCATTTAGAGTAGCGTGATAACATGACATGGCTCTAGGCTCACAATTATATTGTTCGGGTACAAGTACCCCCAGGACTCGATGGAAGGAAAATAACACAACTTGACTTTCTTGAGTACATGACCATCAGTAACAATCCATAATACATGAGTGAGGGATTTCATAAAGTACATGGTTATCATAATATCTAACATGAATAGGAATTCTTATAATGAAGTCATGAATCTCATATTTTAATATCATGGGCATTCCGAAAACTTATACTGTTCATAATGATAGCATAGAAACCATTTAAGCAGAAGGGAATGGAAAATATGTAACATTTAGTTCATATTGTAATAATTTGGGGATAACTCATGTGATACTTCAAAATCATGATCTTGTTTATAGCATGGAAGGCATATAGACACACTATGAATCCATCCCTAATCATCATGTACATTCCATTAACACATATTTTACAACAATGACAAGTGAACTCTTTGAACATAATAGACTAGCATGAAATTATCATATTGTTCACCCCTAAGTTGTAATACATGATATTTACCATTCTAGCCATTTTCGGAAACACATTACATACATAATTTTGGGCGTAGGTATACTTAACAAATTTACAAATCTTAAACCACCCAAATTCATGGATTTGCAACTAACATGCCCATACACTTCTTGAAAAAACATTTATATACCATCTTGAAACATCATTAACAACCATCAACATGAACATAAAAACACAACAATATAAAGATCATAATTTATTATTTAAGACATAGTTCTTCAGCTCCACGGATGAAAGGGATCTGTGGATGAACTCTATGTATACCTTATTTCTTAATTGTATGAAGATTGATGGAGAAAATTGCTTGAACTTAAATCTTTTATGAAAACCTTAGCTTGTGTTCTTGAGAGGATTTTGAGAGAGAGAATATGTTATGGTGAAATAAGGGCAAAATTCCGTGTTTAGGCATTATATAGGGGTGGGAAAAGGACCATTTTGCCCCAAAAAAAACTGTTTAAGACGCCTGGACTACAATATGTGCAGCGCACACATTAGGGTGTGTGTCGCACACATTAGGTAGTGCGTCGCACACCTTATGGTATACTTTAGGTTGTGTGTCGTACACTTTACGTTAGACGACGTACTCCACTTTGTAAAACCATCAATTCTTGCTAGGGTGTCAGATTTTGGCGAAATTGGAATGATTGGAAAGAAAATTCAAAGAGATTTCATTTGATATATAGTAGGCCTTCTAATTAAATATAGACAACGAGTTATGACCAATTAAATTTGACCCAAGCTTTGACGCTCACTAAAACTTGAACGATAGGAAAGATTTCAACTTGTACTTATGTTAGGGAACATCTATGAACTAAATTCATGCTCAAATAGATTCCCACACTACATAATTGATTAACACACTAAATTTACATAGGATTCGAGGATTTTAAAATGTCTACGCATAGGAATGATGAATTTTCATTCTATTCCAAAATGTGGGGTATTATAATATCTCCCCCTTGGGAATATTCGTCCTCAAATGAGAGAAATGACAACTGACATGAATATAGAGCATGGACGAGTGATCATGATTTCATGGCTGATATGATTGATAAGGTAAACATATAATACTGAACATGCATATCTGATGCACAAATATATGACTGAACTGGCTCATGATCATGTAAATAAATATATAATGGTAAAGATACTAAGTTCGTACTGGGATCTAAGCATGGAGCTGAATACCAAGTTTGCACTAAAATTTGAACATGAGAATGAGTAACCTCAAAGAAGATGGCTACCATGAACTGAAAATACCGATGAGTCTGAGATTGATTACTCAATATGCATGAGCGGAAACATAAGAACATAACTAAGTCTAGAATATGATACGTGAACTGAGCTGAGTCTGTAATGCGTGACATGGATAGAGTCTCATATCATGACTACACTGAGCCATTGAGTACATGGCTTACTGCTGATTTTTGAAGCTAGAGGGTTGGCTCATAAGTAACACTTCCTCCAAGATAGATTCATCAAAGAAAATGACATGTTTAAATCAAGAAAGTTTGGGGGCTATATTGCAGTGCATCTCCCCCTTAGGACACTATATCCCTTGAAGGATGCTGGACTGACCTTGCTAAGATATTGAGGAAGTTGAGGCAATACACAAGGACCCTAGGTATGATATTATGACTGATTATCTCAGATCTGAAACTAAAGCGTGATGCAAGAATGCATAAACATACTGACTTATCTTATTAACTGAGTAACTAGTAACTGAATATTGGGTATGTAAGACTGAATTGTACTGAATCTGCGTGGATGAGCTAAGGCAATAAAGTATTATGCATATGAGAAGGGACTGACTCAGTAACATGAGGTAACTGATCATTGATTTCATGAAAGTTATAGTGTTTGAAAATTTAGGATGAAGCGTATTACATGATTTGGAAACAATCCATATAATGAGGTATTAGAATACCTATAACTGAGTAGCTGATAACTTTATGCTATGGTCAAGCAAGTCTAAAACTGAACTAAATTTCTGAGCTGAATACAGTTCTAAAGCTGACACTATAACTTAAGACTTTAACTGGGATCCATACTGGAACTAAATGTTGGGTCCTGATAACGGTATACTGAAACTAAAGTTTTGACTGATACTGAAGTGCTTAATTCTAAGACTGAGCACTAATTACTGAGTGTTGAGTACTGAAACTGTAACTGAGATGGAAAATAAGTTATGATAGTTGCATAATGAAAGCTAACATAAGTCAAGGATCTGAATATACATTCACCCTCTGAATTTTTTTCCAATTTCTAAGTACTACCTCTTGCTAGCCCTTTGCTTGCATACTAACAGGATATTCAAATATCTCTTTGTATCGACACCCTCATATAAAACATGCATGCAATAATCTACTCTTAACATGAAATATTAACTCTCTCCCATGTAAGAAATTTCTCAACACTACACTATTCTCATAAAGAGAGCTCATGAAGGGTTAAATCAGGAGAACCTGAATCATGAATAGATCCTGGCTGAGTTTGACACGTGATTGAGACCTGAGGAATAGAATATCAACAACATGGATTCACCAAAAAGTTCTGAACTGAGTATGTACATGATAAATTCTGAATTTATCTGATTAGTAGGGGCGTAGCATGAGTCATGGAAACTGAGTATACTGGGAAGCATGATATGTGTACACGATTCATGAGCTGCATGACCTAAGTCTAGAATTTCTGAGTTCATGGAAAATGCTTTGTACACTAAGTGATCAAGAGATGAACTTCTTATACTAGGAACTGAAAGCACATACAATTCTATTGAACTTGTCTGAAGATAGGCTATATCCATGGAATCTGAGACATGTAGTATGCATAGGCACTATGCTGACTAAAGTACGAAGCTTTATGCTGAGAGAATGATGGGTCGGGAATCACCTTCTCTAACTACTTTTCTATACACACTGGTACTACTACTGGAATCTGAGAGCCTGACTTGGTTACTTGATCTATCATCCCCCTGTTAGCTTTAAGCCATCATCATAAGTCTGTTAACACTAAACTAATCTTTGAACTACATTAAGATCATCATCACATACTTACACTCTGATCAACACATGCTCGCCTTACTAAACACATCATCTGCCACTGTTTCCTTATATACTACTAATATCACATTTACACATTGATGCTTAATTTCAACTCAATAAACTTAAATTTCTAACTCACACTATTCAAGCCTATTGATTCATTATAGCACAACTATCCCCATTAATGCATAATCTATTTAATTTGGATATCACATACCAACTTATTTACTGCTAAACTCCTAGGTTCATGCTTCTAACTCTGGGGCATATGCTATCATAGGATTTTCAGAAGAGATCTGATGGCAAATCTAAATTTGGGTTCGATAACGAGTTCTCATGATCATAATGAGATCCGTATAACTTTGGAACATAACTTAACTGATGGGATATTGTCTGACAAAGACCTATCTTTAGGACTTGATCTTTACTATTTTTGTTACCTTGAAATTAAGGTGGAATTAACATGAATGAAGCATGATAAGAATATACAAGAGTTTCATAGAGAACCTTGCTATAGCACGATATGAGACATGAAAAAAGGGAAACTATTCCTAAAACATCTCATAGCCTCCTGCACATAAGTGTGGTGCACAACACACGCATGTACAACACTCTACTAGATGTAACTTTTCATATATCCTAGGGCATTGTTGAATGTTAGGCTCTGATACCAAGTTTGTAACGCCCTGATTTTCTAAATCAGAATGCTACATGATGCTCATGACCCCGAAGGACCACAAGCTAACCCATGACTGATATCTATTCCTGTACACTACATAATAAATATGAAAATGCGGAAACATGTACTGAATGGCCATAATGTTCAAATCTGAATAAATATCTAATAAGACAATGTCTGAAAATAGTATAAGAATACCAAAATAAATCTGAAATAACTGTCTAACATGCTGTTGTCTGGAAAGCATCTAAACTATCTGAATAAGGATTTGATGGGATATGTCCCCAACTAACTCCATCAAGCAACTGATCTAAAATAGTAAATAAAGCAATAATCATATTTTCCTCAAATGGGAAGGACTCACTACAAACTCTGAACACTGGAATGCTACGCTGATCTGGAGCTCGTGCCTCTGAACCTATGGTGTAACATAAGAGAAAGAACTATAACGTAAATACATTAGTACATCTGAACGTACTGAGTATACGAGTGAGGTAGGCTAAGTGTAAAGGGTTATATGCATGAAAAATACTAACTGATATGAACGTGAGTATACATACATGCATACGTAACTGTAACTCAACGCGTGGAGATGCTGACTACTGAGTATGAATACTAATAACATGAGTGTACTGATACTGAGATACTGAATAGATGAATGACTATTTTTGATAGTTCGAATTCTAAAGAACTGGTCTGGTTAACTATGTCTAACAGTCGTAAAACTGAATACTGAGTATGTAAATCACTGTGGGAAGTAGTAATCTAACTGACATGCCCTAATTAAGCGAATATAGCTAAGTTGGGGTCCGATCTCTTCCCCAATTGGAAGGGTGTCAATACCGCACCACTGGTAAGGACAAGTTTTGAGTGACCCTTATCTGGAAGGTATGCAAATAAGAACGGTGGGAACCCTAAACTGACAGGTTATGCCACCTCATCATCCCAAATTTGATAGGTTAAGATGTCTCAACCTAAGTTGGCTTCGTAGTTTTGGAACATAAGGATGACTACTAAAAATCACACCCTGAACTGGCAGGTAAGTTCCCACCTTGGGTTCACTCGGTGCTAACTTCTACTCCCATCTAAAGGACACTAACCTGAATAACTGAAGTTAACTTATTAGGTGAACTGATACTGGTTAACTAGAGTGATATTAACGCTATTGTTAAGCGTAGTTAAACTAAGTGTACTGGATACCGATGACTGACAAAATATACTGAGTTCTTAGGACTAGTTGAGAGGACTAAAGTGACTGATATTAACTATGAATACTCAGGTTTCTGAGGTTACTGAGCATTGAGATTACTGAGATTACTGAGTTTTCCTGAGTCACACGACTGACTGAATTCTATAGATCATGGCTTGACTGAGAGTATCATGATAACATGACATGGCTCTAGGCACACATCTATATTTTTCGGGTACAAGTACCCCCAGGACTCGATGGAAGGAAACTGACACAACTTGACTTTCTTGAGTACATGACCATCAGTAACAATCCATAATAAATGAGTGAGGGATTTCTTGAAGTACATAGTCATCACAATATCTAACATGAATTGGAATGCTTATAGTCAAGTCATGAATCTCATATTCTAATATCATGGGCATTTCGACAACATATAGTGTTTATAACGATAGCATGGAAACCGTTTGAGAAGAAGGGAATGGAAAACATGTAACATTTAGTTCATATTGTAATAATTTGGGGATAAATCACTTGATACTTGAAAATCATGATCTTGTTCATAGCATGGAAGGCATATAGACACACTATGAATCCATACCCAATAATTATGTACATTCCATTAACACATATTGCACAACAATGACAAGTGAGCTCTTTGAACATAATAGACTAGCATGAATTTATCATATAGATTAACCCTAAGTTATAATACATGATTTTTATCATTCTAGGCCTCTTAGAAACCACCTTACATGCATAATTTTAGGCATAGGTATACTTAACAAATTTAGAAATCTTGAACCACTCAAATTCATGGGTTTCCAACTAACATGCCCATACACTTCTTTAAAACACATTTAGATACCATTTGGAAATGCAATTAATAACCATCAATAAGAACATAATCACACAACAACATAAAGATCTTAATTTATTATTTAAAACATGGTTCTTGAGCTCCACAAATGAAAGGGTTCCGTGGATGAACATTACGTATACCGTATTTCTTAATTACCTTAAGGTTGATGAAGATAATTGCTTGAAATTGAATGGATTTTGAGTGAAATATTATGTTTTTGTGAGATAAGGGCTTAATTCCATGTTTAGGCATTATTTCGGGGTGGGAAAAGGACTATTTTGCCCCAAAAACAAACAATTTAAGTCACCTGGACTACAACATATGTGGCAAAACTTTATCGTACACATTAGGGTGTACATCGAACACCTAATCATACATATTAATTTGTACGTGGCACACCTTATGGTATACTTTAGGTTGTGCATCGCACACCTTACATTAGGTGACATACTCCACTTTACAAAATCATAACTTGTTTATCGGGTGTCAGATTTTGGTAAAATTGGTATCGTTGGAAAGAAAATTCAATGATTTTTTATTTAATATATAGTAAGCCCTCTAATTCAATATACACAAGGAGTTATGACCTATTTAAGTTGACCCAAGTTTTGACGCTCACTAAATCTTTAACGATGGGAAGGTTTTCAACTTGTAATTGAGTTAGGGAACCTCTATGATCTAAATTCATGCTCAAATAGATTCCCACACTACATAATTCATTAACACATTAAATTTACATAGGATTCGAGGTGTTTTAAACGTCTACATATAGGAATGATGGTTTTTCATTCTAGTCCAAAATGTGGGGTATTACACAAATCAATCACATATATATAGTGAAATAAAAATGAGAAAGAGATAGAATTGGACCTTTGGAATACTTTAGAGAAATTTATGAAGAGAATAAAAGAGACATACCAAGAACCTCAACTCAATCTTCAATAATGAACAAAATCAACTCGATATCCAGAAATAACAAACCAAACAGATTCAAAACTAGTGGAAAAACCTTAATCCAAACCCCAAATCTCATATTTCAAACTAACCGTAAATGAATCCCATTAGAATCAGAACTGGGTTGTCGTTCGTGCCTTGATGGAGCTCAAGAAGACCACCTAGTCAATGAAACCATATTTCACCGGCTAGATTTCATCGAAAAATCCAGGAACAGAGAAAGGTAAGGGATATTAGGGAGCTATGACAGACTAGATTCAATGATGGATGCTAATTCCAATGAAAACCTCATCGAAAAACCCCTAATCGGCCGGTCTCAGCTTGTATTCTCTTTTTTTATCCCCTCCTTTCTAATTTCTCTGTGTGTAGGTTCCCTATTGTGTGAATATGTAGCTATGTATCCATATGAAGCTTAAAAAATGAAAAAATGTAGAAAATTCCCTCAATCAGTCTGAGTATGTGCGTTCTCTACTTTGTAGATAGTGTAAGTTGTGTGTATATTCCAGTGAGTATGAATGGTGGTGTATGTATATAAGGAGAGGGAAAAATATGAAAGAATACGGGGGTATAGGGTACTTGGGTTGAGGGTTGGGGTAAGGGGTAAGGGGTAAGGGGTAGGGTGTTGTTACGAAGGTTTGCGATGGATATATTGTTATTCTTTTTATGCATTTATTATTGAAAGTTGGTTATTTTTGTCATTTTATGGAAAATTGTTAAAATGAGGTGGAGTGTATGGTAAGGTGGTGTAAATGGGTGTATAGTAAGGTGGTGTAAATTGGTAAATTTGGCATTAGGAAGGGACATACTTACGTGTCTTCATCATGCCCCTCTTTGGATGTAAACACAAAGTCTTTTCAGACAAAAAAGTAGGAAATAAGATAAAATTTTGATCCGACCATTATTCATAAGGAAGAAAGAGAAGGTCAGAGACAATAAAGTTTTTATTTTAGACATCCTACCCATCCCAAGTTATGTGGGGATCAAGTAACATGTGGTTCAAGGATTGAAAAAGAAAGACTATACCGAGTTGGAGAGATGAGTGAGGCCTTTCTGAGGTTTCGATTCACGACTTTATCATTACATCAATAATATGAAAAATACAAGTTAAAAACAAAAATAAAATTACAAAGTCCTATCTATGCAACTTTATTTGGATCTTGATTCGCTATTTCGTCACCCTATTCTTTAGGCAGGCTCCTGACTTTTAGTTTTCTTGCTCTATTATTTGATTGAGCTCCCTACTTATAGTATTTTACCTTGCTACTTGGCTTTAAATTTTGCAACCCAGTTCTCTAGGCGGGCTCCTAACCTGCAATTTTTTCAATCTATTGACCTTCTATTTGGTCTCTTTGTTGTTTGACTTTCAATTTCTTTACCTCGTTGCTTGACTTTCCAATTTCTTCACCCTGTTCTCCAGTCGGGCTCCTGACTTGCTATTTTTCAATTTTTTGATTTTCAATCTCTTCACCCTACTCTTCGATGGGTTTGAATTTATCACCATATTCTTCAGGAGGGCTCCTTCCTTTTATATTTTTCACCCTATCTTCAGGCGGCCTTCTAACTTTCAATTTTATCACCCTATTCTTCAAGTGGGATTTTGACATGCAATTTCATCACACTATTCTCCAGGCGGGCTCCTGACTTTTATTTTCATCATCCTATTCTTCAAGTGGACTCTTGACTTTCAATCTTATCACCCTTTTTCAAGGTGGGCTTCTTACTTTCTACTTTGTCACCCTATTCTCTAAAGGGCTTTGGACTTGAAATTTTATTAGACTGTTCTCCAGGCAGGCTCCTAATTTTCAATTTCACCACCTTATTCTACATGTGAGATCTTGACATACAATTTCACCACTTTATTCTTCAGGCGGGCTCCTGATTTGTAATTTCATCACCCTGTACTTCAAGGGGACTCCTGACTTGCAATTTTATTACCCAGTTTTTTGGGTGGGGTACTGACTTTCAGTTTCATCACCCTATTCTTTAGGTGCGCTCTTTTCTTTAAATTTCTTCACCTTGTTATCCAAGAGGGCTCCTGACATGCAATTTCATCACCCTATTCGCCAGGCAGGTTCCTGGCTTTTAATTTTATCACCTTGTTATCCAGGTAGGCTCCTAACTTGCCATTTCATCACCCAGTCTTCATACGGGCTCCTGACTGGCAATTTTATTACCCTATTCTTCTGGTGGTCTCCTGACTTTCAATTCATCACATTATTCTTCAGGTGGTTTCCTGACTTTCATTTTCATCACCCTGTTCTCCAGGAGGGCTCCTGAGTTGCAATTTCATCACCCTATTTTTCAGATGGGTTCCTGAAATCAAAGTCAAAACTAGACAAAAATTATCCCAAGCAAAGATTATGATGGAGAAATATTCCATTTTTATATTTGAAAATAAAATTCTATTTTTCAGTTGGGTCCTAGTTAGTACAACAACTCACGGATATTCTCCCCCAAGGTAGATGAACTTAGTGAATAGAACTTTTCCCCTCTTTCATCAAAGAAAAAATTGTGAGTTAAAAACTTAGTGATGGCTTGCTGCACTTGGCTTTTCAATCTGCTTCTCCAGTGCTCGTTCTCTCAATCTTTGTTTCAGATTGCTGACATTTACCCCTATCTTGTCGCATCATTGACACATACCCAGATTAAAGAAAGTGACTTTAATTCAAACACTAATTTTTTATTTTACCATGCCTCTGAGATGTACCTTTTGAAACCTAATATTTCCATGAATACAACAACCTGTCGGTTGATTAAATTTCTTTGCTTTTTTTTAGTTTATGATCATGCTCCTTTTATGTGCTGGCGCTATTCCCTTATTGATCTTATTGAGGAGATTGGTAGACAGTTCTAAAATCCTTTCTCACTTATTTTGGCACAGACTTGGCTCAAAGATCTAAAGAAATAGTGGTGATTTTTTTTATTTTAATAAATAACATAAAAAAATAATAATATGAATATTCGAAAGAAAGAAAAAGACAATGTCACTGTCTCAAAAATGACAAAAGAAAAAATTAACTGAATATGGAACCCAGCTCCAAAGATTATGACATGCATTTTGGATTAAGCTGCCTGATCCCCCCCCCCCCCCCCCTCCTAAAACTTCATCATTTGTTGTTGAGTTAATGCCCTTGCAACGGAGTCGCTACTTCAAAACCATTGGACTCATATACCTCATCCAATTAGTGACGCATCAGAGGGTTTTTGCCAACGAGCCTCTCTCCTTTTTATTCCTTTCAAACTCATCATCTCCTTACAGTACCCATGAGGATTTTCACCAATAAGACTCTCATTTTTATTTCCCTTAACTCACCAACGCCTTATGGTGCCCATGAGGATTTTTACCAATAAGACTCTCATTTTTATTTCTCTCAACTCACCATCATCTTACGCTGCCCACGATTGTTTTCGCCAATAAAACTCACTCATTTTGTTCCTCATGCTTCTCTATGACGATACAGAAAACATAATATCAAAAAAATTGTCTTATATCCATCACACATTAAATCACAGCATTCTCAAAGATTTATTTGAAGGTCTTTCTTTGGTTGTAACTTGGATTTTTGAAAAGGTTAGAAAGAAAGGATCACGATAGGCTCAAATGACACCTGAAGCAAGATGGGACTTACAACTTGTGGAATCGACTCAAAAAATGAATATTATCTCATGCCCGAGTTTCTTTTGATTGGGTAATTTTAATTAATTTATTTGGTTGGACCGAACCCAAACTAGGGTAACCTACGTATCTTACCCCTAAGAGAGGAGAACCAGGTCACACATAGTTCCAACAAGTTGTTCTTTGTTTTGGTTAGATTTTTTTCCTTTTTATTTCTTTTGAATAAATTGAATGATATTTTTTATTTTCTTGACACTTTATCTATTGACTCTATTTTGATTCCAAAAGAGGGACATGAAAGAAAAATAAGACCAAAGATCAAAAGGGTAAACAAAGAATGACACAATATTGGGATAGCGGTATAAAATGCCTTCGTCATATCAATCTTTAAAAATTCAATAACTAAATAAGCCATAGAATTAATGAAGGGTAAAGATCATACATAATATATTTTAACAACATCGTTATTTAAAACAATTTTTGCTAGTTTGACTTCTACATCTATCAAATATAAAGCTCCATTGGGAATAATTTTTCACAATGAAGGGCCCTTGCCTTTTGGGGGAGAACTTTCCTTTAGCATCAATCTGAAGAGGGAAGATCACTTCAATACTAATTGCCCGACTACAAAATATCTGGGACGCACCTTTCTATTTTACGCTCGGCTATTCTCTTTTGCTACAATTAGCCATGACACACTGATGTGGGTCTTATTCATAAATTAAACTCAATTTCTCCAATTAGGTTTTGATCCAATGATTTTCATTGATATCTGCTTCCACAATGACTAAAAGAGATGGAATTTCCACTTTTACAGGTATGACCACTTCTATATCGTACACTATTAAATATGGAGTTTCCATTGCTGAAGTGCGAACAATAGTAGGATAACCTAGTAATTCAAATGGAAACTTGTCATGCCATTTTTAGACCATTGTATCATTTTCCATAGTATTTTCTTGATATTCTTGTTGGTTTCTTCTATGGTGACATTTGCCTTTAGATGATATAGAGTGGAATTTTGATGTTTAATTTTGAACTATTGGTATACCTCTTGCATAAAAAAACAATTGAGGTTGGTAGCATTATATGTGATTATCACATTTGGAATGACAAATCTACAAATAATGTTAGCATAAACAAAATCTACCACTGCCTTCTTTGTTACTAACTTGAAAGTTGCCGCTTCTACTTACTTGATAAAATAATTGATAGCCGCCAAAATAAATCTATGTCCATTTGATACTTTTGGTTCGATCAGTCAATTAAGTCTATCCCACAAGCTACGAAAGGAAATGGAGCAGTCATTGTGCGCAACTCAGCAGGAGGAGAATGTATCAGATCACCATGTACCTGACATTGATGACATTTTTGAACAAAATGAATAGAACGCCTCTCCATAGTAAGCCAATAACAATCCGCTCAAAGTATCTTTCTTGAGAAGACATAACTGTTAATATATGGCCCACATACTCCGAAATGTATTTAAACCATGATTGCCAAAGCTTTTTTTGCATCTATGCACTCCAAGAGTCCCAAATCAGGGTTTTTTTTTACATGATTCCCTCACTTAAGAAAAATCCACTAGACAAATGCCTAATAGTCCAATTTTTATCAATGGTGGTATGTGTTGGGTATTCTCCTGACTGAATGTATCTTTTGATATCAAAGAACCAAGGTTCACTATCGAGTTCTTATTAAACTATATTACAATAAGTATGCTGACCGCAACTATGTATATGCACCAAATAGATATAAGCCTTAACAAGATGTTAGAGCATCAAAGACGAAGTGGCTAAACCATCAGTAATCTCATTATGAATTCTTAGAATATGTCTAAACTTTTCTTGAGACGAACCGTTGACATAAATGTTGGAAACATTGTCAATACAGTATGATCTGTAAATATCGTGTATTCTAATTACCTCGAATATGATGGAAAATCAAGTATGAGTCCCCCAACAAAAATAATTCTTAGACTGCCATGTCAATGGCTACCCTTAACCCCAGAATGCAAGCTTTGTATTCTGCCATGTTATTGGTACAATAAAATCAAAGTTGCGCTGTCACTGGGAAATATTTCCCCAACTCAGAGATAAGAAATGCACTTATTCCAACTCTTTTCATGTTAACGGCTCTATCAAAGAATAGCTTCTAACCTTAATCAACATGT
Source organism: Capsicum annuum (assembly GCF_002878395.1). Lineage (NCBI taxonomy): Eukaryota > Viridiplantae > Streptophyta > Magnoliopsida > Solanales > Solanaceae > Capsicum > Capsicum annuum. The sequence continues at coordinate 17,915,962 of NC_061116.1, forward strand.
ATAATAACTTCATTGATACATAACACTACTTCATTAGGGAAATATGTCTTCAATGGTTCATAATCATAATAAATGGGGTCATCAGCAAGGTGATCTGCCAAAGTGTGGGATTTTATGGAGGTTCAAGTCCCATACATAAAACTCAGTAAGCAGTATTTGCCATATTGCCAGTCGACCTATTGGCATAGGCTTTTGAAAGATATACTCTAAAGGATCTGTGCAGGAGATCAGATAAGTAGTGTAAGACAAAAGATAATGCTTAAGCTTTTGCGCTACCAAATTCAAGGCACAACACATACTTTCAAGAAGATTTTACTTAAAATACGTAGACTCTAAACCATTGTAAAATCAATTTATTTTTGTTTCTATGAGTTGGTATGACTAGGGCTTGAGTTGTACTCTTGCATACGAGTTGTATCCGCCTTGCTCTCCCCTCTTGTATCCTAGACAACATGGTCAGGGAACACACTATCCACTATACAACATGGACTTTCCTTAGTCATAACCAATGCATACGAGTTTTATACTACTTAATCATATAGAGTGAAGTCTCAACTCAAGTGGACTATTTTTTTCATTAGTGAAGATTATAAGTAACGTGTTAGTTGTAAACTTTGGATACGGCTTAGAGGTGTCCAATCATACCCCTATCAATGTATGTTACGTATAAAGCTAGGTTTGAGGCAAGGTACATCTTATACCCCAGAGTACAGTTCCTTAGAGAGTCATATGAGGGAGTCATACCCCTTGGCGAGTCCAATTTTTAGCTTTCAGCCAAGGAACTTGTGGTCATGCACCATGCCTAAAACCCTAATCCCTATCAGTATATAAGGAATTGTGGCCTCCTAATTTTCATCTTCAAGACTCAAATATTCAAAAATACACAAAGAGCTTCTTAAAGAAAGATTGGAGACTAGATTTTAAGGGTGCTAATCTAGTGGCGAGAATGAGTCAAGTTTCTTAGTGAATCAAGTTGTTTAAGGCATTTATTTCTTCCACTCTCTAAATAAATCTAGACCAATGTATTTCACACTTGGATTAGTAAGTGTAAATGGTGGTTTTAAAATCAAATGAAAAGGGGTTTGTTGTCTAATGGTGAATAATGATGATTCTTGCTTATACTTATTTTTATACATTTTATTAATAGTAGATTATATATGTGAGTTCTTGATCTATGTGGTATAACATAAGGGTCATGAATAACCCTAACCTTGATGATTGCTACTATGAGAATAGCCTAGTTGAAGGTATGCACATAATGTATTTGTAAAAATATCTATGTAAATTATTTAATAATATGTTGGCGATGTGTTTAGCTAGGGAAATGACCCAATGACCTTTAATGATTGATAAATTATATGTTAAGGTAATTTTTATCCATATATTATGAAATGTATGACCTTATTAGTTAATGGATACTAAGGGGTTAAAGTCCCTAGATAGGAAGATGAACTTGAATTGTGTGTTAAGCTAAGATGTGGTAAGAAAGTGATGGATCTTTTCTAACAAGATGAGAATATAATATGAGGGTATTTAAGAATATGAAATGTATTGTATGATGAAATGAATTAAGGAATTGTCCTATTGAAATAGTTAAGTAATGACGGCTCCTATAAGGACCATGTGGTCATAAATAATGTTGAATTGGCTAAATGGGTTAAACTCCTTAAATGTGTATTGAATGCATGTTGAGGTATGGAAAAAAGGTTAGAGTCCCAATGTCGACAAAAGGTAGTTATGACGGCTTCAGGTTAGAGTCCCTTTCTTTATAAAAGGGCATGAGGTTAGAGTCCCTTGTCTAATAAAATTACTTGTGGTTTAAGTCCCTTGCTCAATGATATATCATAACGTTTATGTGTCTCTCCAAATGAATTGTCTTGGGGTTAAAGTCCCCGACCTAATAATGCCTAAGGTTATAGTCCCTTGGCCAATGTGTGATCATGTGGTTAGAATCCCTTGCCCAATATGTGAGAATGTGATTAGAGTTCCTTGCCCAATGTCTAAGCATGTGGTTAGATTCCCCTAACCAATTAAATGTTTAAGCATGTGGTTAGAGTCCTTTTCTCAAATAAAAATATGTGAGTGGTTATAGTCCCTCACGAAGGTTAATGTGCGTGAGTGGTAAGAATCTCTCACTTTAATGGATGTGTATATGGATAGAGTTCCTTGCCTGGTGAATGAGTCCAAGATTAAAGTTCTATGCTTAACTGATATGTGAATATGGTCAAATCCCTATAAGTGTGAAATGCTTGAATTTATACGTGTGGAAGGTTGGAGTCCCCCATAGCATGTATGATGGATGAATGCTTTCCAAGTGTTCATAAGAGGTATCCCCTTGATTAGCATGTAATATATCTATATGTACGGATAAGGTTATGAATGTGTTTGAATATGATCTATTGGCGATGCTACTTTACCCATATTCTTGAGTTACATATTAGTGTTCCAACCATTAACCGTCTCCAAATGCTATGTCTGCATGCTACATACAGGTTGGAGCACCATCTCTTTTCCTGCGGAGTGATTAGTAGATCAAAGTGGTTCGTGCGTTGACTTTAGAGTGGTGAGATTTCTTATTTTGGAAGATATTCCTCCTTGTTCTCCTATCTTTAGACTTACTTTATTTTGACTCAATTTGGCTATTGTCGGGAGCTTGTCCCGACATATACTTTTTTAAACTCCAGTTTGTATAGAGGTATGGTGGAATATATTTGACTTGGGTATATCATATCATCTAGTTTGATAAATTTAATGAATTGTTTTGACTTGTTAAGGTATGACTTATTGTATGGTTTAGTTATCTTTTTATAGGGTCCGAATCAATCAGACCTTTGTGATCTATATTAATGAATAGGTGGGATTATCGAGACGACCTCCAGTTCAAGTAAACTTAGGCTGCCAATATGAGATAGCTTAATTTTAGGGCGTGTAAAGTTGGTTTCAGAGCCTAGGTTCATGGTCAATTAGGTGCCACAATACCATGTCAAGTAGAGTCTATTTTATTTGAGTAAAGTGTGCCACACTTATAAAAAAGAAGCATTTTGAGGAAATATTCCCTTTATTATGTTTCAATCACAAGATATAGAGTCTAAGATCTTAGAATCCTCTAATTTATGTTTTCCCTACGAACGAAGATCATCAAACTTCTGGAATTCGGACCTGGGATAAGGCTCTGGCATCTAAACTTCTTTGTAGGGTTTCACCTATCCCTGCCAACCCCAACTATGAGAGTAAGTCTCCTATTCTATTACCTATAAGGGATGCTACTAATGCCGAGTATCATCTTTTTATCAACCTCTGACCTCAATTGGTAGCCCCTCAAGTGGGGCATGGTGCTCTGACTATCATTTCTTCTAAGGCCAGGAGAGTTGGCCAATTTATGAGAGTGAGCCCTCCTTTGTTCTCCAGTACAAAGGTTGAGAAAGATCATTAAGGTTTCATTGATGAAATAGAGATCTTTTGAATCATGCATACTTCAGAGATTGAGGCCATTGAGTTTGCTTCCATCAAATTAAAAGACGTAGTGTACCAATGGTGAAGGGAGGGAGTTGCCTTGAGGTGTTGAATCTAGTCTTGCCATGTGTGAGAATTTCTCCGAGGCTTTCCTTGACTGCTTCTTTCTTAAAGAATTGAAGGAAACAAAGGTGAATGAGTTTGTGAACTTGAAGAAAGGGAGGATGTCAGTTAAAGAGTATGCCTTGAAATTTCATCAATTGTCAAGGTATACTCCCAAGATTGTTTCTAGTATAATGGCTAAAATGTGTAAGTTTGTCTCGGGGTTGTCCCATAAGTTAGTCCTTGAGAGCAATGTGCTTGTTGATTGAGAACACATATATCTCTAGATTTGTCGTGTATATGCATCAGGTGGAATAAGAGGAAAAAAAACAAGTTGATCTTAGTGAGAGGTAAGGAATGAAATTTAGGCCTTGCGAGCATAGTAACTGAGATAGGTGACAAGTAGCCACGAAAGAAGTGGGGGAGTTTGAGTTCCTTCTCCTTGGCTATTGTTTTCTATCCTTACCTGAATTATCTAGGTGATTGTCGATCATAATTTAAAGGTGGGTTTTGAGCACATAGTGCTCAATTCCAGGCTAGTGGTGTTATGTCGGCTCCACCCTGCCCTTATTGCAAATTTTATGGTCAGAGTCATCGTGGTCAGTGTGAGAAGGAGAGAAACATATATTTTTATTGTGGTTAGATTAGGCACATGAGGCGTGATTTCACCTCTTTAGAAAATCCTTGGAACAATAGGGCCCTTATTACTACTCCACCTCCTTCTGCACCAAAGAGTGTTATGTCTTCTTCTACTTCTGTTTATGATACCGGCTATGGCTAGAACAACTTGTATGCATTTGCTACTCACTAGGATTTTAAGGTGTCTCTCGATATTATCACGGGTATGTTGATACTTCTCTCCCATGATGTGTATTATTTTCTAGATCCAGGGTCTACTCAATATTATATGACCATGTATGTGGCTATGCATCTTGATTTTGGGCCCTAGAGTCTATCGGTTCCTTTTTTCTATCTCTACTTTGGTCGAAGACCCTATGATTGTTAGAAAGGTCTATAAGGTTTGTGTGATATCTGTTAGTGGTCGGGATACTTTTGTTGACTTAATAGAGTTGGACATGGTTGATTTTGATGTCATTCTTAGAATGGATTGGTTTTACTCATGCTATGCATCCTTAGATTATTAGACCTATAGGGTCATATTTAAATTCCCTAATGAGTCTGTAGTAATATAGGAAGGTGGTTCCTTAGTTCCTAAAGGAAGGTTCATTTCTTATCTTAAAGCCCAAAACTTGTTTTCTATGGGGTGGTTTTTTCATTTGGTCCAAGTAAAAAAATTTGACTCGAAAGGGCCTTCTCTAGAAACTATTCATATGATTAATGAGTTTCCTAAGGTATTTTTGATAATCTCCCCAGTGTTTGTCCAAATAGGGAAATTGATTTTTGGATTGATCTTGTTCTGGACACTTATTTGATTTCTATCCCTTCTTATAGAATAGCTCTAGCATAGTTGAAATAACTTAAGAAGAAATTGAAAGACATCTTAGATAAAGGTTTTATCCAACCTAGTGTGTCTACTTAGAGTGCTTTTGTGTTTTTTGTGCGCAAGACGGATGGTTCTCTTTGTATGTGCATTGATTATCATTAGTTGAACAAAGTGACCATAAAGAATAAGTATCCTCTTCCTAGGATTAATGATTTGTTTGATGAACTTTTGGGTTCGAAGCATTTTTCTAAGACTGATCTCAGATCAGATTATCACCGGCTTAAAATTTGGTAAAAAGATCTCCTTAATACTGCCTTTAGAACCCAGTATGATCACTATGAGTTTCTTATCATATCCCTTGGGTTAACTAACACCCCAACGACATTCATGGATTTGATAAATAGGGTCTTTCATTCGTTATTGGACATGTTTTTCATTGTCTTCATTGATGATATCTTTTTCTATTCTAAGAGTGAGGTAGATCATATAGTTCCATGCTATGTTACAAACTTTAGTGGACCATCATTTATATGCGGAGTTCTCCAAGTGTGAGTTTAGGTTGAAAGTTATAGCTTTTCTTGGTTATGCCATCTCTAGTGAAGGGATCATAGTAGATCTCCAAAAGATCACGAGGGTTAAGAAGTGACCTAGACCTATGACTCCAACAGATATTCGAAGCTTCTTGGGTATAGTTGGTTATTATAGGAGGTCTGTGGAGAGTTTTTCTACTATAGCCTACCCATTGACCAAGTTGACCTAAAGGAAGGTCAAGTTCTTGTGGTCCGATGCATGTGAGGGTAGTTTTGAGAAGTTGAAACATAAATTAACTTCGGCTCTGATTTTGACCTTCCCTGAGGGTAGTGTTGTTTTTGTGATTTATTGTGATACTTCTCAAGTCAGTATTGGTTCTGTGTTAATGTAACATAGTAGGGTGGTGGCCTATGCTTCTAAGCAATTGAACGTTCATAAGAAGAACTACCCTACTCATGACTTAGAATTGTTAGCCGTGGCCTTTGTGTTAAAGAATTGGTGACATTATCTTTATGGCGTTCATGTTGATATCTTTTCTGAACATAAGAGCCTTCAATATCTGTTTACTCAAAACGAGTTATGAAGGTGGCTTGAGCTATTTAAATACTATGATATGAGTGTTTATTACCATTCTGGTAAGGAGAATGTTGTCGTTGATGCTCTTAGTAGATTGTCAATAGGAAGTTTGGCCTATGTAGATAAAGAAAAGAAAGACTTAGTGAGGGACATTCACTATTTGGCCAATCTTGGAGTTAACCTAGCGGACTCCAAGGATGGTGGTGTATTTGTCCATCTGGTATCTCAATCCTCTTTCATTGTTAAGATAAAGGAAAAATAAGTATTACACCCCAATTCAATAAAGATCAAGAGTAATATGTGTCAATGCAATGTTACAGACTTTGTGATTATTTACGACGGTATCTTAAGATACCAAGGTAGGCTATGTGTTCCCAATGTCAATGGATTGAGGGAAAGGATCATGGATGAGGCTCATGAATCCCGTTACGGCATTCATACCAGTTCCACTAAGATGTATCATGACCTTAGAGTGTTCTGTTGGTTGTTTAATGAAGTGTGATATGGCTAGCTATGTGGCCATGTATATGATATGTCAATAAGTGAAAGTTGAGCAGATGAGGCTCGATGGCTTGTACCAAGATATTTCCTTGCCTAAAAGGAAGTGGGGGGAAATTAATATGAACTTCGTTACTGGTCTTCCCATATCTCGGAATCAATGTGATGTCATTTGGGTCATTATTGATAGAATGACCAAGTACGCTCATTTCTTACCCATGAGAACTAATTTATCGGCGAAAGATTATGGTAAGTTATATCTTGCAAAGATCGTGAAGTTGCATGGTGCTCTGGTTTCTATTATCTTGGATTGTGGTCCTCCATTTTCATCCAACTTTGGAAGTCATTCTAAAAGAGTTTGGGTACTAGAGTGTGCCTTAGTACCGCTCTCCACCTGCAAACGGATGGGCAAGCGGAGAGAACTATCCAAACATTGGATAATATATTGTGGTCTTATAATCGATTATAGTGGTAGTTAGTATGACCACTTTCCTTTGATTGAGTTCGCCTATAATAATAGTTATCGCTCTAGCATTGGCATGGAGCCTTTTGAGGCATTGTATGGTAGGAGATGTCGATCTCGTATTGATTGTATGAAGTTGGAGAGGGTAATTTATTTTGCCTCAATCTAATTTAGCAAGCCTTATAGAAGGGGAAGGTGATTTGTGATAGGTTGAAAACTACTCAAAGTCGCAAAAAGTCCTTAGTGGATGTGAGGCATAGGGACTTAGAGTTTAGTGTTGGCTATTGGGTATTATTGAAACTATCTCCCATGAAGAAAGTGATGCAGTTTCGTAAAATGGAGAAGCTTAGTCTGCAGTATGTTAGTCCATAATTAATTGTGAAGAGGGTTGGCATTGTTGCCTATGAGTTGGAGTTGACTTCTAGAATGAACTCCATTCACCATGTTTTTCATGTGTCTATGTTGCGGAAATTTGTGGGTGATCTTTCGTTGGTTATTCCCTTGAGGGATGTTGATATTTTGGATACATTGTCATATAAAGAGATCCTAGTGAGGATCTTAGATCGTCAAGTTCTCTAGTTACGAACAAAAGAAGTAGCTTCGGTGAAGGTTCTCTAGAGAAACAAAAGTCTAGGGAAACTACTTGAGAGGAGATAGAGGACATAAAGTCCAAATACCCAAATTTGTTTCCCATTTTGAATAATTGGGATAAAGGTATGTGTTTATCTCCTTTCTTTGATTTATGTCGTCGATAGACAATGGGTTAAAGTCCCAAATGTGTTGAATTTGCTATGTCTTGTAAGACAATGGGTTCAAGTCCTTAATGCTTTGAAATTATGTGTCTCTTTTTGTGTTGGGTTAAAATCCCCGATGCTTTGAGTTTCTCTATGTCCTTGATAAATTGATGGGTTGAATTTCCTAAGCTTTGCATAGAATAAGTTTCTTGATAAATAATGGGTTTGAGTCCCAAGGCTAATGAAATTAATAAATCGATTGATCATGAGCATTATGTGTGTTATTCCCTTGTTGAATACTTATTTTAATATTGTGAAAGGATTGAATTGATGTGTGTTAATGTGTTAACTTCTGTCTATCCTTTCCCTAAACCTAGACTTTGAACCATTGTAATACAACTTCATTTTTTTGTCTTTGAGTTGTGTACGACTAGGGGCTTGAGTCGTACCCTTGGATACGGGTCGTACCCACCTTTCACTCCCTTTTGATATCCTAGGAAGCATGGTGAGGGGACATACTATTCACTATATCACATGGCCTCCCCTTGGTCATTACCAATGCATAGTAGTCGTATACTACCCAATGATACAGAGTGAAGTCTAAACTCAAGTGGATTATTATTGTCACGAGTAAAGCATATGAGTTACGGGTTAGTTTTACCTTTTGAAAATAACTCAAGGGTGTCCACTTAGACACATAGCAGTGTAGGTGACCTAGGAGAAGCCTAAGGTATGATTCAATGTACCACTCTTACTCTAGGGTATGGTTCCTTAGTGAGTCGTATGGGGGAGTCGTACCCTTGGACGAGTCCAATTTTCTCCTTTTAACCAAGGATAATGTGGTTATTTCTAATGCCTCAAACACTAAGCCCTATCACAATATAAGGCATTGTGGCCCCTAAGCCCTCATCTACAAGACTCAAACATTCCAAAACACTCTAAGAGCTTCTTGAAAAAAGATTGATGGCTACATTTTGAGTGAGCTCATCTAGTGGCGAGAAGGAGTCAAGTTTCTTGGTGAATCATGTTTTTTAAGGCATATATCTCTTCCCTTCTCTAAATAACTCTAAACCAATGTATTTCACACTTGGATTAGTAAGTGTACATGTTGGTCTTAAAATCAAATGAAATGGGTTTTGTTGTCTAATGGTGAATAATGATGATTCTTGCTTATACTTAAGTTTATACATGTTATTGATGGTAGATTATATATGTGAGTGCTCTTTGTATTTATTCTAACATAAGTCTTTAATAAACCTAATCTTGATGATTTCTAGCATGAGAATAGCCTTGTCGAAGGTGTGTATGTAAGGTGTTTGTGAAAATGTCTAGTGAATTGTCTCGTAATATGTTGGCGATCCATTGAGATAGGGCAATGGCCTAATGATAATGAATGACTGGTAAAGATATTTTAAGTACATTGTGAGCCATATATTATGAAATATATGACCTTTTTGGTTGATGGCTAATGAGGGGTTAAAGTCCCTAGATAGGAAGATAAACTTGAATTGTGTATTAAGCTAAGATGTGGTAAGAATGTGATGTATGTTTGCTAATGAGATGTGAATATAATGTGATGGTCTTGAAGACCATGAAATTTATTGTATTATTAAATAAATTTAGGCATTGTCCTATTGAAATCGTTGAACAATGAAGGCTCCCATGAGGACCATGTGGTCATAAATAGTGTTGAATTGGCTAAATAGGTTAAAGTCCTTAAATGTCTATTGAATGCATGTTGATGTGTGGAAAAAATGTTAGATTTCCAATGTCTACTAATGGTGGTTGTGATTGCTTGAGGTTATACTCCCTTGCGTAATTAAATGGCTTGACGTTAAAGTCCCTACCTTATGAAATGGCTTGAGGTTAGAGTCCCTTACGTAATCAAATCGCTTGTCGTTAAAGTTACATGCACAATGATATCTCATGAGGTCTAAGTACCTTGCCAAATCAATTTTTTTGGGGTTAGAGTCCACTACCTAATAAGGCTTAAGGTTAGAGTCCATTGCTCAATTTGTGAGGATGTGGTTAGAATCCCTTGCCCAATGTGTGATCATGTTGTTAGAGTACCTTGCCTAATGTCTGAGAATGTTGTTAGAGTCCCATGCCCTATTTAATGTGTGATAATGTGGTCAGATTCCCTTGCTCAAATAAAAGTATGTGAGTGGTTATAGTCCCTTACTTAGATTAATGTGCGTGAGTGGTTAGAGTCCCTTACTTTAATGGATGTATATATGGATAGAGTTCCTTGATTTATGAATGAGTCTATGATTAAAGTACTACGACTAATTGATATGTTAATATGGTTAAAGTCCTACAAGTGAGAAATGCTTTAAGGTATAATTGTTGGAGGTTGGAGTGCTCCGTAGCATGTGTGATGGATGAATAATTCCAAAGTATTGATAAGACGTGTCCCCTTGATTAGAATGTAATGTATCTATATGTATGGATAAGGTTATAAATGTAATTGAATATGCTCTATTGACTTTTCATTGTATGATGATGCTATTTTATCCTTTTATTACAGGCTAGCGTTCCAACGGTTAACCATCTTCAGATTCTATGTCCCCACGCGACATAGGGGTCAGAGCACCGTCTTCTTTTCCTGCACAGTGATTAGTAAATCAAAGATGTTTGTGCATTTTCTTTATAGTGGTGAGCTTCCTTATTTTGGAAGTTATTCATTCTTGGTATCCTATCTTTTGACTTAGTTTATTTATTTTGACACAATTTGTCTATGGTCGGGGGCTTATCCTGACATATACTTTTCTAAACTCCAGTTTGTACAGAGGTATTGTGGATGACTGTGGACTTGGGTATGAAGTCTATTTTGATGAATTTAATGAAGTGTTAGGACTTGTAGTATGTTTCCGCTATCTTGTTATGTAGTCAGAATTTATCCGAACCTTTTGATCTATAGTAATTAATAGGTTGGATTATCGAGGAGACCTCCGGTTCATGTGAACTTGGGGAGCCCATACGACATGGCTCAATTTTGGGGAATATCAGTACTTGGCTTCATATGTTGTGAACTTCTTTCTAAGATAATAGAGAGCTTGCTCCTTTTTTCCCGTAACATCATGTTGACCCAATACACAACTAAAGGAACAATCCATAACTGTAAGTACAAAATCAAACACCTACTGGGCTCGGGTAGTACCAACACATGTGGATGTGATAGATATCTTTTGATTTTATCGAACGCTTCATGACAATCATCATTCCACTTAACCGCAACATTTTTCTTCAGCAACTTGAAACAAGGTTCACAAGTGGTTGTGAGTTTAGTAATGAACCTACTGTTGTAGTTCAATCTACCAAGCAAACTCATCACCTCTATTCTATTCTTAGGCAGCGGCAAATCCTGAATAACTTTGATCTTTGAAGTATCCAATTCAATACCCCGACGATCTATTACAAACCCCAACAATTTTTCGAATGGCACTCCAAAGATACATTTTATCGAATTGAGTTTTAGATTATACCTGCGAAGACTTTCAAAGAACTTTCTCAGATCCTTGTCATGGTCATCTTGATTCTTTGACTTAATAATCACATCATCTACGTAGATTTCAATTTCCTTATGCATCATATCATGAAACATAGTGCTCATTTCTCTCATGTATGTTGCTCGAACATTTTTCAAACTGCACGACATTACTCGATAACAATAAGTTCTTCACGGTCATCATCCATAATGATTTGGCGGTAATCAGCATCTCATGTTTGTAGCAATTATCAAGTAAAATGTGGATATTGGATAGTAGGAAATCATCCTTCATATTTCCTTTCTCCTATTCGCGATAATCAACACATACTCGAATATTGCTATATTTCTTTAGGACAGGAAAAACATTGGACAACCAAGTAGGATAACGAGCCACTCGAGTGACTTTCGCTTCAAGTTGTTTCATGATTTCCCCTTTGATTTTCAAACGTACCTTGATTATAAACTTTCTCAACTTCAGTTTGACAGGAGGAAATGCAGGATCAGTTGGTAATATATGAGCCACTTATTTGGTGCATAAACCAGGCATATCATTATAAGAGCATGGAAAAACGTATTTATAATCAATTAATGCTTGAATTATTCCCTCTTTTAATTGCGGAGCAACATGTGCACTAATTTTCATTTCGCTAACATCTCCTTTGTCTCCAAGATTAATTGGCTCAATTTCATTCAAATTAGGATTCGACTTGTCTTCATACTGTTTTAACTCTTTGCTTTTTTCTTCTAATGACTTTTCTTCATCATATTCCACCTCTTGCTTCATTATATCATGATTAGGTTGGATTTTAAGATCAGGCTAAAAATTTCGCATGCATGTCATATCACTAGAATCAATATAAAGATAACTATATAAAAAGAAAGACAAACAAAATATATTAGACACAAAAGCAAAGAGTGACACTACATTTCATTAAAAGGGAAAGATAGGGGGGTTTAGGCATAAATGACAATAGATCATAAACAAGAAAAATTCCTAATTACAACCCTAATATAACTCGGATAAACAAAAAGAAAAACAAAACAAACTATCAAAACTCCCTCCTGACGGGAAGAGGAGTGACTTCCCAATTGTTGAAGTGCACATTAGAGCCAATAAACTGCACATTTACGTTGCTAGTACCTTCCCGAATTTCAATCACATTAGTTTCAATAAACATGTTCTTGAAAAGGTCAATTAAATCTGCACCATTAACATTAATTATCTCTATGAAAGGTAATATGGAGTACTCAACTGATTTACTTTGATGAAGGATTCGTTGAGTAGTGGTACTGGCTTGGTAAGTGTACATTAATCATTCTTCCATTTCATAGCCCTCTTTATATCCTCAAAAGTACGTTTGTACTCAAAACCAAAGGTACCAAAGTTCTCATGTAGGTATACAGGATGAGCGACCTTGTAAAGACGTCTCTAAACTATTTCTTGGCTCAAAACCATCCTTTAACATTTCATTCATGACCATATTAGATGCAAAAATTATGGCCTTGGAATAAGATTCCCCTCGAGGATTTCCTAAACTACTACCACCTTAAAATCCTGATAAATCAGTTCTCTATCTGCATCGCCGGTAGACCATAATGCGGCGCATTGCGATGAGTTTCTGGAAATTAACAAATGCCGAATTAGCCTCCATCGCAATGCGGTGAGGCTTCCATCGCTATTTTCATCTCAACGCGGAGAGGGCAGACGGTTCACCGTGGCCTACTAGAATGAAAATTCAAACAGATTTTAAATGCTCATCAAGACTCAATCAATTGGAAGTCTTTTGAAACATTGACGAGTATGAATGACAGACTACATTTTACCTTGAAAATGTGGGTTGTTACATTATCTCCTCCTTGGGATCATTTGTCCCCGAATGATGGATAGGAACTTTTTTTAAACTCTATAGTGTAGAATAAAGAACAAAACCTTGCATTGACCATTTTCCCCTAAGAAAATATGCCAAGGCATTAAACGAGATTCATGATAACCCCTAAGGAAACACGGAAGTACGAAACATAGGATAATGAGATTCTACATAGGAATGATCTTGCACATGAGTTCTATGAATTATAATCTTGAAAACATAAGGCAGGAATGCTATCAGCTCTCCATACACGTAATCAAGAATGATATTGAGTCGGGAATACTATTGGGTGTTACATTATAACTAAGAAAAAGATTTTCACTTGAAGGAATTGCTCCTTATTTAAGGAACTGAGATTGACATGACTTTGCATAAACTTTATCACTTTAGGTAGACCCAACATAGGATAAATCAGTGACATATAGAAACATATTTTCTTAGGACCAAGCATGCTAAAAGACATAGATTTTCATGGATCACGAACTACATGACATATGGTGAGAGGAATAATTGCTTCTAGTGTGGAGGTCAGATCATAAACATAAGTCCATAGAGAACTCGAACCATAGGCATAGGCATGACTTGAACACATGACGTAGGACATTAATAGAATAATCTCTGAGATGAAAGTAGGAGGATTATTCTTGAGTAGGAATTGATTCATCATGACTCCTCCCCATAACTTGCCATATTATGAAAAATTCAGGAACTAACTTAATTCCCCATCTCCCATTTAGATCAAAGTCACAATCCTAGACTTACAGACATATCCCCTTATCAAATCTATACCCACAACTCTCAACTTAAAAGAGACATCAGCAAACACTTAAACTACAAACTCTCCCTGAAGAACTATACTTTGAAAGCCTTGCTTTTCTGTAAATGCTACTTTTAACTTCTGCTAGCGTCTAGAGCCATTACTCTATAACTCCCACTCTTATGTGCGCCCACATCCACACTCCTTTTTGCAAAAAGGGTATCAGTATATACATGAGCACAATCTCTTCTCATTAGTCTCTAATACAAAGTCACTAAATTATTTTCTAGGACATCCCCTTTCAGGGATACTAATTGTAATTTCTTCTAACTCCTAAACTTATGACTAATATTTTCATGGGCATAGATACCCACACTTCTAACTACTTAACGCTTCATCTTTAATTGCTTAGAATACTATTATTACACCTCTAATCACATAAATTGCAACTCAAAAATTTGTAAAACCATACCCAAGGTTCACATTTCCTACCTATTTTTTTCCTCATTCAACTCTAGAAAGCACCATACAACATCTTCCTAGACTTCTCCATACTACAGGATTCATGAATTAAATCTAGGTATAAAAAACACATATACACATAAAATTTTATTTAGCAGCCTGCGACCAGGGGTTTAACTTATTCCTATATATTGAAGTTCTTATCCATTTAATAATTCAACCATAATTCGTTTTAGCAATAGTCCTCATGTACACATATACCTCTCGATTACCACTTACACTTCTTATAAATCATCAACCTAGGCCATTTAGCACATCACACTAAAGCCTTCTAATTACTCCATAAAACATGCATCATAAATCTTAAGCTATTATTCTCACCACTACACTCCACACCTAAACTCTACATCAAAATTTCAAACCTGTTGTCTACCCTCAATTATATACCACCAGTAAAGCATGACATATACTAAACTAGTTTATCAAATTGGGAAATCAACCCAAATACTTCACTTCATTTAAATACTACCTACAATAAAAACCTTGCCATAACCTCGCTATTACAATTCAAAATCCACTATATACCTTCTCACATTAAGTACTAGTTTACTACTACTTAATGAAAAAGACCATCAAAGGGGACTAAAGTCACATGATTGGTTTAGTCGATCTTAATCTTGCAATATAAATCATTTTAATCATATCAACAAATTCTAATTTCTCACATCATACTTACTTACCTAATCGTAGATCACAATGATCTTCAATATTCAATAAACACTAATGAGTCTCTACTTACAACTTATTATCTAATCTACCCCTTTCTATTCATAACTTATAAATGATTTCTACAACCACTATAACCATCCATTCTGTGATCCTTCCCTATTCTAAATAAATAATAATCATATATTGTATCTTCCTTTAAAGACTACGATACAATCTAAAAATATTGCTACACATTAGTCTATCACTATAAAACGACAACCCACCTATCAATCCACAATTATACAACTAAAACTATATATTTACGCTGACTTCTAACCTTGTGACTTCATATAACTAATTTCCTGGTCCATCTCAATACCAATGGGTCATGACACATTAACATACACTACTACTCGGGTGGAAATATAGTTCCAATATTCTTCTACACATCATTATCCTTAAACATGGCATCCACTACAAGAATTTATTAAAGGGTACTAAATATATTTTATACCTCAAGGTCAACCGCATGACTGACGCAGATAAATGTATATGCTTAAATAATTTCACTTTAAAGTACTCATGGATTTCTCTTAAGTCCTTGTGAAAATTCATAACTTTTCTAGATTACTAAATCAGAGAGAACCACATCGCTGGGGGAGCTAGACTCATAGACTTGTATTACCTCGACAATGAGGCATGACCCATGAAATTAAAAGGAAGAATAAACTTGGTCAACTTTCTTATGTATGACTCTATAGCACGAACCAAAGTATGAAAGAATGGGAAACAACTCCTAAATACCCAGTAGCCTTCTAATTATAATTTTGGCGCACAACAAGACCAAAAAAAAGACTCTACTAGACACAATTTTGCAGACACCCTGGGACCAAAAATCATGCTTTGATACCAAATTTTTCATAAGCCAAACCCCATAATGAGCATCCCGAACAATGAAGGCCTGGGCACCCCTTTCTTTTAGGTAATCACGCATAACATTCATATATATTAATAAATATAGAAATATATAATAAAGATGGTAACATGGTCAAATCACTTAGTTTGGCAAAATAATACAAAACTTGAGTTCATCATATTCAATAAAACATTTGACACTGGTCTGCAAAATCTCTAAAACTGTGAAGGTCAACATCTGTCTAAAGACTGGGACAGGCCCCCAGTCAGACCGTAAAACAAAAGATATAAAAAAGTTTAATCACCAGGACTTCTAAAATACAGGAGGCTCACCAATAACAATTTCTTACACATGAATCTACTAATGAACGAGACCCCGAGATTGTGTCTCAGATATTTAAATATAGAGGGGGTTAATACAAATGTACTGGTATGTCAAATAACTCAAAATAACATATTTAATATAAAAATAGATAAGAGCATATCATAATAACAATGAATATTATGTAAATAAAATACATGGGAATATTTAATAATTTGAGAATAGTTCTCGAAAACCTTGACTCACTCTTTGTCATTCTTCTGAGCAAGCTGGCATACCATACAATATGTAATTCCACAGGCTATATGGAATCCTTCCTTAACTCAGTGGCCAAGCCCCCGATCCAAGTTTGCCACAAGGATTGGCGTATATATAAGAGGGACACACAAGATCACACAGCAGGGTGCCAAAATATCCAATCAAATCAATATGTCATGGTAGTACACAAGATATAACACCCCTATTCGCTGAACCAGAATGCTACACGGTGTTTATGACCCCGAGGGACCACAAGCTAACCCATAACTGATATTTGTACCTGTATACTGCATATTATGATATAACAATGTGCAATACATAGAACTATAAGGCCATAAGGTTCAACTAAATACAATCATATGGGTGAAAATACCCAAACAAACTCAATCTGAACGTAAATCTGAACATAAATTTAAAAGCCTCTAAACTATCTGAATAAGGAGTTGAAGGAACATGTCTCCAACTAACTCTGTAAAACTGAACTGAAGAAATAAATAGATGAATCAAATCATATTGTCCTCGAATCAATGAGGACGCACTGTGTCTCTGCAACTGGAATGCTACCGCTACTGCTGGGCTAGAGGTCGTGTCTCGGAACCTATGGTGTTACATGAAAACAAAGCACCATAGCGCAAATGCATCAGTACAACTGGAGTACTGAGTATACGAGGAAGGTAGGCTGAACATAAAGGGTTTCATACATGAACAACACTGACTGACTAATATGAACATGGGAGTGCAAACACACCTATATAGAAACGGGGACCATGAATACGTGATAGCATGACCTGTAGAATAATACATAGTTTACTAATAACTGTCATGAGTGATACTGAAACTGATAACATGGACGACTGTATCTGACAGTCCTATACATACTAAAATCTGAAGAACACCCTAAGTTCTTTTACTGAAACTGATACAAAAACTGTGGGAAGTAGTGTTTAACCGATATGCCCCATGTATGTCATTATGGCTAAGCTGGGGTCTAATCTCTACTCTAACTGGAGGGGTGTCAATACCGTTCCACTGGTAAGGACAGCCTGTGAGTGACCCTTATCTGGCGGGTACTCAATGAGAACGGTGGGAACCCTAAACAGACGGATTAAGCCACCTCATAAACCCTAATCTGACAGGTTAAGATGTCTCAACCTACACTGGCTACGTAGTTCTTGAACACAAAGATAACTACTAAGAATCACACCCTGAACTAGCAAGTGAGTTCCCATCCTTGTGTTCACTCGGTGCTAACCTCTACTCCGATCTGGAGGGACTAGACATGAATAATTGACTGTGCATGACTTAATCTTATTGAATTTCGTTGACTGGCGGAATGTTACTCATATCTGATAACTGACTAAGATCATGAGGTTTTCCTGAGTCACATGACTGACTGAAGTCTATGTAATCGTAGCTTGAGTTCGGATATCGTGAAACATGACATGGATCTAGGCACACAGCTGTAGTTTTTGGGTACAAGTACCCCCAGGATTCGATGAAAGGAAACTGACACACATGACTGATTTGATCATAAGAGTAAAGTCCATAATTTATAATATCATAAGTAGGGATCTCATACTAAGCATGGTTATCAACGATGTATTACATGGAAAGGATTTCATATCACATGGAAGTACTTGCACAGTCTTAATATCATGTTCATTCCATAATCATATTGGCAATACATACCAATAGCATGGAAGTTCATGTTGATTTTATGGTTATCATACATCTTGTTCATAAGTGCGATTTGCAAGTAAACATAGCATAATCTCATAAGAATAGTTCATGATTATTCCAACAACATTTACAAGGCACATTATCAACATAGAAGTCATTGGAACGTAAGGGCATATCATGAATCCTTCACTTAGTCACAATTTAGCTATATTTCATGATTTCTAGTTTCTTAGGCATTTTATCAAACACCTTACATGCACATCTTAAGAATAGGTGAAATCATCATATTATACATCATGAACAACCAAATTTACATGTTTCCAACTCATATGATATCATAAAATTCATAAAAACATATAAAGATTCCATCTTGGGAATCACTCAATATCAATAACTGGATCATCAACACCAAACAATATAGAAATCATACTTTATAATGAAAAAGAGGGTTTTTGAGCTTTATGGATGAAAGGGGTCCATAAATCAACTCACCCATACCTTAGAAGGAAGATTCTTGATGATTGACGGAGGAATTTCCTTGACATCGGATCTTCAAGCTTAGTTATGCAATCCTAGTTGTTTTTCTCTTTTAGTGCTCTTGGATGATGAGATTTGAGATGATAATAGGGTTGTAATATGTTTAGAAGCTTTATATTTTGTAGGGTTAAGTTTAGGGACGTGTAAGGAGTGTTAAAAGACTTAATTACCCTTAAAATAACTCAAAACGGAGTGTTTTTGGCACCTGGAACTTACTTAGGCGGCGCCCAAGTGATTTCCTAAGCTAGGTTGGGCGGCGTCTAACCAATCGCCTATGTTTGTTTTGGGCGGCGCCTAACCAATCGTCTATCCTTACTGTCTCTCATGAAAATAGGCATAACTTTTTGCTCGGGTATTGGATTAAGGAGAAATTGGTATCGTTGGAAAGCTAATTCGATTCTCTACAATTTGGTGGATCTAAATCAGCCAAAATACCACATTAACATCGAGTTATACTCATTCAAAGATGACCCTTGCAAAATCAAACACTAAAACTTCATGGGTTCAAAAACTCTTAGCTTGTATTACCTTAAGTGACTCATATGAACATGGTTAATGCATCATAAGCTATCCTATTACTAGGATATTCATTGTAAGTCATGTACTCAAGTATGAATCACAGGATAGGAGTGTTCATATATAGGAATACTTATTCACTTCCTAGCTTAGAAATATGCGGGGTATTACACAAAATCACAAAGCAGGGCTCCTAACCATAGTCCCAATTTGGGATGACATGAATCAAGGTACATAAGATTACTAAGCATGGTACCATAACCCTGTCTCGGTAAATCACGATTTCTACCATAGAGTCTTTCAACTTGTACTTTCTTACGGTAACCTACTAGCTCCCTTAAGCCCAACTTTTAGTTCTTTAAAACAAGCATGCTTCATACTTTCAAAACATTCAATACTTATGTTGTTAAGGGCATGGAATCACCAGGTGTCATCATACCCTGACTTGCAAGTTAATATCATATCCAATTCACAGCCTATCATATTCAAAATTTACATATGAACACCCAAGATTCATAACATCACAATAAAGTTATCACTTTGAAATCACAAGAATACTTGGGCAGTTAACCTCTCTTCGCATGATTCAAAACATGTGGTGGTCATGTCAATTTATTCAATTACATGCAATTCTCTCCCTTTAAAACAAGAATGTAATGATAACAAGAAACTCCCTCTCATCATTTATAAATCATGTCAAACACCATGATATTGAGAAGATTACTTTCAAACCTTAATGCATGCATTTCAAATCATTCACAAAAAAAAAAATAAACTTGAGTTCGCAACAAGAGAGGGAATTCATACGTATGCTCTCAATCAATATTAAAAAATGCATGAAATCATACATACATATAGTTATAATTCAATTTCCATGAAAACTTATTCAAGACAACCATTGATTAAATCAAAATAGTCCCAAGATGCACACTTTTAGAAAGTCATATTGAATAGTTCATTATAAATCTTACCTAGGAATGTTTATTCTTGATAAAACATTTAAACTTATGCTCTAGGTTTTTAGAGTAGTCTCACATACCTTAGATTATAAATTTGAAAGATGGCACCTAGATCTTGATAGATGGAACCCAGATATTTATCCATTTCTTGGGATTCGTAATCATAGGAATGAGTTTTTGATCTTTAGGGGAGAGGTTAGGGTTTTTGTTCTTGAGAAATCTAAGTAAAAATGGGCATACTCTGCCTTAAAAATGCTTTAATCACCATTAAATATTATCAGAAATTGTAAGGAAAAGAGGAGACTAACCTCGAACTTAAAACTTTTAGAAGAAATCTTTTTTTCGAGGCTTACAGAGATACGCTGAGTGCGTCATCGCGATACCCACCGCGACGTGGCAGAATCGCAGTGACTTACTGGATTGTGGAAAATACCATTTTGGGGTTCACCATGAAGCGGTGCATTCGCGATTAGTTTCTAGAATTTGACAAATGCTGAATTGTCCTCCATTGCAATGCAGTGAGGCTTCCATCGCTATTTTTTCCGCAACGAGGAGAGGCCGGGAGTTTCGTGGTGGCCTACTTTAATGAAAATGCAAACAAATTTTAGATGATCATCAAGATTCAATCAATAGGAAGGCTTTTGAAACATTGACGCGTATAAATGACGGTCTACATTCTAGCTCAAAAATGCGGGGTGTTACATTATCTCCCCCTTGGGATCATTTGTCCCCGAATGATGGGTAGGAATATTTTTCAAACTCTGTAGTGTAGAATAAAGAACGAAACCTTGCATTGACCATTTTTCCCTATGAAAATATGCAAAGGCATCAAACGAGCTTTATGATAACCTCTAATAAAACGTGGAAGCACGAAACATAGGATACTGAGATTTTACATAGGGATGATCTTGGATATGAGTTATATGAATTATAATCATGACAACATAAGACAGGGGTTTATTTGATGATCATAGATCAATTTATATTAAAACTAAAAATGAAATAAGATTTCGCGGAAGATAGGTTTAGAAGCATTCTTTACCTTACAAGATACCATGAATAAACTTAAATTTAGAGGTATTAATTGTCTACACCCTAAACAATAAATAGCATACTTCACACTAATCAATTTACGATTCTCCAATCACATATCTAGCCATAAGAATTTGAGTCTCACAACTTAGTACTACTATGTTGGAGCCAATCTCGGGGTAAAAAGGTGATAGCTTAAACTGTAGGACCTTGTACTTTACATCCATTAAGAATATTACCTCACCATGTCACTATCATCACACACCCTCAGGTTTTAATTGAAGGAATACTAACCACATTACTACGCCTCCACATCCACCATCGCACTAACATATGGAGGATCACTAAGGGAACAGAGAACAATCATCATGAATGGAAGAAACACTATTTAATTATAACCCATACCTGTTGACCTATATCAAGTTGGGACGTTAGGTGAAGATATGATACAATCATGAAGTATTTTCTATATCAAGTATTTGGATCATAAGTAGAAAGTCGTTTGGAAGAAATACAATACAACATGAATTCTTAAAATAGAACATAGTGAGAAAATATTGGTGCATATATCAAGAAAAAATAAAGGAAAAGGACTAAATTACTCTCCTGGACTCAGAAATTAGCAAGAAAAATTATGCACCTGACGCGTTAATCGATGCACCAACATTGTGTTGGCCTAGTATTTTGATCATCTAAATATGCCTAAGTGTATTAACAATTAGAAAATATTTAGGTCATCTGCTATGCTAATATTTAACCAAGAGTGGTATTGAGTCGGGAATGCTATGGGGTGTTACATTACAACTAAGACAAAGATTCCGCTTGTAGTGATTGCTCCTTGTTTAAGGAACTGAGATTGACATGAGTTTGCATAAACTTTATCACTTTGGGTAAACCCAACATAGGATGAATCAGTGACATATAGAAATATATTTTCTTAGGACCAAGCATGCTGAGAGACATAGATTTTCATGGATCACGAACCACATAACATATGGCTTGAATACATGAAAAACTGGATAACTGAGAGGCATAATTTCTTCTAGTTTGGAGGTCAAATCATAAACATAAGTCCATAGAGAACTCAAACCATAGGCATAGGCATGACTTGAACACATGACGTAGGACATTAGTAGAATAATCTCCAAGATGGAAGTAGGAGGAGTATACTTGTGTAGGAATAGATTTATCATGAATCCTCCCCGCAACTTTCCACATTGAGAAAAAATTGGGAACTAACTTAATTCCCCATCTCCCCCTTAGATCAAAGTCACAATCCTAGACCTATAGACATATCCCCTTATCAAATATATAGCCCCAACTCTCAACATAAAAGAGACATCACCACACACTTAAACACTAAACACTGCCTGAAGAACTATACTCCGAAAGGCTTGCTTTTCTGTAAATGCTACTATTAACTTCTGCTAGCCTCTATAGCCATCACCCTATAGCTCCCACTCTTATGTGTGCACGCATCCACACTTCTTATTGCATAAGGGGTATCAATATATACATTACCACAAACTCCTCTCATTAGTCTCTAATACAAAGACACTAAATTATTTTCTAGGACATCCCCTTTCAGGGACACTAATTGTAATTTCTTCTATCTCCCAAAGTCATCAACTTACGACTAACATTTTCATAGGCATAGACAACCATTCTTCTAACTACTTAACACTTCATCTTCAATTCCCTAGAATAGTATTATTTCACATTTAATTACATAACCTACAACTTCACAAAAATTTGTAAAACCATACCCAAGGCTCACATCGCCTACCTATTTTTTTTCCTCAATTGAACTCTAGAGAGCACCATACAACATCTTCCTAGACTTCTCCATACTACAACATTCAAGAATTAAATCCAGGTACATAAAACACTTAAACGCATACAAATTTATTTAACAACCTACTACTAGGGGTTCAACTTAGTCCCATATACTCAAGTTCTCATCCATTTAATAATTCAACCACAATTTATCATTTTCACAATACTCCTCATGTACATATATACCTCACGATTACCACTTACACTTTTCATAAATCATCAACCTAGGTCATTTCGTTCATCACATCAAGCCAACTAATTACTCCATAAAACATGCATCATAAATCTTAATCTATTATTCTCACCACTATACTCCACATCTAAACTCCACGTCTAAAGTTCAAGCCTGTTGTCTACTCTCAATTATATACCACCGGTAAAGTATGCCACATACTATACTAGTCCATTAAATTGGGAAATCAACCCAAATACTTTACTTCACTTAACTACTACCTATAATCACAACCCTGCCATAACCTCACTATTACAATTCAAAATCCACTACATACCTTGTCACATAAAATACTAGTTTACTACTACATAAAAAAAAGAACATCAAAGGGGAGTAAATTCACATTATTTGTTTAGTCGATCTTAATCTTGCAATACAAACGATTTCGATCTTATCAACATATTCTAATTTCTCACATCATACTTACTTACCGAATCGTACATCACAATGATCTCCAATATTCAATAAACACTAATGAGTCTCTACTTACAACTAATTAACTACTCTACCCCTTTCCATTCACAGACTATAAATGATTTGTACAACCACTATAACTAACCATTCTGTGATCCTTCCTAATTCTAAATAAATAATAATCATATCTTGTATCTTCCTTTATAGACTACCATACTATCTACAAATATTGCTGAGGATTAGTCTTTCACTATAAAATGAAAACCAACTCCTCAATCCATAGTTATACAACTAAAACTATTTATTTACGCAAAAGTCATCCTCACTCTGACTTCTAACCTCATCACTTCATATCACTAATTTCTTGGCCCATCTCACTACAAATAGGTCATGACACTTTAACATACACTGCTACTCAGGTAGAAATATAGTTCCAATATTCATCTACACATCATTATCCTTAAATATGGCACCCATAATAAGAATTTATTAAAGGATACTGAATACACTCCATACCTCAGGCTCAACCCCATGACTGATGCAGATGGGGGTATATTCTTAAATTCTCACACTTTAAAGCACTCATGGATTCCTCTCAAGTCCTTTTGAAAATTCATAACTTTTCTAGATAACTAAATCAGAGAGAACCACATCTCTGGGGGAGCTAGACTTATAGACTTATATCGCCTCGACAATGAAGCATCACCCATTAAATTAGAATGAGGAATGAACTTGGTTAAATTTCTTATGGGTAACACTATAGCATGAACTAGAGTATGAAAATATGAGAAACAACTCTTATATAAGTGTGGTGCACAACACACCCAAAAACAAGACTCTACTAGACACAATTTCGTAGATACCTAGGACCATGAATCGCGCTCTTATACCAAATTTATCATGACCCAAACCCCATAATGAGCATCCTAAACAATGACGGCCCAGGAGCCCCTTTCTTTCTAACAATTATGCATAGCATTCATATATATTAATAAATACGAAACTAGAAAATAAAGAGGGTAACATGGTGAAATTAATTAGTTCAGCAAAATAATATGAAACTTGAGTTCATAACATTTAATAAAATATTTGACACTAGTCTGTGAAATATCAAAGAGTGTGAAGGTCAACACCTGCCTAAAACTAGGACAGGCCCCCAGTCAGACCATAAAATAAAAGAAATAACAAAGTTTAATCACTAGGACTTTCAGAATAGAGAAGGCTGACGAACAACAATTTTTGACACACATATCTACTAATGAACAGGGCCCTAGGATTATGTCTTAGATCTTGAAATATAGGGGGGTCAATACAAATGTACTGGTACATGAAACAACTCAAAATAACAAATTTTATACAAAAATAGATGAGAGAATATCGTAATAATAGTGAATATTATGTAAATAAAAGACATGGGCATATTTAATAATTTTAGAACAGTTCTTGAAAACCTTGACTCACTCTTTGTCATTCTTCTGAGCTAAATGGTACACCCTACAATTTGTAATTCTATGGGTTATATGGAATCTTCCCTAAACTCGACGGCCAAACCTCTAATCAAAGTTTGCCGTAGGGATTGGAGTATACATAAGGTGGACACTCAAGATCACACAGTAGGGTGCCAAAATCCCCAATCAAATTTACATTTCATGGTAGTGCACAAGATCACAAAGCAGGGCTCCTAACCATAGTTCCAATTCGGGACAACATGAATCAAGGTACAAAAGATCACAAAGCATGGGACCATAATCCCATGTCAGAAAATCATGGTTTCTAGCATAGAGTTTTTAAACTCATACTTTCTTCGGGTAACCTACTAGCTCTCTTAAGCCCAACTTTTAGTTCTTTAAAACAAGCCTACTCCATACTTTCAACAAATACAATACTTATGTAATAAAATGCATGTAATCACTAGGTATCATCATACCCTGACTTGCAAGTCAATATCATATCCAATTCATAGCCCAACATATTCGAAACATTCATATGAGTACCCAAGATTCATAATATCACAATAAAGTCATCACTTTGAAATCACAAGAACACTTAGGCAGATAACCTCTCTTTGCAATATTAAAAACATGTGGTTATCATGTTAATTTATTCAGTTACATATAATTATTTCCCTTTAAAACAAGAATATAGTGATAACATAGAACTCCCTCTCATTATCGATAAACCATGTAAAACACCATTATATTGAGAAGATCACTTTCAAATCTTATGACATGCACTTCAAATCATTCACAAAGCAAAATATAAACTTTAGTTCGCAACAAGAGAAGGAATTCATACTCATGCTCTAAATTAATCTTAAAAAATACACAAAATCACACATACATATAGTTATAATTTAATTTCCATGAAAACTGATTCAAGACAACCATTGTTTTCACCAAAATAGTGCTATGATGCATTCTTTTCAAAAATCATAGTGAATACTTCATTATAAATCATAATTGGGGATATTTAATCTTAACTAAACATTTAAACTTTTGTCCAAGGTTTTTAGAGTAGTCTTACATACCGTAGATTATAAAATTTGAAAGATTGAACCTGGATCTTGATTCATTTCTTGGAATTCTTGATCTTAGGGATGAGTTCTTGATCTTTGGGAGAGAGGTTAGGATTTTTGTTCTTGAGAAATTTAAGTAAAAATGGGCATACTCTGTCCTAAAAAACTTTAATCACCAATTAATATGATTAGAAATTGTAGGAAAAAGACAAGACTGCCCTCCAACTTAAAGTTGCAGAAGAAATCTCAGTTTTGAGGCTTACCGCGACTCACTGAGTAGGTCATCGTAATTCCCACCGCGACGTGGAGGAATCTCGATGACTTACTGGATTTTGACAATTGCTGATTTGGTGTTCACTGCAATGCGGTGCGTTCATGCTGAGTTTCTAGAAAGTGACAAATGCCGAATTGGCCTCCATCGCGACGTGGTGAGGCTTCCATCACTATTTTCACTGCGATGTCGGGGGGATTCTCGATGGTTTGCTAGAACAAAAATCTAAACAAATTTTAGACGCTCATCAAGACTCAATCTATTGGAAGGATTTTAGAACATTGACAAGTAGGAATGACGGTCTACATTCTAGCTCAAAAATGCGGGGTGTTACATTACTTTTACTTTTCCAAAAAGGAAAATATAAAATCTTTTCATATTTGGCTAACCTCTTTCTAACAGGAAAGTTTTTGGAACTCCATATATAGAAGACCCCTCTTCTTATATCATAACACAATAGCATCCTCAATGTTGTCATTTAAGAGTCTTATTTAGGAGGAGACTTCCACCATAGTTTTCATGCTTTTCAATAATTTTAGTTGTTTTAATATGTAGGCCTATTGGCCAAACCATATTATATAATATATTTTTTAGTATATTTTTGTGTCATCTGAATTATCACCGTCCTTTGTTTGCAAATTTTAACATCCCGCATAACGCCCTCTCGATTTCGAACCCAACAATATTCCATGGCAATAATGACAGACAACATTAATAAAGTCATTCTTACGTGCAACATTTCCTCCTCTTTTCATTTTCCAACAGATTGACTTTTTCCTTTTTTCTAATTGTGTCGGCCTAATTGCAGTATTTTACGACCGATTAAAACACCAATAACCAACAGAGTAATGGAAATCCAGGACGAACCACCACCAAAGGGAAATCAGTGAACAAACAGATGGATCCCCAAATGTAGACCACAACTTTCTTTGATTCTGGAAAAAAATTTCAGCACACAATTTCAAAAAAGTAACAGAATCAAACTATAACATAAAGTTTCAGGCTCAATAAACAAATCTAATACAATAGTAACCTCTAACAAATAAAAAAGAAACAAGAAAAATAAATTAAGATCAAATCTGTCGAGAAAGAACCTGGTTCGAATAACATCAAAAGAAAACTCAAATACGTTCAAGAATGAATCTGGTTCATGGTGTTTATTCTTCAAAACGTTGTTTGTTAATCATTAGACCACCACAAATGTGCTAGAAACATCAACGCAAAATAAAAAAAGAATATATTAGACCAAAATGGACTTCCACACGACCACATGTTATTGCTAGGATTATCCTACTGAAAAATTTATCGTTGGCATGTGTGCTTCATTAACCTAGAATTTGTCCACTATATTCTAGATAAATGTAGATCAAAAAGTCCGCTCTGATGCAATGTAATCAGAAAAGACTATGCAATGATTTTTTGTATTTTTTATTCCATGATTCATAAGATACATATACACATACACTATCTTAAAGGAAGATATTATATGAATCTCTATAGATTGTTGGCGAATTTCTTAAAAACTCAACAACAATATTTTTTAAAAAATAATAGCATAGTAATATGAAATAATATTACTACTTCAAAAATAATATTAAAATCAGTATAATAATCATGATATATTATAACCGTTAGTAAATTACCTATTAGCAAGATGTCACAACCCAAGCTAATGCCCTAGCCTCGACGGATATTCCGAACCACGAAGGCCTGAGAGGCCCCTTAGCATGTAATCATAAGTATAATTCATATATAAATCAAAGTGCGAAAGATATAATAATATTTAATTGAGATTAATTGTAATACAAACTGTGTCAAGAAAATTTTGAAGATACATTATTGAACTCTAGTCTATGAAGCCTCTAATGAAAGCTAACTATCTAGACATGGAAAAAACTCCCGACTGGATCATATACTGAAAAACTCAGCATATAAGAAAATTCCTTCCGAAAGATGAATGTCAGACCGATTTCTGTAGAATCCCAAGTATTATACTGATGTGATGGACAATAGGACTATACCGCAGAACCTAAAAGGTAGAGGGTCGATACACAAGATACTGGTACGTAAAACAATTAGAAAACAAAATATTTTTATAAAACATAAGCGAGAGAATTTCATTAAAATATGTTAGCATAAAACGTTAGAAAATACACGGGCATAATTTTATGAGATTCAAAACAACTTATTGAAATCATTACGCAACACATCATTTCCCTACTAAGCTAGATGGTACACCCTACAATCTATAATTTTATGGGGTAAATGGAATCCTCCCTTGACTCGGCGGTCAAGCCCCTAATCTAAGTTTGCTGCAAGTATTGGAGTATAAGTGGGGGGAGAGGGGACGGGAGGGACACAAGACCAGATAGCCGGGTGGAAAAATCTCCACACCAAATGAATATGTCATGGTTGGCCACAAGATCATAAAGCAGGGATCTTAACCATATTCCCGAATTGGGATGACATAAGACAAAGTACATAAGATCACAAAGGAGGGTACGAAATTCTCATATTGGCAAATCACGGGTTTTAGCATAGAGTCTTTCAACTCATACTTTCTTCGGGTAACTATCTAACTATCTTTAACCTTAATTTAGCCTCGTAAAAATATACGTCATTCTTACAAACAATTCTTTTATCATTATATTAAGGGCAAATCACAACAGGGTAACGTCAAACCCATACTTGCAAGTCATTCATATAATACCAATTCCACAACCTTTCTCACTCAAAATATGTAAATGACCACCAAAGATTTATCAAATAAAACGTGGGTTCTTGTTATCAAAATCATATGAAACTTATGCAAACCCATTATCTTTATAAGACATTAAAACATGGTGGCCATTCCATTTATTTAACATAGGGACAATGGTTAAGGAAATATTTAAGAATTAAGAAGTTGTCATCATTCATAAACCAGCCCATACATTAGTTAAATAGAAATCTCATGATCAACATGGGCTCTTAAGTCATGCTCTTAAAATAATTCATAATCCATATAATGCAAAGTCCATAAATTTCATCATGGGGAGTGGAATTTCATAATTCACATTCTTAAATAATCGTTAGAATTCAAATCTCATATGCACGAGATTATAGATCAAATTAATAGGAAAACCCCATTATAATTACAAAATTTCATTGAATTTCTTTCACAATGCTTGCTCTTACAACAATTTACCAAAACTCGTAGCATGTACGTGCATATATATATATATATATATATATATATATTTGTATATATATATATATATATATCTTTAAAGATTGTACAAATAAAAAAACCTACACCCATGAGGGTTAGGATAGCCCCACGTACCTTATATTGACAGAAACAATGAGAAACTTTGAACCTTTAGGCTAAATCTCTTAACCTTAAGTTGTTTTTCTTCTCAGATGCTTAAGGAAGATGAACTAGAGATTTGTGAGTGATATAATGTGAATATGGACTTTAATTTTTAAAAGGAGTGTTTAGGGATGGTTATGGGACATGAAAAGGCCTTCTTGCCCTTAAAATAATACAAAAATGGAGTCCCTATGCCTTTATACAGTAGCTATGCAACGCCCAACCCAAGCCCCAGCCACCATGTCGGCGACACATAGCTCATGGCCTAGCCCCAAAGTGGACGGCATCTGGCTCGTGGCATAGTTCGCAGTTGGGCGGTGCCTAAACCATCACCTAGCTTTTCCATTGATAGTAGGTGATGGAGATACGATGCACGACCATCGCATAGGACCTATCTAGCAAATGACACTAACTTTTGAGTTCCCAAAATACCCCCAACACCTCCCACAATGTGTACACATGGTCTACTATCACTACAGGGGTCATAAGATCCTTTTAAAATCCTTAATAGAGCGTTACTTCTACAAGGTGTGAATTATCTTCCCTTTGGAATCATTTGACCCTAAATAATGAATAAGGACTTGTTGAAGCTCTAAAATTGGGAATAAGGAACGTAACCTCGCATTGAACATTTTTCCACAACAAAATAGGCAAAAGATATCCAAGAGCTTCATGATAACCCCTCGTGAATAGTATAAACATAAAGCATGAGATAATAAGAATTGACATAGAGACAACATTGTGCATAAGTTCTAGGGATAATAAGCATCACATCATATGGTATGAGTTTATTTGGTGATCATAGGCCTTATTTACATTGGTACTATTAATGAAATAAGGTTTTGTAGGACATAGAAATAGAGGTACTCTCCATCTCACATGATATGGAGAATAGCCTTTCAGCTTAACCACACTACTTAACTATGAATTCTACCAAGAAACATCGGCTTCATCTATTGTAACTTACAATTTCCCCACAATGCACATTGCTACAAGATACATTGCTTCTATATATAATCCTAACCCGAAGTTAGAAGATACCGACTTAAGCTGCGGGGTTCTATACTTCACATCCATCCAACAATACTACTCCATCCTATCACTATAGTCAAACAACATCATTTCTTATTAAGAGTACTATCCACTTCACACAATGACTTATGTATCTATAATTCACAATATTTAGGCCTATCTCTAATACACCCGCTTCATGGATCTTTCCACTAAGACTTGCAAATGCAATAACTCTCACAAAGATTTTTGCCACATATTTCCTTTATAACTATTTCACATACGAAAGTGTATATCCTTCTTCCCCCTTCACCTATAACCTTAGCTCGAGCAATGACATTAAAATTTTCACCTTTACGAACATTTACTCCCTCATATAAAACATTACTACTCTTCCATAACCACCACTATGCTAACATATGGAGGGTCATTGAGGGACCCGAGCATAAGCATTATGAATGGGGTTAACACTATTTGATAATAATTTGAATTTATTGCACTGCTCAAGCTAGAACAGGAGGTAAAGATATGATGTAATCACAGAGTGCTTTATCTATCAAGTGTCTAGATCATAAGTAGAGAGTCATTCTAGCCTAAACACAACATAGCCTGATTTTTTAGGAAAAACCATAGTGGAAAACATGAGTCTTACATCATGAGTTGTAAAACATAAGGTCAAAAGTCATGAAGTTAATGATTGAGACAAGGATTGATACTTAAAACTATCGATTCTAATTTCAGAGATGATATAGTCATGATTTTGCATGAAACTTATCACTTTAAAAAGTCATGACAGAAAATAAATTGGTCACATTTAGAAAGAATAGTTTCTCAGATCTAAGCATCATTTAATACATTATTTTTTATGGATCATGAGCAACGTCACATAGAGCTTGAAGACTTGAAATATAGGATTACTGAGGGACATTATTTCTTCTAGTTTAGAGTTCAGAATACGACTGACTTATATATTGAACTTAGATCTTAGACATAAGAAAGACTTGAATACATAAGACATTGGTAGGATGACCACTCAAAATGAACTAGGAGGAGTTTGCTTGAATAGGAATAGATTTATCATGACTCTTCCCTGACAATTTCCACCATGAGAAAACCCAAGAACTACTTTATTCTATCATCTCCCCCTTAGAGGAAAGTCACACTCCTGAACTTAAGGATATAACCTCTAATCAAAACTATACCCACAAATATCAACAATAAAGGGTATCACCATGCACATAAATTCTAGAATCCCCTCAATATATTTTAAGGTAAGGACACTAAATTATTTTTAGGACATTACCTTCAGGGAAACTAATAGCCAAAAGACTATCTAAAACCGAATTTAAGGACTAAAGACTAAAAACCTAGCAACTACATAAAAACCAAAAAAACACATAGAAGAAAGGAGATGAAGAAGAGATGCATAAAGTAAAGATAGATTGAAAGAACCTCAGTTCCACCAATGATTAGAAAAATAAAGTGAATAAAACAATCAATCACACCTCACCAATAGTAGTTCAAACCTCACTCTTAGGTGAACCAAAGGAATTCACACTCCCTCGATCACACCTTTCTAGTAAAATGTTAAACACAAATGAAGAGCCCTTGAATTGCATTCAAACACTCAAATTTAGGTTCTCTAAGATAAAAGAAAGACTGAATCTACAATATAAAGAGTAATCTTTCAGTATTCTTCAAAACTAATGAAAATAAGAGCTCAAATGCCTATTTATACTATTACATAGTAAATGCTAAAACTACCCTTTATGAATAAGGAAAATGGGGTACTTCTTGGGTGTTACTTTAGCGTGTAAAATATCTTTTATACCCTTTACTTGAGGCGCCTCTTGAGTATAAAGGTTATCCTCCAAGATTCTCTTGAAAAAGCTTCAAAAATTCTCCAAAAGGCCTTCAATCACTCGTCAGTTCCGAAGCTTAAACCTTTGACAATATCTTGTGCTCTTGGTGCTTCTCATGATTGTATCACCCTCTCTATCTTGAAAAGAATTTTTCCTCAAACTCGAACCTTCCAAAAACTAAAGAGATGAAAACAAGTGCACAATCGTCATGGTATGAGGGTTAGCATTACCACCACAAGTTATATAATCATGCCAAAGGGGTACACTTTTGGAATACAACCAACCATTCTTTATTATGAGTAAGAAACATCTACCACAAGAATCACAAAGAACACGACTAAGGCAAGAATCAAGGAGTGAAGAATACAATTTGAAACAAACACATAGGTCACTTGTTTTGAAGGAAAGACAAACATTCAAAATTGGACATCTAAGGCATTGGAAGGTTCCCTTAACAACACATATTCCATCACTCACTATATTTATATGAACATAATCACTATGAACCATACTACTATCAAGGTTTTTTTCAAACAAATTCAAAGGACCATATTAATCATCAAGATCTACATTCAAAGTATCTTCACTAACTTGAAAGTTTTTAATCACACTATTCTTATTTTCAAGTAGTGAGCTAATATTAGGAGCACATGGTTCATTATACACATCAAGAGAACTAACAAGGGAAGTAAAATGCACATCTACATCAACAAAATCCGAGACCACTTCACAAGGAATCACATAAGAACAAGGAATGTAGGGGATAGCAATATTACCTCGATTTGGACTAGGACAGTACACTCTTTTGTTGTTCTCGGCCAAGGGTGTCTTGAGGACATCTTCAAGTGAATATCCTTTTTTATTCTTCTTTGATAAGTTATGAGTTTGACCTTTCAAATAAGAAGGATCAAAGCTTGGCAAAATACTAGCTTTTGGGTTTGGAAGTAGCAAGAAACCTTTGTCGGCAAGTCCCACAATCAAATTTACTTTTCCCCTTCCAAGTTCATAATTTGGGACCTCCCCTCCTATTTTCTTTATTACTTTCTCACCCAACTTCTTGGTTTTATCTTGGATTTCATTCACACATGATGGTGGAACAGGGAGAAGAATGAACAGTCAGCCACCATGCCCAAAGGTGTACCTATTATACCTTACATCATGTATAGTGTGCAAATCAAATTTCCAAGGCCTTCCAAAAAATATGTGACATGCTTGCATAGGGATTACATAACACAACATTTCATCATGGTAATTCCCTACTTTGAATCTAATCACACATGGTCATTAGACTTTTAATTCACCACACTTGTTTAACCATTAAAGATTGTATGGATTTGGGAGAGGGATAGTGGATAGTTTAAAGTGGTCATCCAAGGTGAAACTAACAATATTCACAAAACTTCCACTATATATGATCATTGAGCATACACTTTCTTTAATAAGGCATTTGGTATAAAAGCGATTCTCTCTTTGATCATCCAAGAACTTAATAAACAAATTCCTTCTAACCGCATAACTAGGGACATCACATTCCCCTCCACAAGGAAACACATCTTATTCACTACCCTCACCTTGACTTTTGGGTTCTACACACTCTCAATCTTGAGAGTTTTCATTATTTACCTCAGTTTACAACTCAACTTCTTTACTAATCTAGTACAACTTCCCCTCTTTTAGGATAACATTACTCTAGTTAGGACACTTACTTTCCCTATGAACCCAACCTTGACACTTGAAAAATTGTAGATCCTTAGAGTGAGAAGTGGAAGTTTCTTTACCTTCATGTTTTGGAGGATGGTGTTGGGAAGCCTTGGTTATGGCTTGAGGAGGAGCCATAGATGCCGAAACCATGTATCTTTCCTTGGACCAACCCGTAGAAGTATCGGGTGCCTTCGGATTGTACATCTTATTATTTTCTTTCTCAATTTCTAAGGTCTTTTAAAGGACTTCATCCACCATTTAAAACTCATGAAGAGTCATGTGAGAAGAGATGTCCTTGTTCAATCCTACCTTGAAACGAATGATGTCATGGTGAACTTCTTCCCCTTTATGATACAAGTTTCAAGATAAGTTGTTGGAATTCAACATAGTAGGCCATGACACTCTTGCTTCCCTACCTTAAATTGTAGTGTTTGGCAAGAAACTCATGTCTATATTATTCCAGGACATACCTCTCTCTCAGTAGTCTCTTCAACTCCTCCTAAAGGAGTGGTTGGCCACCAATAAACATATTACAAAAATTCTTTGTGTAATCCCGCCAAGTGTTGGCATATTATTTAAAGTGAGAAATAGTATAAAAACTTTTCTTCTCTTCGAAAATGTCATTCACTTGAAAAATCTTTTCAAGATAACATTCCCAAGAAAGATACATTTCTGAATCACTCTCACTTTTGAAAATTGGAATGCCAACCTTGATTGAATTAATGCCAATGTCTTGATTTCCTTGATGATTACCATGGCCATGCCTTGCCTCTTTCAATCAGAATCTTCCATGAATCCCTCTTGGGTCATACCTTCCCTTCATTTCTTCCTTATACCAATAGTAATCATTAGGGACCTCATAACCTTCTTTCTCCCCTCTACCATAGTCTTCAATTTGAATGGGTGGGTTTTGGATTTGAGATCTTTAGGTATGGTTATAAGGCCTTTGGTTGTTTGGATCTTTGACTTGTGGCATTGGATGTGGTGGTGGGTAAGGCCTTTGGTCCATGGGATTTGGCATTTGGCAGGTAGAATTTTGTAGAGGTATTTCTTTATGTGGAGGAATTGGTATTTGGTAAAATGGATTTGGTACTTGGAGGTTTGGGTTTGGTGGTGAATTTACAGTTCCAAGTCCTTCTGATTGGACTTGGTTCATTTGGTGAAGTAGGGGTTTTGGTATGTTTTGGTTTGGAGGTGTTTGGACTTTGTTTTGTGGGGGTTATGGAGTGTATAGAATTTGGTGGAGGGTTTCGGGTGTCATGGTCATGGAGGAGTTGTTATCTTGAACACCTGAAGATGCATGGAAGGGATTAGGAGTAGAAGGTTGTGAGTTGCTTTTAATTTCATCACAATCAAGCCTCCCACTAACGGTGGTCACCTCACCCTTCAAAGAACCAAACTCACCCTTAAAAGAACCCAGATTCCCCTTGAAAGAACCCAATTCTCGTTTCACAATGTCCAACTCACCCTTCAAGTCTTGGGTTAGTGAATCAAACTGAACCATCAAGGCTCCCAAAATATTACTGAGGTTGTGATGTGGTACCTTCGGATTCCATGGTTAAAGTACCTATGAACAAGCGAAAAACATCAAAGACAACACCTACAAAATGAGCAAACAATTTAGTTCAAAAGCGTCACCACAATCACACTCAGATCTTACCTCACACTTAGTCTCACAAGTGTTGAAAATTTGCAATACTCGGCAAGTGAATGAATGGTGAATATACTTTGTCCCAGAATCAATTTTTATTTGATATGACTCAAATAAAATGATGTACGAACTTGAACCAACAAACTACTATGAATTAAAATTGGGAAAAGCACACAAAAATTGAAGACACAAAATAAAAGAACTCTAGACTAATTACCAATCTAGTAGGAATGTACTATCTTGCTAATTAGTGATAGAATTAACTTACAAGAAACTAGAATAAAAAATTAGAAACTAGAGAATCTACTTAGGAACTCAATTTGGCCATTTATTAAGTGGTGATGTGGCAACAATTGATTGGATGTTGAATTTTAATTTTTTTCAATCCAAAATTTCCAAGTCTCGCCCTATCACACCTTTGGGGAAGAAAGATGATGATTTAAGGGGGAAATAACAAGTTTGGGAGCCCTTTAAAGCTCTAATTTGAATTAAAAAACAATGGTATCCCTATTTGTACTTGGATTGTACTTGATTTTGTACTTTGATTATTCCTTTGTCTTTTCTTTCTTTTGGGATGAATATGAATATACCACAGAATATTCCTTTACAATCACCAAGTACACCCTCTCTCCTCTAATTTTTTGGATCAAACACCATCCTTGAACATTTTTCTTCAACAAGATCGGATGAACAAAGAAGAACAAGATGAATATTCAAGGGTTGACCAACATTTGACCTTCACTCAAATGAACACTAACCTTTAATTTTCTTTATAGATCTAGGTTTCTTAGGACAAGATGAACTCAAATATCAAAAAATCAGAAACAAGGAATGTCCAAAATTCAAAATCCCTCATGGTTCTAGAGCTTAGAAGCTTCAAAATGCGATATCCATGGAGGTCTTACCTCAAACTCAACAAAATCTTGTTCCAACAATAGATCTAGACTTCCTAGGTGCTAGAGAGCAAGAATACAACACATGAAACTTCCAAAACAAAACAAAAAAGTGTATATATAAGGATTATATTTTGGATATACAACATAACACCACTAGAAACAATTTTTTTGTGATTTTTCTTTGGATTTTGACTCTTTTTTTTGTGAGATTTTCTTAATAAGGACACTAAAAGCAAGATTTAGGGATGTAGGAACAAACATAACCAAGGCTTTGATACTAAATGAAAGCCAAAAGACTATCTAAAACTGAATTGAAGGACTAAAGACTCATAAACCAGCAACTACACTAAAAAGAAAACAACACATAGAAGAAAGGAGATGAAAAAGAGATGCATAAAGTAAAGATAGAAAGAGAGACCCCCACTTCCACCAATGATTAACAAAATAAAGTATATCGCATTATAAATCACACTTCACCAATGGTAGTTCAAACCTCACTCTTAGGTGAACCAAAGGAATTCACACTCCCTCAATCACAACTCTCTTGCCAAATGTTCAACACAAATGAAGAACCCTTCAATTGCATTCAAACACTCAAATTTCAGTTTATCTAAGCTAAAAAGAAGAATAAATCTACAATCTAAAGAGTAATCTTTCAATATTATTCAAACCTAATGAAAACAAGAGCTCAAATGTTTATTTATACTATTACATAGTAAATTCCAAAACTACCCTTAAAGAATAAGGAAAATGGGGTGCCTCTTGAGTGTCACTTTAGTGTATAAAATTTATTCTATACCCTTTACTTGAGGCCCTACTTAAGTTTAAAAGTTCTCCTCTTATCTTCTCTTGAAGAAGGGTTCAAAAATTATAATACCCCGCATGTTTCTAAGCTAGGAAGTGAATAAGTATTCCTACGTACAAAATCTCATATCCTATGATTCATACTTGATCATATGACTTACAATGAATATCCAAGTGATAGGATAGCTTATGATGCATTAAGCATGTTCATATGAGTCACTTAAGGTAATACAAGCTAAGAGCTTTTGAATCCATCAAGTTTTAGTGTTCAATTTTGAAAGGGTAATTTTTGAATGAGTATAAATCTATTTTATTGTAGTATTTTGGCTGATTTAGACCCACCAAATTGTGGAGAATTGAATTAGCTTTCCAACGATACAAATTTTGCCTTAATCCAATACCCGATCGAAAAGTTATGCCCATTTTCGTGAGAGACAGTAAGGATAGGCAATTGGTTAAGCGCCGCCCAACCCAAACATAGGCGATTGGTTAGGCGGCGGCCAAACTAGCATAGGCAATCACTTGGGTGCCGCCTAAGTCATTTCCAAGTGCCAAAAATACTCCGTTTTGAGTTATTTTAAGGGTAATTAAGTCTTTTAACACTCCTTACACGTCCCTAAACTTAACCCTATGAAATCTATAGCTTCTAAAGATATTACAACCCTATTATCATATCAAAGCTCATCATTCAAGAGCAGTAAAAGAGAAAAACAACTAGGGTTGTGTAACTAAGCTTGAAGATGCAATTTTAAGGAAATTCCTCCATCAATTATCAAGAATCTTCCTTCTAAGGTATGCGTGAGTTAATTTATAGATCTCTTTCATCCATAAAGCTCAAAAAACCTCTTTTTAATTATAAAGTATGATTTATATATTTTTGAGTGTTGATGATCATGTTGTTGATATTGGGTGATTCCCAAGATGGAATCTTTATATGTTTTTTTGAATTTCATGATATCATACAAATTAGAAACATGTAAATTTGGTTGTTCATGATGTTATATTTGATGATTTCACCTATTCTTAAGATATGCATGTAAGGTGTTTGATAAAATTCCTAAGAAACTAGAAATCATACAATATAGCTAAATGTTACTAAGTAAAGGATTCATGATATGCCCTTACGTTCCAATGACTTCTATATTGATAATGTGCCTTGTAAATATTGTTGGAATACTCATGAACTATTCTTATGAGATTATGCTATGTTTACTTGCAAATCCTACTTATGAACAAGATGTATGATAATCATGCAATCCACATGAACTTCCATGCTATTGGTATGTGTTGCCAAAATGATTATGCAATGAACATGATATTAAGATTGTGCAAGTACTTCCATGTGATATAAAATCCTTTCCATTCAATACATAGTTGATAACCATGCTTAGTATGAGATCCAAACTTATGATATTATAAATTATGGACTCTACTCTTATGATCAAGTTAGTGATGTGTGTTAGTTTTCTTCCATCGAGTCCTGGGGGTACTTGTACCCAAAAACTATAGTTGTGTGCCTAGATCCATGTCATGTTTCATGATATTCGAACTCAAGCTATGATTCCATAGACGTCAGTCAGTCTTGTGACTCAGGAAAACCTCATGAACTTAGTCAGTTGTCAGATCTCAGTAACATTCCGCTAGTCAATGGAATTCAGTAAGATTAACTCATGCACAGTCATTTATTCATGTCCAGTCCCTCCAGATGGGACTAGACATTAGCACCGAGTGAAACCAAGGATGGGAATTCACCGGCCAGTTCAGGGTGTAATTCTTACTAGTCACCCTTGTGTTCAAGAATAACGTAGCCAGCACAGGTTGAGACATCTTAACCCATCAGATTAGGGTTGATGAGGTATCTTAACTCGTCAGTTTAGGGTTCCCACTATTCTCATTGAGTACCCGACAGATAAGGGTCACTCACAGGCTGTTCGTACTCATGGCACGGTATTGACACCCCTCTAATCGAGGCAGATATTGGACCCCAGCTTAGCCATAATGACATACATGGGGCATGTCGGTTAAACACTACTTCCCATAGTTTTAGTATCAGTCTCAGTAAAAGAACTCAGGGCGTTCTTCAGATTTTAGTATATACAAGACTGTCAGATACAGTTGTCCATGTTATCAGTTTTAGTATCAGTCATGACAGTTATCCATAAACCATGTATTACTTTACAGGTCATGCTATCACGTATTCATGATCCTAATTTCTATAGATATGTGTTTGCACTCCCACGTTCATATTAGTAAGTCAGTCTTCATGCATGAAACCCTTTGTTTTCATCTTACCCTCCTCGTATACTCATTACTCCGGTTGTACTGACATATTTATGCTATGGTGCTTTATTTTCATGTTACACCATAGGTTCCGAGACACGAGCTCCAGCCCAGCAGTAGTGGTAGCATTCCAGTCGTAAAGACAGAGTGAGTCCTCATTGATTCGAGGATAATATGATTTGATTCATTTATTTATTTCTTCAGTTCAGTTTTACAGAGTTAGTTGGAGACATGTTACTTCAACTCCTTATTTAGATAGTTTAGAGGCTTTTAGATTTACGTTCAAATTTACGTTTAGATTGAGTTGTTTTTGGTATTTTCACCCACGTGATTGTATTTAGTTGAACCTTATGGCCTTATAGTTCTATGTATTCCACATTATTATATCATGATATGCAGTATACAAGTACAGATATTAGTCATGAGTTATCTTGTGGTCCCTCGGGGTCATGAGCATCGTGTAGCATTCCGGTTCAGCGAATCGGGGTGTTACAAACTTTGTATCAAAGCCTATGGTTCAATAGAGTCCTAGGAAGTCTGAAAGCCGCATCTAGTAGAGTCTTGTACATGGGTGTGTTGTGTGACACATTTATGTGCGGAAGGCTATAATATGTTTTAGGAACAGTCCCTGTTATTAATAAATACTCAGACGTCTTTCCCGAAGATCTTCCAAGCATTCCTCCTAAAAGGGAAATAGACTTCGGCATAGACCTTCTTCCAGATACTCAACCTATTTCTATTCCGCCATACAGAATGGCACCAGCAAAACTTAAGGAACTAAAATATCAGTTGAAAGATCTCTTAGATAAGGGATTCATCAGACCCAGTGTTTCCTCATGGGGTGCGCCAGTATTATTCATGCGCAAGAAAGATGGTTCTTTCAGAATGTGTATTGATTACCATCAACTCAACAAGGTCATGGTCAAGAACATATATCCTCTTCCCAAGATTGATGATCTATTCGAACAACTTTAGGGTGCCAGTTACTTCTCCAAGATAGACCTCAGATCAGGCTATCATCAGCTCAGATTTAGAGAATGTGACATTTCAAAGACAGCTTTCCATTCTCGGTATGGTCACTTCAAATTTTTAGTCATGTCATTTGGTCTTACAAATGCCCCTACAGCTTTTATGGATTTGATGAACCATGTGTTCAAGCAGTACTTGGACATGTTTGTCATAGTCTTTATAGTTGATATTCTTGTCTATTCTCTCACGAAGTGTGATCATGTATACTATCTTAGGATTGTTCTTCAGACTCTCAGGGATCACCAATTATTCGTTAAGTTTAGCAACTGAGAATTTTGGCTAAGATCAGTAGCATTCCTTGGCCATATTATTTCCGGTGATGGAATTAGAGTAGATCCTCAGAAAACTTAGGCATTAAGAAACAGGCCTAGACTCGTATCTCCATTAGATATTAGGAGTTTCTTGGGTTTGGCTGTCTATTACAGATGATTTGTCGAGGGATTTTCTTCTATTGCATCTCCCATATCCTGGTTAACTCAGAAAAAGATTAAGTTTCGGTGGTTAGATTTATGCGGGAAGAGCTTTCAAGAGTTGAAGACTCGACTCACCTCCGCTCCATTTCTAGCTAATCTAGATGGTTTAGATGGTTTTATAGTCTATTGTGATGTATCCAGAGTGGGTTTAGGTTGTGTCCTCATGCAACATGGTAAGGTCATAGCCTACTACTCCAGACAGTTAAAGCCACATGAGAAGAATTATCCTACTCATGATCTTGAGTTAGCAGCGGTAGTTTTTGCCTTGAAGATTTGGAGGAATTATCTCTATGGAGTTCATGTATATGTCTTCACAGACCATAAAAGCCTCCAGTATGTCTTTTCCCAGAAAGATCTCTATTTTCGGCAGAGAAGGTGGTTAGTGCTCTTGAAGGATTACAACATGAGTTTTCTTTATCATTCAGGCAAGGCCAATGTTGTGGTCGATGCTCTCAGTCA
Source organism: Capsicum annuum (assembly GCF_002878395.1). Lineage (NCBI taxonomy): Eukaryota > Viridiplantae > Streptophyta > Magnoliopsida > Solanales > Solanaceae > Capsicum > Capsicum annuum. Next base: position 17,958,053 of record NC_061116.1, read on the forward strand.
ACTCTCTATGGGTAGTATTTCCCACATTGAGTATAGTAAGAAAAAGATGGCTCAGGAGATCTATCAGGTTTTCTTCCGAGGGTGTTGTATGTATTCATAGTAGTTTAGAGTCATCTCTAGTTTCTGAGGTGAAAGAGAAACAAGACAGGGATCCTAGCCTTGTCAAGCTCAAAGAGTCAGTTCAGAATCAGAAAGTCGTGGTTTTCTACAAAGGGGAAGATGGTATTCTTCGCTGTCAGGGTCATTTACGAGTTCCAGGAGTAGATTAATTGAGGTAGTGAATACTTGTAGAAGCGCATAGTTCGCAATACTCTATTCATCCAGGGGCCACTAAGATGTACCGCGACATGCGGGAGATCTATTGGTGGAGTGGGATAAAGAGAGATGTTGCAGAGTTTGTGGCTAAGTACTCTACATACCAGCAGGTTAAGATAGAGCATCAGAAACCTAGTAGTTCCATACATGAGTTCACAATTCCTACTTGGAAGTGGGAAGAAGTTAACATGGACTTTGTGATGGTTTTGCCTAGAACTCATCATCAGCATGACTCAGTCTGGGTCATTATAGATAGAATGACCAAGCCAGCTTATTTCCTTCCTATCTGTACTTTTTATTCCGCCGAGTATTATGCCAATCTCTATATCAGGGAGTTAGTTAGGTTACACGGTGTTCCACTATCTATCATCTCAGACAGAGGTACCCAGTTCACTTCTCGCTTTTGGAAAGTATTCCAAAAGGGTCTCGATACCCAAGTACATCTCAGCATAACATTTCATCCTCAGACAAATGGTCAAGTAGAGAGGACCATTCAAACTCTTAAAGATATGCTAAGGGCATGTGCAATTGACTTTAAGGGAAGTTGGGATGACCAATTTCCTTTGATTGAGTTTTCATACAATAATAGCTACCATTCTAGTATTTAATGGATCCTTTTGAAGCTCTCTATGGTAGGAGATGTAGATCTCTGATTAGTTGGTTCGAAGTTAGTGAGGCCTTAATCATAGGTCCTGAATTAGTATTCGACGCCTTAGAGAAAGTTCAGTTGATCAGAGAGAAACTCTGGGCTGCCTAGAGCCGACAGAAGTCCTATGCAGATGTTTATAGAAAGGATCTCGAGTTCAAGGTCAATGACTATGTCTATCTTAAGATCTCTCCTATGAAGGGAGTAAAGAGGTTCAACAAGAAAGGGAAACTCAGTCCCCGGTATGTCGGTCCCTTCAGGATTCTTTGTCGCTTCGGCAAGGTAGCTTATGGCTTGAGTTGCCTTCAGATCTAGCGTTAGTCCATGCAGTCTTCCATGTCTCTTTTCTAAAGAAGTGCATAAGTGACCCAGCAGTTGTTGTCCCTATTCAGCGCATCGATATTTAGAACAACCTCTCCTATGAAGAGATTATAGTCGAAATCTTAGATTATCAGACTCGTAGATTGAGGAACAAAGAAGTCCCTCTAGTCAAGGTTCTTTGGCGAAATTAGTCTCATGAGGGAGCTACTTGGTAAGCAGAAGAAGATATGCGTACCAAGTATCCTCACCTCTTCCTCGCCAATTCAGAGAAAGCTCAAGGTAACAATTCTCCTTAATCTTATTCAGTTTCACGTTTATGTTTCCAGTATAAACTTGGTACCTATTAACCGTTTCATACTCAGTCATGCATTCATGTGTCAGTTTTCCATGCATCAGATATGCACGAGTTCAATATGTTTAGCATGTCAGTTATGAGATCAAGTTTTAGTTCTTCATGTTTAGTTCAGGTTCTATTGTCTTGTATTCCTTCTCAGTAAATTCTCATTCGAGGATGAATGTTTCCAAGGGGGAGATATTGTAATACCCCACATGTTTTTAAGCTAGGAAGTGAATAAGTATTCCTACGTATGAAATCTCCTATCCTGTGATTCATACTTGATTACATGACTTATAATGAATATCCTAGTGATAGGATAGCTTATAATGCATTAACCATGTTCATATGAGTCACTTAAGGTAATACAAGCTAAGAGTTTTTGAATCCATCATGTTTTAGTGTTCAATTTTGCAAAGTTCAACTTTTAACAAGTATAACTCCATGTTAATGTGGTATTTTATCTAATTTAGACCCACCAAATTATAAAGAATCGAATTAGCTTTCCAACGATACCAATTTTGCCTTAATCCAATACTCGAGTGAAAAGTTATGATCATTTTTGAGAGAGACAGTAAGGATAGGCGATTGGTGAGGTACCGCCCAACCCAAACATAGGCGATTGGTTAGGCGCCGCCCAACCTACCTTAGGCAATCACTTTGATGCTGCCTAAGTCAGTTCGAGGTGCCAAAAACGTTCTATTTTGTGTTATTTTAAGGGTAATTAATTCTTTTAACACTCCTTACACGTCCCTAAACTTAAACCTACGAAATATATAGATTCTAAAAATATTACAACCCTATTATCATCTCAAAGCTCATCATTCAAGAGCACTAAAAGAGAAAAACAACTAGGGTTGCGTAACTAAGCTTGAAGATCCGATTTCAAGGAAATTCCTCCGTCAATCATCAAGAATCTTCCTTCTAAGGTATGCGTGAGTTGATTTATGGATTCCTTTCATCCATAAAGCTCAAAAACCCTATTTTTCATTATAAAGTATGATTTCTATATTGTTGGGTGTTGATGATCATGTTGTTGATATTGGGTGATTTCCAAGATGGAATCTTTATATGTTCTTTTGAATTTCATGATATCATGAGTTGGAAACATGTAGATTTTGTTGTTCATGATGTATAATTTGATGATTTCGCCTATTCTTAAGATAAGCATGTAAGGTGTTTGATAAAATGCCTAAGAAACTAGAAATCATGCAATATAGCTAAATTGTGACTAAGTGAAGGATTCATGATATGCCCATAAATGACTTCTATGTTGATAATGTGCCTAGTAAATGTTGTTGGAATACTCATGAACTATTCTTATGAGATTATGCTATGTTTACTTGTAAATCCTACTTATGAACTAGATGTATGATAACCATGCAATACACATGAACTTCCGTGTTATTGGTATGTGTTGCCAATATGATTAAGCAATGAACATGATATTAAGATTGTGTAAGTACTTCCATGTGATTTGAAATCCTTTCCATTCAATACATTGTTGCTAACCATGCTTAGTATGAGATCCCTACTTATGATATTATAAATTATAGACTCTACTCTTATGATCAAGTCAGTCATGTGTGTCAGTTTCCTTCCATCCAGTCCTGGGGGTACTTGTACCCGAAAACTATAGCTATAGGCCTAGATCCATGCCATGTTTCACGATATCCGAACTCAAACTATGATTCCATAGACTTCAGTCAGTCATGTGATTCAGGAAAACCTCATGATCTTAGTCACTTGTCAGATATCAGTAACATTCCGCCAATCAATGGAGTTCAGTAAGATTAAGTCATAGACAGTCAGTTATTTATGTCCAGTCCCTCTAGATGGGAGTAGAGGTTAGCACCGAGTGAACCTAAGGATGGGAAATCACCCGCCAGTTCAGGGTGTGATTCTCAGAAGTCATCCTTGTGTTCCAGAACTATGTAGCCAGTGTAGTTTGAGACATCTTAACCCATCAAATTAGGGTTGATGATGTGGCTTAACCCGTCAGTTTAGGGTTTCCACTGTTTTTATTGAGTACCCGCCAGTTAAGGGTCACTCACAGGCTGTACTTACCCATGGCATGTTATTGACACCCCTCCAGTCGGGGAAGAGATTGGACCCCATCTTAGCCATAACGGCATACATAGGGCATGTCGGTTAAACACTACTTCCCACAGTTTCAATATCAGTCTCAGTAAAAGAACTCAGGGCGTTCTTCAGATTTTAGTATATACAAGACGGTCAGATACAGTCGTCCATGTTATTATTTTTTGTATCAGTCATGACAGTTATCAGTAAACCATGTATTAGCTTACAGGTTATGCTATCACGTATTCACGGTCCCAGTTTTTATCTATGTATGTTTGCACTCCCACGTTCATATTAGTCAGTCAGTGTTTTTCATGCATGAAACCCTTTATATTCAGCCTACCTTCCTCGTATACTCAGTACTCCAGTTGTAATGACGCATTTGCGCTATTGTGCTTTCTTTTCATGTTAAACCATAGGTTTCGAGACATGAGCTCCAGCCCAGCAGTAGCGGTAGCATTCCAGTCGCAGAGACATAGTGAGTCCTCATTGATTCGAGGATAATATAATTTGATTCATTTATTTATTTGTTCAGTTCAGTTTTACGGAGTTAGATGGAAACATGTTCCTTCAACTCCTTATTCAGATAGTTTAGAGGCTTTCAGATTTATGTTCAGATTTGCGTTCAGATTGAGTTGTTTTGGGTATTTTCATCCACATGATTGTATTCAGTTGAACCTTATGGCCTTACAGTTCTATGTATTTTGCATTCCTATATCATGATTTGTAGTATACAGGTACAGATATCAGTCATCCATTAGCTTATGGTCCCTCGGGGTCATGAGCACCATGTAGCATTCCAGATCAGCGAATAGGGGTGTTACAAAAATAATTCGTAAGGCTTTCAATCACTCTTCAATTCCAAATTTTGAACCTTTGACAATATCTTCTGCTCTTGGTGCTTCTCATGCTTGTATTAACACTTATCATAACATCATACAAACCCTAAAGTCATCGACTTATGACTAACATTATCATGGGTATGGGAATCCGTGCTTCTAAACACTCAACACTCTATCTTCAACTCCTTAGATTACTAGCATTACACCTCTAATCATGTAACTTAAAACTTAACAAGATTTATACAACTATACCTAAGGCACATATTGTATACCTATATTTCCTTAATTCAACTCTAAAGAACACCATACAACCACTTCCTATACTTCACCATACTACAAAATTCAATTACATAATCTAGGTACTTATGACACTACATATAAGATTTATCTAACAAAATGCTACCTAGGGTTCAACTTATCCTTATATACTTACGCCCTTACCCTCCTAATGACTCAACCAGGATTCATCATTTTTAACACCATTCCTCAAGACTATATACATATCACAATTATCCACTCCTTATTCTGCAAGTTTCCAACCTAGGCCATTTCAAACATTACGTCAAGCCAACTAATTCATTCCCACCAAATATGCATTATCAATCTTTATCTACTAATATTGCCACTATACCCCTTATATAAAGTTCAAGCCTATTGTCTAACAACACCAATCATATGAAGCATGCCATATATTATACTAATCAATTGAATAAAAATATCAACCTAATCTCTTTTTCTCTTAACTATGGCCCATAAGTTCATCATTTCCATGTTATTACTACTATACCTCATAATCTACTACATACCTTCTCTCATGTAGTTCTAGTTTACAACGACTAGAGAAAACACAATCAAGGAGGAAAAGTCCTAAAATAGGGATGGTCGATCTTAATCTTATATTATAACGCATTACGATTTTTTTTAACATATTCCACTTTCTCACATCATATTTAATTACCCAAGCATACACCCCTACTACCTTTAAATTCCATTTACACCAATGAGTCTTTATCCTTAACTTATTGACTGATCTACCCCTTTCCATTCACAACCTTCTAATGATTTATACAACCACCATAACTATCCATTCTAAGATCCTTCTTTATTTTTAATAAATAATAATTATAGCCAGCCACATCCTTTACAGACAACCATACAATCTATAAATTTTGCTACCATATTAGTCTATAACTATAAAATGGCAACCCATTCCTCAATTAATGGTTATACAATTAAAATAGCTTCTTTACGTAAAAGTTACCCTCATTCTGACTTCTAAGCTTGTGACCTAATATCAATAATTTCTGGACCATCTTACAGTTTATAGTTTATCATACTTTATCACATACCACTACTCAAGTTGAACTAATGTTCCAACATTCTTCCATACATCATTACTTGTAAGTATGACATCTGCAATAAGGGTTTTAAAGAGACTGAATACACTTCGTACCTTAAGATAAAATGCATGATTTTATCAAGATAAAGGTTTACACTTGAATCAACATGCCTTGAATCACTAACGGACTCCTATCAAATCCCTTTACAATTTCATAATCTTTTATGACTCAATTAGAAAGGACCATATCATTTAGACTCTAAGCTTCTACACTTGAATCGACTCGACAGTGAGACATAACTAATAAAAGTCAAGTAAATAAGAAATTTGGATAAATTCCATATGAAAAAATAATGCCATAATCTAGAGTATGAAAGAATGGGAAATATCACTTAAATGCCTTGTTGCTTCCTCCTTAAAAGTGTAGTGCGCTACATACTGACTAATACCCTATTAGCATTAATGGAATTGATAAACCATATTTTCATACCTTATTTAAACTATTTCTTGATAATATCCTAGTAAATTCATAGAGTAAGGAGGAGCAAGATCAAGATCAGATGACTGTGCTCCAAACTATGAGAAATTATAGGCTTTACACCAAATTCTCAAAGTGTGAGGTCTGGTTTGAGTTTGTAGTATTATTATGGAATGTGGTATACAATGTTGGGATTTTATAGGACCTGGTAAAGATTGGGGTGATGTGTGATTAGGCTAATACAATGTCTCGTATAGAGGTTCAAAGGTTTTATTAGGTTGCAAGCTACTACATGCTGTTCGTCGAGAAATTTTTCACTATTGTAGAAGCTATTACAAGATAGATAAGGAAGGAGGTTCTATTTTATTAATTCATTAATTATGAGGCAAGATCTCTAAAGCTCAAGATTGCTCACTTACTCTCTTATTCTTACTTTTCCAATTGAGGATAAAGGGTTTACTATATATTGTGATTCTTCTTCTATTGGTTTTGAGTGTGTTCTAACACAACAAGGTTGAGTTATTGCAGATGCTTTGATACAGTTGAAGGTTCATAAGCGATATTAACCCACTCATGAATGGAGTCAATAATGAGAGTTTTCGTGCTTCAGATTTAGAGGGATTATTTGCATGGTGTTCAATGTGAGATTTTAATTAAGGATCATGCTATTCAGTAATCTATAACACAAGTAGCATAGGTGGATTGAATTTTTTAATTACTTTAATCACTTTATTTTAGACAATACATACAAGATGAATATAATAGTGAATTCCTTAAGTTAGAAGGCAATAAGTTTGGGTAGCTTGACCTTTATTTTTGTTTTAGACTGACTGTTAGCCTTGGACATCCCATCCTTAGCCAATATGATATTTGGCTTGTAATTTTAGGCCCTAGGAGTATTTTTTACTTGTATTAAGGCTAGATATATAGTGTTGGAGCAAATTTGGGGTCGTTAGTTTGAAGATAAAGCATTGTGTGACATTAAGGATTAGGTATTGAAAAGTGAGTCGTGGAGGGCTACCATAGATTCTGAGGGAAATTGATATTTAATGATCGTATTTGTGTTTCACGGTAGGAGTTTAGATTTAGTTAATACTGTAGGAGGATCAATGCTTGAGGTATTCTATTCACCTTGGGAGATCAAAGATTTATTGAGTTTTGAGATAACAGTACTCTAAGAGAGGTATGAGAAAAGATATAGCAGACTTTATGACTTGGTGTCTATGTTGTCAGTACCTAAAGGCCAAGCATTTAACACCCAGTATATTTTTCTGAGACTATTCATTCCTAAATGGAAATGGGAGAGGATTACTATAGATTTTGTGGGTCATTTCCCTCACACTTCCTATGGTTCTAATAGAGTTTGGGTCATCATAGATCGATTAACGAAGTCTGACTATTTCAGTCTAATTGAAATTTTCCACAGTTCTGAAAGGTTATCTCTAATTTATGTTTGAATGATGTATCGCCTTTATGGGGTTCCCATGTGTACTATTTCAATTAGAGATTTCCATTTATATCAAGTTTCTTGAGGGCATTTAAAGAGAATTTGGGTGCCTAGGTTGATTTAAGCATCGCTTTCTAACCCAAGACTGATGGGCTATCAAAGTGGACTATTTTAGTTTTGGAGGATTTTATTTGTGCATCTGTTATGAACACTGGGGGTCAATAGGATCATTTTTTAGCCTTACCAGAGTTTGCCTATAATATGAATTACTATTTAAGTATTTTCGTGGCATCATTTGTTGCCTTGTATAGTAGGCATTTTTCGTGTCCAATTCTTTGTCTAAGACTTCAGATGTAAGATTCCATGGTACAAATTTTCTTTATATTTCATTTTATAGGGTTCATCTAATTCAAGAAAAGCAAAGAGAAACGTAGAGAAGACAAAAGGTTCATGCTTATCATAGGCTTTTTTCCATGAGATTTAGAGTTGGTGATTAGGTATTCGAATGAGTGTCACCCATGAAGGGTGGGATGAGGTTTTGAAAGATGGTCAAGCACATCCCTAGGTATATCTGGAAATTTAAGATGCTTTAAACAATTAGAAAGGTTGCTTATGAGTTTTCCTTGCTCAAGCCTTTTCAGCCATCCATCCAATTTTCTATTTATCGATGCTGTAGAGTTATATTTTGAACAAGTCTTATATGTTCAGGTCAAACTTAGTAGATTAGGATGACAGGTTGACCTTTGTGGAGATGACATTATATATATACTAGACAAAGATGTCAGACGATTGCATTTCTGAGATATTTCTATGGTTAAGGTTTAATAGAGTCAGAATCTGGTTGAGGAAGCTACATGGGACCAAGAATGATTTGCAAACTCTATATTCTGACCTATTAAAGCCTTCAAGTGTTTATTAATCCTTTACATTTGCAGAAGAAAGTCCATTTATAAGTGGATGATGCAATGAGCCTCTATGTGATTATCTTTGTTTTCATACATTTTCTACGATTGAGCTTTGTTATTGCTACCCCAAGTAATTTATGACTTGCAAGAACTGATAGATAAGTTACCAGGGTAGTTCATTTGATTTTTAGAGACATTTACTTATATTGATGATTTTAAAGTTTAGAATATTGTCCCTAACCAAAAGATCAGGTAACAAGCTCAAATGAAAATTTCAAAAGTTTATTAGTTTAGAATGTGGAATTAATGCTATCGGTCCTTATATTCGGTCCCAAGAAATTTAAACTCATTTAAGGCTATTGGGAGGATTTAGGTAAAAATAGAGCTTAGATGTAGGACCCATATTTTGTCGAAACTACCTTAGATGGAAACTTTGATGTTTTCTTTGAGCTAAAAATTCTAAATTTGTTAGGGTAAAATAGTTCGTGTCCATGAATGGGCCCTAGTGAATATCAAGCATCCTGTTAGAGTCTGTTGATACTTTTCAAATTTATATGTTCCTAGGTTGTTGGTGCAACCACTTTAAGTAGTACTCCATATTTCTCTTGGTTTCTGGACCACATACGACTCATTATTTAAAGTTCCAATGACTTTCTCAAGTCGTATGTGGTAGTCGTATCCAAGACAGTGTGTTTGAGTTGATAGTCTGTTGTAGGTACGACTTGACCTCTGGGAATCGTATATAGGGGTATGAGGTGTATGAAACCCTAAGAATGTTCAACAAGATGTTGTTCCAGCCTACCCAGTGGCCAATACTGCCGCAGCTAGGATTCGAGACTTTATCTAAATGAATCCTCCTCTGTTTTCAGAATTCAAATCTGAAGAGAATCCTCAAGAATTTCTCGACATGGTCCAGAAGGTAACAAACATTATGGGGGTTACTTCTAGTGAGTGTGCTGAATTAGCTACTTAACAACTGGAAGATGTATCCCATACCTGGTTTAAGTAGTGGAAAGGGTATAGAGGCACTGTAACACCCCGTAAAAGTCCTCCATGTGTTATCTCCTAGTAGCATGCTTATAGAGTTGTAAACTTAAAAATTTTTAAAGTGTCAAAAGGACTTAGTCTTATTTTGAGCTCCAAATCTTTGAAGAGTTATTTGAGGACCTTCCCGACCTCTGATAGTTAATTTTTAAGTTGATACACAATGGGGCAAGTCGATAGAACATCTCTATCAAGTTTCAATTTTTTCGGGCGCACTTAGACCTTGATTGGTGTCCCGAAATAGTGAACCAATGCAATCTTGGCGCACTGCATCTCCTATCGCGTTGTTCAATTTTGTGCAGGAATTTCTAGGCAAAAATTAATGAGGCTTGTCGTGAATAAGGTGCGACACGTCAGGTATCACATCGATGCCCAGTTGTTTCAATTTTTAAAATCCGCATCCAAGGGGGCCAATGTAGTCATTTTCCCCCACCCCTTTTTATCCTTAAAACGGGATTATACTCCCAAATTATCACTTTAATGATATTTTTCTGAAAATTCATCAAGAACACTCCTTAGGGTTTCAACCTAAAAATGCAAGGGAACTCAAGATTTGACTATCAATTCTCGAAATTGATTCAAGAATTAGAATTCCCAATCTAAGAGCTTAAAGAATCATCCATTGGAAACACAAATAGAGTCCCAAAATCAAACTTTCATCCAAAAATTCATAACATAAGGTATGTGGGGTTCAGAGTAAAAACTATCGGGGCTGTTGAAATGCTTGAAAATAATTTAAAGTTTATCAAGCATGAAATTTAGAAGGGATTTTGGAATCCATGTTTTAATTATGCATCATGAATGTTTTAATGATATTGTTGTTTTGGCAATTAGGTATTTCCCCTTAAATTGATCTGTACTAATATGTATATGTATGGAATTGAGTTTTTAAGATTGATTGAGAGCTTAATTATGAAGTCTCTCTCTTGTGATGAATTGAAGTTTATGATCTTGTCAGGAATGATTTGAAATGCATATTTTATGTTTCGAAAATGGTTTTCTTAATATCATAGTATTTGATAATGATTTAAAGATGATGAGGGAGAGTTTCTTGATATAACTATATCCTTGTTTTAATATGAAAGAATTGCATGTGATTGGGAACTTTGACATGACCACCTTGGGTATTTCAAATGCTGAAAAAGAGAGTTTCTTGCATGTGTTTACATGAATTTTAAGAAAGATTTCTTTGAAATGATTTATTGATATGGTGGTCCCAAACTTTATGTTTTCAAAGAAGATAATTATGATAATTTGTTAATGGCTCAAAGATGCGACTTGGAAGTCAATGGTATGACGATACCATATAAATGTATGCCATAAAAGAGCAGAGTTTTCAGAGTTTGAATTCAGAGAATACATGTTTTAAAGAGAGAAAAATGTGCCTAAAGAAGTGTTTTTCTGACATGGGCATATATTTATTGTACGTTGGCTACGGCCCTGTGGTGTAGTAGAGACAGAGACTCCGACCCTTGAAGTAAACATGGGTTAGGGGCTTGGCTGCTGAGTTAATGAAAGATTCCATATAGCCCATGGAATTTCAGATTTGTAGGGTATACCACCTAGCGCAGAAGTAAAATAAAGATGTATCATAGAGTTCAGATAATTATATAGAGTCTTTTAATTATGCCCATGTTATTCTTACCATATTATATATTTATGTACTATTTTAAATTGCTCTCATATATGTTGAATAAAAAATTATTATTTTGGATTTGCAATGCCTACCAGTACAATTCTATTAACCCCCTACCTTCAAGGGTCTGAGGCTCAATCTAGAGGTCCGACTAGGCAGTAGATAATTTTGAGAGAAGCAAACTGTGTAGTGGTGAGCGTTCTTTGTTCCAAAAGTACTGTTTATTCCAGACTATGTTATTTATTTTGTTTGGGTCTACTGGGGACCTTGTCCCACATTCAGACATTTGGTACTTTAGCATATAATAGAGATTTCGTAGATCCATTTAGATGTTTTCTAGAGCTATTTAAATTTAAATTCTTTATTGTTAAATTGAGTTATGAGTATGACCATGATTCCGTGTTAAGTTATATTTTCTGCATCTTCTTTTATTGTATGAATATTGTGCTTGACTACCAGACAGAGAAAGACATCAGGGCCTTGATGGTTTAGAAAGGTCATCACGGCTAGGGCCTCAGTTTGGGTCATGAAAAACTTGGTATCAAAGCATGGTTCATGGTCCTAGGGTGTCTGTGAAATCCTGCTAGGTAGAGTCTTGTTCATGGGTGTGTAGTACGCCATACTTATAGGCAGGAGACTACTAGGCATTTAGAAATGATTCCCTTCTTTGTGATTTAGTTTTTGTTGTTGAGTCTTTATGTCCCCTAATTAATAATATCTTGTCTTTCAACAAATCACTATGCCTTCCCGTAGAATCAATGAGTAGAATACTCAAGCGAAAGAGGTCCATCTAACCCATGGGATGCGGACTCAAACTAGAACTCACACCCAAGAACCTGTCCCTACTCTGGGAGTACCTCCAGTCCCGACCAGTCCCCATCGATCCCCAAGGAAACTATTAACAATCCCCATCCTTCTTATAGGGGCATTTCAAATGCTAAGTTCAGGATATCCATTCATATGATTACATAACTGGTAGCCTCTTAGACCCATCAGTCTAAAGATGTAGGTGCAATATCTAGCACGCCTGAAAGTACTCAGGTAGGTTAGTTCATGAGATTGAATGCACTTATTTTCACTGGCATGAAATTTTATGAGGACCCTTAAGGGTTCATTAATGAGTTGGAAAAGATTTTCTAAGTTTTACATGTGAATGAAGTTGAAGGAGTGGAGTTAGCAGTGTATCAACTGAAGGATGTGGCAAACTAAAGGTATAATAAGTGGAAAGATTCAATGGGTGAGAATGTCGATCCTTCAGTGTGGGGTGAGTTTGTAAAAGCCTTCTTAGATCGATCTTTCTTCAGGAGTTAAGGGAGGCAAAAGATGAAGAATTCATGAACCAAGAAAGGAAAAATGAGCATCAAAGAGTACACTCTGAGGTTCAACCAACTATCCCGTTATGCTGTTGAGTTGGCAGGAAATATGAGGTCCAAAATTAGGAAATTTTCATTCGATCTTTCTGATGACATGGTGCTAGAATACAAGTGGGCAATACTGAATAGGGATATGGACTTTTATAGACTATTAGTAGACATACAGTAGGTAGAGGATCAAATGAAAAAGGTGGCGTAGAAAAGGGAAAAGGATAGGCAAGCCAAGAGGTTCAGGCCAGCAGACCATAATTATAGTCTGAAAGGGTGGTAATTGGGTGAAAGGGTGGCAGAAGAAAAAAATTACGATAATGTTCAATTTCCAGCCAGTGCTCCAGTGCCTAGACCTCCCGCTGATCAATGATTCTTCAATTATCAATCTATTCATGGGCTAAGAGTTTAGGGCACGTAGTCTTAGGGAGTGTAGCTCATACTCCTCAATCAAACCCACGCTGTGGAAGATGTGGGAGGAATTATCTTGGAAGAAGTCAGTTTGGTGCCATGGTATGTTATTTATGCGGCCAACCAGGCTATATCCAGAGGGATTGCCCAATAACGAGAGGTAATATTAGGGGAGCTAAGTCTAATTCTAATTCCTCCGCTGCATCACCACCGTCCAAGGTTGTCACTTAAGCTACCGAAAGTAGTCACCACTAGTTGTATGTTGTGTTAAACCGCCATGAGGATGAAGCATCACCAAATGTGGTCATGGGTACATTACAAATTTTCTCTCATGATTTGTATGTGTTACTTGATCTCGGGTCTACCTTGTCATATGTGACCCCATTTGCAGCCGTCAGTTTTGGGTTTGAACCCGATGTAATTGTAGAACCTTTCTTTATTGCAACTTCATTGGGTGATTCTATTTTGGCTAGAAGGGTGTAAAAGATTGTGTTGTGCCTGCTTATAGCTGGGATACTATGGAATATATCATAGAGCTTGAGATGGTTGATTTTGATGCTATCTTAGGAATAGACTGGCTCTATTCATGCTATGCCACATTAGACTGTAGAACCTAAAAGGTTACTTTTTCTTTTTTGAATTAGCCTATGATTGAGTGGGAGGGTTATTTCTTAGCACCTAGAGAGAACTTTATATCTTACCTTAGAGCCTGTAATCTTATTTATAGAGGTTGTCTGTACCAAAAAATCTGAGTAAAAGATTCTAATATTGAGAACCCTTCTCTTTAGTCAGTCCCTGTGGTAGATGAATTTCGGAAAGTCTTTCCCAAAGATCTCCCAGGGGTACCACTTTATAGGGAGATAGATTTTGGTACTGATTTATTGCTGGACACGCGTCCCATTTCTATTCTGCTCTATAGAATGGCTCCTGCAGAGTTGAAAGAGTTGAAGGAGCAGCTGATAGATTTGCTTGACAAAGGCTTTATTGTCCCTAGTGTTTCCCCTTGGGGTGCACCTGTGCTATTCGTGCATAAGAAAGATGGTTCTCTCTTTATGTGTATAGACTACTGTCAGTTAATGAAGGTCACTATTAAAAACAAATATTCCCTTCCTAGAATTGATGATCTTTTTGACCAGCTTCAAGGTGCTAGATATTTTTCAAAGATAGAACTTCATTTGGGATATCATCAGTTGAAGGTTAGAGAGTCAGATATTCCCAAAATAGCATTCCGAACCCGTTATGGCTACTATGAATTTTTAGTGATGTGTTTTGGGTTGACTAACGCCCCTGCAGCTTTCATGGACCTAACGAATAGTGTGTTCTCGCAATTTCTAGATCTTTTTATCATAATTTGCATTGATGATAATCTAATTTATTCTAAGGGTGAAGAGGGTCATGATAATCACTTCCGAATCATCCTTCAGACTCTCAAAGATCATAGGCTGTATGAAAAGTTTTCCAAGTGTGAATGTTGGCTTAATGCTATTGCTTTTTTTAGGCATATTGCGTCTAGTGAGGGAATTAAAGTTGATCCCAAAAAGGTTGAGGAAGTGACAAAATGGCCCATACCCATGACTCCAATCCACATTCAGATCTTCTTGGGATTGGCAGGATATTACAGAAGGTTCGTAGAGTGTTTTTCCTCCATAGCTGCTCTACTTACTAGTTGACTTAGAAAAAGGTAAAGTTTGTGTCGTCTGACTCCTGTGAGAAAAGTTTTGAGAGGTTGAAAGACAAGCTGACTGGTGAACCTGTTCTGACTCTTTCAAAAGGTAGAGAGGATTTTGTTGGGTACTTTGATGCATCCCGAATGGGACCTGGGTGTGTTCTTATGCAGCATGGTAAGGTAGTGGCATATGCATCTAGGCAGTTGAAGGTGCATTAGCAAAATTACCCTACGCATGACTTAGAATTGGCGGCTATGGTGTTTGTGCTTAAAATCTGACGAAATTATCTTTATGGGGTATATGTTGTATATTTACTTACCACAACAGTTTACAGTATGTTTACTCGCAGAAAGAATAAAATCTTCGGAGAGACGTTGGTTGGAACTTTTGAAGTATTATGACATAAGCCTGCACTATCATCCGGGCAAGCAGAATGTGGTAGCCAATACCCTTAGAAAATTATCTGTGGACAATCTTTCTCATGTTGAGGAAAGTAAGAGGAAAATGGTTAAGGATATTCACCGACTTGTAAATCTAGGAGTGCGACTTTTGGATTCCGAGGATAGGGGAGTAGTTGTTCATGAAGTAGCTAAATATTCCCTTTGTGCTGAAGTTAAAGAGAAGAAGTCTGAAGACTCTAACTTGATGCAAATTAAGAAATATATGGGTCAACAGAAGGTGTTGCCTGTTGAAATTGGTGGTGATAGAATTTTGAGACACCAAGGTAGGTTGTATGTTCT
This sequence comes from Capsicum annuum, assembly GCF_002878395.1. Lineage (NCBI taxonomy): Eukaryota > Viridiplantae > Streptophyta > Magnoliopsida > Solanales > Solanaceae > Capsicum > Capsicum annuum. Next base: position 17,973,621 of record NC_061116.1, read on the forward strand.
GAATGTAGTTGGTCTGCGAAAGAGGATCCTTGATTAAGCTCACACTTCAAGGTATGTTTTTCACCCAGGCTCTACTAAAATGTTCCATGATGTTAAAACTATATACTGGTGGAATAATATGAAATATAATGCGGATGACTTTGTTTCCAATTGTTTGAATTGCCAACAAGTTAAAGTGGAACATTTGAGGCCAGGTGTTACTTCCCAGGAGATAGCCTTTCCTCTATGGAAGTGGGATTTGATCAATATAGATTTTATTATGGTACTTTTGAGGTCCTAAAATAAGTATGATTCTATCTGGGTAATTCTAGACCAGTTGACCAAGTCAGCCTATTTTTTTCCTGTGACGATTTCTACCGACTCTGAGCTATCTTAAGTCATTCTCTCATTATTATGCCAAGCTGTACATTGAGGAAATAGTTCATTTTCATGGGGAACCTGTATCCATCATATCTGATCAAGGTACACAATTCTCTTCGCAACTTTGGAAAACTTTTTAGAGGGGTTTAGGTACCCAAGTGAACATGAGTACGGCTTTTCATCAGGGAAGACTACACGTTTGAGAAGTGAGATTTTAAGTTTCAGGTAGAAACAAGGAGAAAACATCAACCAAACTTGGGAGGGATTTAAGAGTATGTAAGGAGAAAATATTAACCAAACTTGGGAGGGATTTAAGGGTATGCTCAGAAATTGCCCTCACTAGCACCAGTCTAATGATATTCTTGTTCATACTTTCATTAAGGGATTGAAGCCAATTACCAAGATTCTCTAGGATTCAGAAGAAGGTGTGCAAGCTCTTGAGAATACTTATGATGAATTGTATACACTGCTGAATCAGATTTCATAAGGTAATCATGACTGGCATGCTGACTCGAAGACTGCTCATAAGAAGGTTACAGGTGTGTTAAAGGTAGATCATTTTACAATGTTATCAGCTCTACTTGCAGCAAGGCAAAAAAGATGCTTACTTAGTTTAACATCATAATGTTGGGGGTTCCATAAGCAGCAGCTATAGCTAATACAGTCCAATAGGTAAATTTGTGGTTCGAGTATTATGGAAGTAGTGAGCATGCAACAGATGCTTGTGTGGTTAAACTAAATTTTATTCATTATGTGGAGAATACAAATCATCAGATACAATAGAACTTTGGGAACAACTATAATACAAACTGGAGGAAACATCCAAATTACTCAAGGGGTGAAAATCAGGCATAGAGCAATAATAAGTATAACGGGCCAATGTAGTAAAATCAATAGCAAAGTCAAAGTAACTAGGTCATAACTCAAACTAGCAATTTATAGGAGATCAAGAAGAAACTCCTAGCTTCTCATGCAAAGTTAGCAACTGATATGAAGAATCAATAGTTGATTATGAAGAATTTGGAGTTGGACATTGGCCTAATTACGGGAGCACAAAACACTAGACCTCAAGGAGGCTGACCTAATGATACGGAGACAAATCCAAAGAATGTAAATATAGTTACAAAAAGGAGTAGTTTGCAGTTAAAGGAGGTGAAATCAGAGTAGGTTGGTCCCACAACTACTAATGATGAATCTAAAAAGCATGAGAAGATTGTGGTAAAACAAAAAACACGCCAGTGATGAAACCCATGTAGAGAAGAAGAATCTACCTTTACCATTCCCTCAAAGGTAGCGAAGCACTAAAAAAGCCAAGTTATATGAAGTTTTTAGATCTTCTAAAGTATGTTCATGTCAATCTTCCTCTTGTTGACATTCTTTAGAGTGTTTCAAAGTGAGAAAAGTATCTGAAAGACAGTGTCAAACAAGAAACAATTGACAGAGTATGCAACAGTTGCACTTAGTGAGGAGTGCCTATCAAAGATATAAAATAAATTGCCCAGGAAGCTAAAAGATCTAGGTAGTTATACTATGTAAATCACCATTAGGAAGGCCATTAGCACTCGTTTGTTATGTGACTTAGGGGTAAACATCAATCATATACCCACATCTTGCTTTTGAAAGAAGGGTCATAGCACTTCAAAACCCACAACTATTGTTTTGCAATTGGTTGATAGGTCCCTTGCTAAGCCCGATGGAATTATTGAAGATGTCTTGTTTTAAGTAGGATCACTGATTCTTCCTGTGGAATTTGTTATTATTGAGTTTGAAGTTGATCCAGTTGTTTTATTTAATTTAGGATGCCTATTCCAATCAACAGGGCAGTCACTTATTGTTGTAGCTGCAGGGAAAATGACTATGAGATAACATGACAAAGTGGAGGTTTTTGATATATACAAGGCACTAAAGTTGCCTGCCATATATGAAGAATTGTCTTCTAGAGCTTTCATTGGTTCAAGTTATGGATTTTGCAATGATTGAAATCAGAAATATTACTTTCAAGCTATTGAACAAGATAATCGGCCCCCCTCCCAGGGCATCTATTGATGAAGCTCCAAAATTAGAGCTTAAGGCTCTTCCTTCTCTCTTGAAATATGTTTTCGTTGGTGACAATGATACCTTGCCTATTATTTTGTCTGTAGGTTTATTTGACATATAAGTAAGGGAAGCAATAGCATTATTGCAAAAAAGAAGGCACTTGTATAGCAGATATCAGACATCACAAGAATCAATCAAACCTTTTGTATGAATAATATATACATGGAAGAAGTTTAAAAGGAAAGTTTGTAGCAACAACAAAGATTGAATCTGGTGATGAAGGAAATATTATGTAAAGAAGCATCAAGTGGCTTGATGTTGGGATTGTCTATCCTATTTCCAATAGCAAATGGGTTAGCGTTGTGCACTGCATCCTAAAGAAATGTGTAATGAATATGGTGACAAATGAAGCTAATGAGTTGATTCCCACTCGTATAGTGATTGGTTGTAGAATCTGTATCGACTATCAAAAGCTGAATGAAGCCACTCAGAAGGACCATAATCCTATCTCATTCATTAATTAAATATTAGACAGGTTGGCAGGCAGGAATACTATTGCTTTCTTGATAGATACACTAGGTATAATCAGATCATAATAGCACTAAAAGATCAGGAAAAGACCATATTTATCTACCCATATGGAATATATGCATTTAGAGGCATGCATTTCGGCCTCTACAATATGCCTACAATATTTCATGGGTGTGTGATGGCAATTTTCTAAGACATGATTGATGAATTTGTTGAGGTTTTTGTGAATGACTTCTCTGTTTGTAGTAACTCTTTTGATGTATTCTTGTAGAATCAAGATCGAGTCCTAACTCATTAGTTGAAGACAGACCTTGAACTGAACTGGGAAAATGATACTTTTTGGTCTAGGAAGGAGTATTCCTTGATCATAAGGATAGAGGACTTGAAGTGGATACAAACAAAGTTGAAGTCACTGAAAAGCTACCATATCCTGTGATAGTTAAGGGAGTGAGAAGTTTTCTGGGGCATGCATGGTTTTATAGGTGGTTTATCCATGATTTTTCTAAGATTGTAAGTCCTATGTGTAAACTACTGGAAAAATTAAGTAAATTTGATTTTGATGCTAGTGTCAAGAAGCTTTAGCAAGGTTGGATAAGAATCAGATAGAATCACCTATCTTGACTTCCCTAGATTGGGCATTACTATTCGAGTTGATATTTGATGCTAATGATGTGGCTTTTGTAGAAGTTTTGGGGAAGCAAAAACACAAGGTATCTCATTCCATTTATTTTGAAATTAAAGTCGTAAATGATGCCCAAATGAATTACACAGTCACAGAAAATGAGATGGTAGTGCTCGTCTATAATTTCGACAAATTTAGATCATACTTGGTGGGCACCAAAGTAATTATACACATAGACCATTATTCCATCAAGTATTTCTTCAACAAAAAGGTTGCAAAGAAATATTTGATTAGGGTTATTCTATTGCTTTGAGAATATGATCTAAAATTGTGTGACCGAAGAGCACCTGAGAATAAAGTGGCGGATCATCTATCAAGGATAGAGAATCATGATCACATTGCTGATGATACACTTTGCATTCGGGAAGTGTTTCCAAATGAGAAATTGTTAGCTCTTTGTGTGTGTGAGATTCCTTAGTATGTTAACATTATGAATTTGTTAGTATGTGGGTTTTACCATCCCGAAGCTACTAAACAATAGAGGAAAAAGTTATTACATGATTCTTATGCATAGATATGGGATGAGCCATATCTCTTAAAATAGGGTGCAGATTGAATTGTATGCCATATGTGTCAGGAGCTGAATCTTAAGAAGTTCTACAAAAGTGTCATTCGTCTCTTTATGGAGGCCGTCATAGGGAGAGCGAAAACTACAAATTTGTTACAATCAGGATTTTTTTGGGTAACATTGTTCACAGATGCAGTTGCCTATGTAAGAGGGTGTGATAAATGTCAGTAGTTAAATACAATATCAAGGTACCATGAGATTCACCTAAACAACATTCTTGAGGTTGAGGTATTTGATGTTTGGGGTATAGATTTTATTGGACCATTTCCACCATCTGTGAAAATTTGTATATCCTAGTGGCAGTTGATTATGCATCTAAGTAGGTAGAAGCTGAATCCTTTCCCATAAATGATGCGAGAGTGATGATGAAGATTGTGAAGAAACACATATTTATAACTCCCCAAAAAATGGATCCCGAAGCATCACACGGTGCTTGAGGCTACGAGTAGCCCCAAGCTAACCCTTTGAGCCATTTTCATTCAGTTCAACACAAATCAATGGGGTTTTCATAAATAACCTTCAAATATCAACAGAGTAATCATCATCCAATAATAAAAGAATTTCAAAAAGATAACAAAATACGACTTATTAGTCAACTCCCAACATCTATACTAGTCTGACAAGCCTCTAAGAAAATCAATAAAACCAGTGAGCCATTGAGACATGCCCCAACTGACTCATACTGAGTTATCAAATGTAAACAATTCCGTGAAACCAACATCAGACATCATGTCCTCGAAACATGAGGACTCACCACAATAGAGGATATAGAACAGCGTGCCCAAAGAATCACTGTTAAACTTGGAACTGAACCGCTGAACCTACATTTCGAGAAAATGCAGTCCACATCCGAAGATGTGGGTTAGTAACAGGGAAAGGAACCGAGTATATGGGGGTGTATGCAGTTGTATAAACATCATCAACATAAATATTTATAAGAAATATGCAGGATGTATGAAAGACTCACATAGCCCAAAGAAAATCATCATAATCATGAGAGGATGAAATGAGTACAATAACACATGTGAGTCATCCTATAATTTGTCAATAACTTTCAGTTCATCAAGAATAATAATTCTCGTAATGTAAATATCATTTAAATCTTTCAAAAGAATAACTTTCACAATTCCACTTTCAAATCACCTCACCATTCACCATAGACACAAGAAAACACACATACACTGGGAGATTCTATAACCGACATAAACCATGTTAGCTACATGGAGTCCAACATTCAACCCAAGTTGGGGAGAGCTGTCCTATCCTTGCCATCGGAGTAGGACTATCGATGTCAAATCCACATAAACTAGTGATCACTATATAAATCAGCCTGAGGCTCCCTCCTACGGGGGCATATAGTTCTAGGGATGTAAGGTCGCTTTATACCTACCACTCGGCGCTAAAGATTTCTCCCGGACTGAGCTCAGATCATTTCAAAGACAATCCCTAATAAAACAATTTTAGTAATATATAAATATACATCGGCAGCCATCATGCTTCCCATCTATCAATATCAACCACGTTGTGGATTTCTTTGACACTCAAGTTCAAAATAACTCCATTAAGAGCAAAAGGTCAAATTATTCAAAATATCTCAAATATTCAACATCAACGTGCTTATAATACATACTTTCTCAAAAAACACAATTTCCAATGGGGATTCACGACCCAAATATCAAAATCATGATAAATATCGTTCAAGATTCATCCTTTATATCTCCACACATGTAAATTCATCTTTCAAAATTATAAACATCAAGATTTCATAATAATCATCATAAGATATGGGTTCATGCTTCAAATTTGTAAAAGTCAAATAAAAATCATGCCTTTGTAAAG
>NC_061116.1:17979737-18029605 GCF_002878395.1 Capsicum annuum
AGGGAATTTGATGAAATATAACATATAATGCTTCTAATAGGCTTTAATCTAGGATTTGGATGGATTTTGGGTGAGAGGGAATGACCAAAACGCCCCTAAAAATCAAATAATTCTTGAATCTGTTCTTTGGTGGACTATTTTGATACTCTGAAGTAGATCAACCATAACGTTTTACTCCGCTATCCAAATTGGATGAAACTAATTTCATTAGAAATAGGACTCTCATATCTTTCTGTTGATATATAGTATCTTACCCAGATCATTTTGTACGATGAGTTATGGTCGGTTGAAGTTGACCCAAAAATTTGCTTTTGATAGGCTGAAGTAGATCGACCATAACTTTTTGCTTTGATACACAAACTGGATGAAACCAATTTCATTGGAAAGAGGACTCGCAGAGATTTCCATTGATATATTGTAGATAACCCAGATTATTATGTACAATGAGTTATGATCGTTTAAAGTTGGAGCAATACACCAAGCCTCAGTACTTTTTTCTGCAGGTTTTGTTGTTCACTACTATTCACGGTTCGATCGGAATATTCACAACTCATCGCTCGGGTGTCTGTTTTTGATGATCCATATATTGTTGGAAAGATTATTAGATAATATACGCAATGGTGGGTCATAATCAAAGACATTCCGCACGGAAAAATTTATAATTCATTCTAGAAGATAGAACCCAGCATGTTTACGCGCAAAATTTTAACAAAAAAATTCCCGAGGAGCTACATCATCCCCCCTTTGGAAACATTCTTCCTCAAATGACGCTAGACATGCCAAGATTAGATAGGGAATAGATCATACAACTGGAACCATTCATTAGACTCATCAATACATCGCTTCTCAGTCGGAATGCAACATAGAAGGCATAAATTCAAGAAATTACAGCTGAACACATAATAAATGACAGCTGAACTGTTGCAAGTTTTATCAAAAGTGTATGATTTAGGTAAGAACGATACCTTCGTCTTGATAGGAGTTCGCACAAAATAGGTGCGGGTACTTGGATCGCATATCCGCCTCAGCTTCCCAAGTTGCTCCCTCAATAGATTGGTTTCGCCACAACACCTTGACCAAGGGAACTTCTTTGTTCCTTAGTCTTCGAACACTGAAATCAAGAATCTCAACATAAATCTCATCAAAACAATGATTTTTTTGAATGTCAGCACTAACAGAGGAATCCACTACCACAGCATCACTAATATGCTTTCTAAGCATGGAGACATGGAATATTGGATTAACAGAGGACAACGCGGAAGGCAACTCGACCTCATAAGCTACCTTACTAACACGTCTAAGAATTTTGTAAGGACCAACATAACAGGGACTAAGCTTCCCCTTCTTTCCGAATCTCTTCACCCCCCTCATGGGTGAAATTTTCAGATACAATAGGTCACTAACTTCAAACTCAAGGTCTCTCCTAATATCCGCATATGACTTTTGACGACTCTGCCCAGTTTTCAACCTTTCCCAAATCAACTTAACTTTTTCTATAGCCTCAAATACCAAATTAGGACCACTCACAGCCGCTTCACCCACCTCGAACCAACCTATGGGTGATCTATACTTCCTCCAACATAAAGCTTCAAACGGAGCCATACCAATACTAGAGTGGAAACTATTATTGTAGGCAAACTCTATCAAAGGTAAGTGATCATCCCAACTTCCTTTAAAGTCAAGTGTACAACCTTTCAATATATCCTCTAAGGTCTGGATGGTCCGTTCAGCTTGACCATCGGTCTGCGGATAAAAAGTAGAACTCAAAAGCACTTGGGTACCAAGACCCTTCTGAAAAGCTTTCCAAAATTGTGAAGTGAACTAAGTACCCCTATCCAAAATGATAGACAAGGGAACTCCATGTAGTCTGACTAGCTCTCGGATATACAATCTAGCGTAATCCTCAGCAGTATATGAATTATGAACAGGCAAGAAATGAGCAGACTTAGTCAACCTATCAACCACAACCCAAATGGAATCATGATGGCATCGGGAAGGAGGTAAACCAATCATGAAGTCCATATTTATCTCTTCCCACTTCCAGGTGGAAATACTAAACTCTTGCATCATACCACCAGGTCTTTGGTGTTCAACCTTAACCTGTTGGCATGTTGCACACTTAGTTAAAAATGCTACTATATCTTTCTTCATGCCACTCCACCAATAGATTTCCTGCAAGTCTCGGTACATCTTGGTGGCACCAGGATGAACAGAATATCGCGCCCCGTGCGCTTCATCCATAATCTGCTATCTCAGATCATCAACATTTAGGACACACAATCTACCCTACAATCTCAACACACCATGTCCCTCTTGGGAGAAAACCTCTACTTTTTGGTCCTTGACTGACTCCTTCATTCTGAGCAAGCTAGCATCTAAGTATTGCTTTTTCTTCACTTCCGAAACCAAGGAGGATTCGGAACTACTCTGAACCCCTATACTACCTTCAGCAGAGTCAAACAACCTAACCCCCAATCTAGCTAAATGATGTACATCATGAGCCAATTCTTTCTTACCATATACCACATGGGAAACACTACCCAAGGACACTCTACTTAGGGCATCAGTCACAATATTGTCTTTGCCCAGATGGTACAACACACTCATATCATAGTCCTTTAATAATTCTAACCATCATCTCTGCCTGAGATTTAATTCTCTCTGGGTAAACACATACTGCAGACTCTTATGATCAGTGAAAACATCAACATGGACACCATACAAATAGTGTCTCCAAATTTTCAAAGCAAACACAACAGCAGCCAACTCAAGGTCATGGGTGAGGTAATTTTTCTCATGGGGTTTCAACTATCTAGAAGCATAAGCTATCACCTTACCCTTCTGCATCAATACGCAACCCAACCCAACTCTCGAAGCATCACAATACACCACAAAACCATCAACACCATCAGACAAAGTCAAAATAGGGGCTGAAGTGAGTCGAGTCTTCAACTCCTAAAAACTCTTCTCACAAGATTCGGACCACAAGAACTTCACTTTCTTTTGGGTCAACCAAGTCATAGGAGACGTTATAGAGGATAAACCCTTATGAAAATGGCGGTAATAGCCATCTAAATCCAAGAAAATTTGAATATCAGTCGGAGAAATAGGTCTAGGCCAATTCTAACAGCTTCGATCTTTTGGGGATCAACTCTAATACTCTCAAAAGAAATAATATGACCCAGAAAAGCAACTGACCTTAGCCAAAACTCACACTTACTAAACTCGGTAAACAACTTATGATCTCTAAGGGTTTGCAAGACAGTTCAGAGATAATCAGAGTGTTCATCCTCACTACGGGAGTACACCAGTATATCATCGATGAACACTATGACAAACATATCAAGATATGGTCTTTACATGTTTAGCAATATCTTGGGCCAGCGCCTAAAAGGCATCCCAAAATTCAGCATGAGACACATTTTCATTCAATGGGTCAGCTAGTTGAGCTTGCTAACAATCATTATTTCTTCTCGCTCGACGTGGAGGCATATTTCTGAAAGAGGAGAGCATGAATCAATAGTAGAGAGAAACACTTTAAGCATGATAGATTTCTGAAAGAAAGAATCACACTTTTTCGTAAAACATCTTGTAGCCTCTTGCTTATAGATGTGGCGCGCTACACACTGATGATCAATACTCTACTTAATGAGGCTTGTCAGACTACCTAGGACACCTTATAACCTTAGGCTCTAATACCAAGTTTGTAATACCCCAAAAACTGGGTCTTGGAACATCACACAGTGCTTGAGGCTACTAGTAGCCCCAAGCTAACCCTTTGAGCCATTTTCATTTAGTTCAATACAAATCAACTAGTTTTCCATAAATAACCCTCAAATATCAACAGAATAATCATCATCCAAGAATAAAAGAATTTTAGAAATATAACAAAATACAACTTATTAGTCAACTACCAACATCTATACTAGTTTGACAAGCCTCTAAGAAAATCAATAAAACCAGCGAGCCATTGAGACATGCCCTAACTGACTCATACATAGTTATCAAATGTAAATAATTCCATGAAACCAATATTAGACATCATGTCCTCTTAACATGAGGACTCACCACAACAGAGGATGTAGACAGCATGCCCGAAGAATCACCGTCAAACCTGGAACTGAGCACCTGAACCTACATTCAGAGAAAATGAAGCCCACATTCGAAGATGTGGGTTAGTACCAGGGAAAGGAATCGAGTGTATGGGGGTTTATGTAGTTGTATAAACATAATCATTATAAATATTTATAAGAAATATGCAGGATGTATAAAAGACTCACATAGCCCAAAGAAAATCATCATAATCATGAGAGGATAAAATAAGTACAATAATACATCTGATTTATCATATAATTTGTCAATCACTATCAGTTCATCAAGGATATCAATTCTCATAATGTAAATATTATTTAAATCTTTCAAAAGAATAACTTTCAGAATTCCTCTTTCAAATCACTTCACCATTCACCATAGACATAAGGAAACACACACATACTGGGAGATACTATAACCGACATAACCCATGTGATTTACATGGAGTCTAACATACAACCCACGCTGGGGAGAGCCATCCTATCCTTGCCATTAGAGTAGGACTATCAATATCAAATCTACACAAACTAGTGATCACTATATAAATCAGCCTGAGTCTTACTCCTACGGGGGAACATAGTTCTAGGGAAGTAAGGTCGCTTTATACCTCCCACTCGGTGTGAAAGATTTCTCTCAGACATAGCTCAGATCATTTCAAAGACAATCTACAGCTAAACAATTTCAGTAATATATAAATATACATCGGGAGTCATCATGCTTCCCATCTATCAAAAATCAACCAGGTTGTGGATTTCTTTCACACTCGAGTTTAAAACAACTCCATTAATACCAAAATGTCAAATTATTCAAAATATCTCAAATATTCAACATCAACGTGCTTATAACATAAACTTTCTCAAAAAAACACAATTTCCAATGGGGATTCACGACCCAAATATCTAAATCATCATAAATATCATTCAAGATTCATGGTTTATACCTCCACAAATGTAAATTCATCTTTCAAAATCATAAACATCAATATTTCATAATAATCATCATAAGATATGGGTTCATGCTTCAAATTCGTAAAAATCAAATAAAAATCATGCCTTTGTAAAGAAAATTACTTTTGGGCACAAGAACAAAAGAGAGTTCTTATTGAAAACCCCACATACCTTGAATGATAAACTTTAGGTCGATACTCATTTTTGAGATGTTAATCGTGCCTTTGAATAATGGATCTTGGAGTTCTAGAACTAGGAACTTGGAATCTTGAATAAATTTGCAGAATTAATGGTGAACTTTGGAGGTTCTTGAAGTTGGATGTAGGAGCTTAGGGTTTTCTTTATGAGGGAATTTGATGAATTATAACATATAATGCTTCTAATAGGCTTTAATATAGGGTTTCGACTAATTTTGGGTGAGGCAAAATGACCAAAATGCCCCTAAAAATCAAATAATTCTCGAATTTATCCTTTGGTGGACTGTTTTGATAGTCTAAAGTAGCTCAACCATAACGTTTTACTCCGATATCCAAATTGGATGAAACTAATTTCATTAGAATGAGGACTCTCATATCTTTCCGTTGATATATAGTATCTTATCTAGATCATTGTGTATGAAGAGTTATGATCATTTCAATTTGATCCAAAAATTTGCTTTTCATAGACTGAAGTAGATTGACCATAACTTTTTGCTCTAATAGACAAATTGGATGAAACCAATTTCATTGGAAAGAGGACTCACAGAGCTTTCAGTTGAGCTATAGTAGATCACTCAGATAAATATGTATAAGGAGTTATGATCATTTAAAGTTTGAGCAAAAATACGCCAGGCCTCAGTACTTTTTACTGCACGTTTTACTATTCACTACTATTCATGGTTCAATTGAAATATTCATAACTCGTCGCTCGAGTGTCCATTTTGGATGATCCACATATCGTTGGAAATATTATTCGATACTCTATGCAATGGTGGATCATAATCTAAGACATTCCTCACAAAAAAATTTATAATCCATTCTAGTAGATAGAACCCAATACGTTTACACACAAAATTTCAATGAAAAATTTCTCGGGGTATTACAATCTTCTCTCATTTTGGTATACCCAGAGATATTATCAATGATGGTGGTACACATTTTTTAAAATCTTTATTTAAAAATCTTCTGGCGAAATATGGTGTTAGCCATAATGTAGCCACAACATATCACATGTAAACCATTGTCTAAGTACAGGTATCTAATTGAGAAATCAGGCAGATACTACAGAATACGATTAACAGCCAGTGTAAGGATTGGTCTGATAAGTTAGGTCATGCACTATGATCATTTAGGATAGCCTATATAATGCCTATTAGGACCTCTCCGTATTGCATGGTATAGAGGAAAGTGGGCCACTTTCCTATGGAACTTGAGCATCAAGCTTATTGGGCGGTTAAGAAACTAAATCTCGATATGAAGGCAGCTGGTAAGAAGAGATTATTTAGGCCGAATGAACTTTACGAGTTTTGACACCATGCTTATGAGAATGCAATACTGTACAAAGAGAAGACTAAAAATTGGCATGACAAATCAATTCTGAATTGAGTTGTTGAGCCTGTACAAATTATTTTTCTATATAATTCAAGATTGAAGTTATTTCCAGGTAAGTTGCACTCTAAGTGGTCGGGGCCATTGGAAGTGGTGCGAGTAACATTTAAGACTGAAAAATTTTTGGTGAATGGAAAGAAGGTGAAGCATTATTGGGCAGATCATGGCGATTAGCACAATGTGTCCATCAACTTTGCGGATGAGTAAAATTTATCCTAGTCATACCACAACGTAAACTAAGGTGCTGTGTGGGAGGCAACCCACGAATGTAATGTAATAGTATAGTTTTTTTAGTTGTTTAAAAAGAAAAATAAAAGGAAAAATATATATATAAAAGTAAGCAAAAATACAAAAAGAGTAAAGTTGTGCCACGACCAAAACTAAGGCGCTGAGTGCGAGGCTACCCACTTTTTCATATGTATTTTTGTTGTTTTTGCTTATTATGATGGGATGAGATACTTCAAGGAAAATTGGTGAGAATAAAAGTCAGGAGAATATCTCATTAGCGGAAGCAGTCAGGTTTGTCAAAAATGTGTTCATGTGAGGTATCAAAGAAGGCTAAGTAGTAGGGGGTTGAAATTCCCACATTTCAGATTCTAGTGGATTACCGTGATTTCAATACGTCGTGGTATAGTTGAATTTCCCAAATTACAAATTCCAGTAAGTCACCGTAGTATCACCGCATCATGGTGAGGGAGCAATTCTCAAATTGTAATTTTAAGTGTCTTACCGTGATAACACCGCATCACAGTGATAGTAATTTATCAAAAAAAATTAATTTATCAAGTTTAACTCAACCCAACGCAAAGCAATTAGCTCGTGTTATAAATACACCCCAAATAAATTTCCTTGTCTCCCTTTCTAACCCTGGCGCCGCCCCTAAATCCCCTTCAAAAATTCTCTTTCCATTCTCTTATATTTCAAAAGTTTGAACTCCAAGATCACCAACTTCGCCTAGGTACGTTCGTAAAATCTTAATTCTTTCTTTTTTATTTTAATGGAAACTTCAAAATCATTATCATACTTGGATTGTGATTAGGTGAATCGATTTGTATTTATGCAATGTGTAGAAAATATATGTGTTTTTAATTCTAAGGCATGAACTTATGTTGTAATTGACTCTTTTCCAAATAGGTGTACTTGGTTTTTGAGTGAGCTTTATGGTGTCTATTGACTGGTCATCTAATGTTGAAATTGTATTAATTTAATGTTAAGCTATTTATGTCCCCTGGTCGAACTTGCTCAGTGTTAGGGTTGTGCATCACCAAGAGAAGTCTGAGTACCTCACTTTGCGATGATGCACACATTAGTTAGCAACTAAGGGTGGTGTGTCCCCTAGCTTTGATTGAATGATGTGCTAGCTGACTGATTCTTCTATGTGTATGGGGGGTTGTATACTGCTGCATAGAATATGTTGACTTGATGTGAGTGGGTGTTGACTTTAATTCTACACCAAGTATGCTTTTGATATGAAATATGGTCTGCTTCCTGTCTGACTATTATTATGATACATATAGTTGCACTAGTCTCGAATAACTAATTATTTAAAGCCCAAATGGAGTCACACATCTTTTGGATTAATTTAGATTTATGGTTCTTAAGAAAATAAGATGTAATGTTTCACATGGGGAAGTCCAAGTACATTGTTCTTAAATTTGAACTTTTGCTAGAAACTATGTGTAGGATGTCCTTCACATATGTCCATACTTAGTTTAATCTAGCATATTTATGGATGCCTATCTTACTAGTTTGTTGTATGTGTTGACTGACAGGAACTATGGATCATCACAAACAAAAAGGAAAGGACAAAGCTAGGACCTCTTAGACATCTAATAAAAGAAATAGGTTGTCTGACAGGTTCCAAAAGCTTCGGCAGTCCCTCGGGGTCAAGCACAAAGGTTTTGATATAGGGCGGTCACCGAAGCTTTAAAGAAATGGTACTCAAAACAACTTGACACCAAATAAATTCCAAAGTGTTTATCAACAAGGAAATATTATAGCGTGAGTACCCAAGAATGGTTCACCAGTTGGAGCAGTTGAATATGAAATTTGTTTTTGACTAGCCTACGGAGTGTAACCTGTACCTTGTACAGGAATTTTATGCCAACTGGGACCCGAGGGACCAGACCATGAGGTGAATATTTGTGGGAAAGTGGTCACATTCACAGCCAAGGAATTAAATGAATTGGTAGGCAACCCTGAAGCTGATGTAGAGCAGTTGAGGCAGATGATCATTCCACTATACACCCAACTCATACACCTTATATATAGAACAGATCTGCTGCTAGGTGGACTCAAAAATGAGGAAATAGTATCCATTAGTCTTTTTCTTATGCTCAAATGAATAGGGAGGTAAGTATGTGGGAAAGATTGTCTATCATTGCCTTATTCAAGGAAAATATAGGACTGAAGTCACACATGATAGGGTATGTTTGATTTGTTCTTTTATGTGTGATGATATTGATATGAATGTATGATCTGTGATATTCTATTCGATGAAAAAGGTGTGTTACTGTAAGGGATGCCGATACGAATTTGGAGAATTGCTGACTCGATTCTTAAGGAAGCACAGTGTTGAGGAAAATGACTTGGATTACAAGCTGGTAGTAGATATACTCCCAATTGATGTGATGAGAGCTAGGTTCTTAGTTGTGGCTCATGGCCCGATCCTCACTATGCCAAGATACTGGCTTAGAATGTTTAGATTATATCAAAGATATATGTACTATAGATGCTACAATTGCGGGTATGGGAGAAACCAGCGACTAATGAAGAAATGCATGTGGTTGATCTAGATTTCCATCTAATTCACCATGCCTAGACTTTAATCTGGATAGGGCTAGAATTTTTTGATCCTTTTGATAATGATGTGTTGATTGCTGAGGAGAGTGTAATACCTCACACTTTTGGGCTAGTCTTTGAACCTTCGTTCCTATGTGTATAAGGTATGATCCAAATGATTCCCATGAAAATATGAGTTTTATGATCTTTATCATTATTTTTAATATTCTTTTGAGGTGAAAAATGTTCATTGGAATCACTTAGAACGAAGCTGAGCCTAGAGCCTTTGATTCATCCAAACTTTGGCATTCGATTCTAAAAGGGTATACTTTAAACATGAATAACATTTTATATACAAGAGTTTTGAAGCTCAAGACCCTTCGAATAGTAGATAATTGAATTATCTTTCCAACGATATTGATTTTGACAAAATTTAATACCTGAGTGAAAGTTATGGCATTTTTCGTGTGAGGCATTAAGCAGACGTCAAAGTGATGCGGCGCGTTGGCCAGCGCGTTACAGAATTATTTCATATGCTTATTCAGTTTTTAGAGGGTCCAGAGGTACTTTGGTCACTTCCCCTCACTCAAATCCACCCATAACACTTAATTCCAGCCCCACTTAATTTCATCTCCCAAAAGCAATATACACTCAATTATTCATGTTTTCTTTAAAAGAAAAACCCTAACCTCCTCATAAACACCAAGAATTTAATCAAATTTTCTTCAAGAAAAGCAAGAACTCTAGTTTCGTAATTCAAGAATGATTTTAAGATTATATTTATCCTTCAAAATTAATGATTTAAGGTATGGGAGAATTCATATCCATGGGCCCTCTTTCACTCATGTAGCCAAAACAACCTTTTTACTTAAATAAAAAATGAATTTTCCAATATTGTGGTATTTTGTATGTTCAAGAAAGATTGAATTTCATGTTTACTTTGTGTTTTTAATTTAATTCACTCCATGTATGATTCCATGCAAGATTTTAAATTCCTCATGCCATGAATTTGAATTTTCATGCTTTTTTCAAGTAAATTCCATGATAGATCAAAAATTCATGATGTTTAGCAATATTCCCATGTTTTAAATTCATGCCCTCAACATGTTTGATGAATTTCCCATATCATGTCCAAATAGTTTCAAGATGAATTCCCAAGTTATGAATTTTTCCATGTAATTCAATTGCCCACTTATGTGTAAGACATTCTTACATTCAATCTATGATCTTTACATATTTTGATGAAACACCCATATCCTAAATCAAGCGAATTTCATGTGAAATTCCTAAATTTTTTATTCTACTTATGTAATCATGCTATGATCCCATATTTAAGATATTCCCAATTCCAAATTCATGATCCCCATGTATTTGGTAAATTTCCCCATGTTAAAGTATTAATCTTCATGTGCTTTATGAAATGCCCAAATGATGGGTTTCTTTAAATAAGGATTACTTATTATGGTCTCAAATATGCTCATGTGTTCTTATTGTTATTCCTATCGAGTCCTAGGGGTTATGAATACATAAAATTTAGTTGTTGTCTTGTTTTCCAGAATCTACAGAATGATTTTAGTTATACCATAGGAAATATTATTCAATCAGTAATATGGTCAGTTGTGAGTCCAATTAAGTTAGCTCAGTCTAGTTTCAATTCCATTATTAGTTATATACATTAATAATTACCTCAAAATCTGTATGCACTATTATTTTCAGAATACCATGACCTAAGCTTATCACTAACCAATTATCAGTGCATACACCAGCTACTATTTTAGTATCTTTCAGTTGGGAATAGGATTTAGCATCGAGCGAGTGCAGAGATGGTGGCTTCCCCGTCAGATAGGAATAGACATTAGTAGTAGTCCCTATACTCCAGATCTATATAGACATCATAGGATAAGATAAGTCACCAGTCAGTTTAGGCTTGACTATCTCGCAAGAGTCACGCGTCAGTTTATCCTCGACACCCTTAGTCCTTTTGGATAATATAATACATCAGTATAGTGGATCCACACAGCCAGTGTTAGTACCCATTGCATGGTATAGATACCCTTCCAATAAGGTTTACAGGTTGGACTCCGATTAGCTTAAATTAGGGCATGTCGGTTTGATAATACCCCTCACATTTTCAGTTTTAGAATCAGTATGGAACTCAGTTTAGTTATAAAAAATCAAGACTGTCAAAAATAGCCACCTAGATGAGTATAAAACTCTGTTCAGTCCTACATAATTATGACTATTTGAAATAGTCATCCAATTGTCAGTAACTCAGTTATTAGTAATCGCAGCTATGAGTTACTCAATTACTAGAACTCTGTATTCAGTTTTAGTATAGTCTCAGTTACAGTCTCAGTTACCGTCTTAGTTAAAGTCTCAGTCCAGTAATTAGATTAGTAACTTAATTCAGTTTTAGGTTTGCTTGACCATAGCGTATAATTGTTAGTTATTTAGTTGTCAGTATTTTAGTACCTCAGTTTATAGACTATTTCTGAATTATGATATACGCTTGGTTATGTATTCCCAAATAATATATCTTTTCACGAATTCATGCTCAGTCACCTCATGTTATTCAGTCAGTCCTTACCTCGTATACATAATACTCTGCACTTTTAGTCCAGTTATTCAGACTAAGTACAGTTCAGTCTTACATGCAAAATATTAAGCTATCAGACATTCAATTAATCAGATAAGTTAGTATGTTTAGGCATTCGTGATCAGCGTAATTGTATAATGAGATCCTCAATTTATGTCAGTCTCCATCACATAGTTTTAGAGCTAGTATTCTTATAATATCCATGTTTTATCACATCCCAGCTTCAATTATACTTATATCATTAGAGTAAAGTTTTACAAAAACTAAGTGTTGAGATTCACTATCTTATCAGAGAATGTTTGTCACTCGTGCTTTAAGATATTTTATGTTTTAGTTTATTCCAGCCTATTGGTGAGTCTACTTACACTTAATATGCATGCTTTACGATTCAGTATGAAATTAGTTTTACTTATTGCATTGACCCCTACATACTCAGTATATTCCAGAAGTACTGATCCACATATACGTCTTTGTGGCTACATTATTTCATAATATAGGTACCAGTTGTAGCCCTTACATCACGATTAGGCAGTTGAAGATTCTATCCAACAAGTGATGAGTTCTCCTACTTGGGGAACTCCAGATAGTTTTAGTTAATGTACAGTTTATTCACTTTCATGTGTAATGATTAGGGGTAGTTGGAGGCAGGTCCCATCTATCTATAGTCAGTATAGTAGATGCTTCATAGATGTCGGTCATATTCAGTCATGTAATTTTAGTTTCATCCTTCAAATTTATCAATATTATATCCATTTTAGATTTTGACTATGATTATGTTTTCGCACAGCAGAACAGCTATTTATTATGTTATAATTTAGTTGATTAACATTATGCTAGTTTATGGGTTAGCATGGGATCAGTGTTGGTTTCAAGCACCGTGTGATAATAAGAGGGTAGTCTCGGGTCATTTAAAATTTTGTATCAAAGCATAGAGTTCAAGTTTCCAAGGCTGTCTATGAATTCATGTCTAGTAGAGACTTGTGGAACAGTATAGAGATATCTGTACTTTTCTTTAAGAGGCTACAAGGAATTTAGGAAATGTTTCCCTTCTTTCAAGTCTCAAATCATGCAGTATAAGTATTATCTAAGAAATTTATGCATATCCTCATCTTTCTCTATTCATGCTAACTCTGACTTAGAATGAGGCGACAGAAACAATGAAGCTTAAGTTCTTACAAATAGTGTTTCCTTAGCCAATCCCCATAGACAGTTATGGGATTGAATCTTGGCTCAAAATTTATCCCACCAGTGCCCTTATGTCAGATGGTTTGAAATATTTCATTACAGTTCATGAAAATCATGCATTAAGACAAAGACAAACGTGCTTTCTGATTTCCTTCTCAGAATCTCTTTTACAGTATGTGATTTAGAGTTAAAAGTATGAACCTAGCTATTTAGCGGTAGTAGAGTTGGGATAGCATTATCCAGAGTGAGTAGATTATATAGTTATGGGGCTAGTTGTAGGAAAGGTGAATTGGTAGGCTTCAGCTGTGTATGTAAGAATTTAAGTTGTTGATTCAAGATTAAGTGTGATGGTGTGGATGACTTTATCATTCATGTGTATTATTATACCCAGACTCTAAAGTAAAGCGACTACAGTTCAGTGTAGATTTTAGTAAAGTTGCCATAGACTTAAGATGATGGCTTACAGCTAAGGGGGAGATGATAGAACATGTAACCTAGTCAGGCTCTCAGATTCTAGTAGTAGTACCAATGTGTGTAGAAAAGAAGCAAGGGAAGACGATTCCCAACCTATTCTTATCTCAGTATAAAGTTTTTTAGTCATCACGATACCTATTCATGCCTAACATGTCAGCTCCCTCATCACAGCTAATATCTATGCACCTAATAGAAAAACCATGTACACTTTAAATTTCTATATGATGAGTTCCAATTCACTCAGTAGTATAGATCATGTTCCATGAAATCATGAACTCCAAACTCAGGTCAGGCAGCTCATGACTCGTGTACTCATGTTTTACAGTATGTTCAAATCATGATACTTATGATACACTCATAATGATCAGTGAAACTCAATTTATGCCATGTATGTCCTCAGTTCAGTCATCTTTGATGAATTCATGTCATTGATATTTTATTCCTCAGGCCTCAGTTGAGTGTAAAAGTTATTATTTCATGTTTCAGGTCATCGTGTTGTAACTTTCAATGACCATTCCTTATGTCATGAATAGCTAAAATTCTATATGTGTTTTCTTGGGCTAGGGCATGAAAGTTTTAAGGATAAAGGTTTAGAGAAAATGAGAAAGATACTTTTGTGGTGGTTTGCCTACACGTACATGTGTGGTTATGAAGATAGGCTTGAATTTCATGTTGGTGTAAAAGTTGAATGTTTAGTTCAGTTCAAGAATTATTCATCAATTTTAGCTCCTAGATATTCATTCATGATTCAGTCCATAAGTTTCCCGTGTATCATCTCAGTATTTCAGCTGAGTCAGTATCATTCGGGGGTCAAAGTATCCCAAGGGGGAAATGTATTGTAATACCCCAAGTATTCATGTCCTAAACCTTTCATTTTTCTTCACAAAATAGGATCCATCGTGAATTAATAGTCACTCATCAGTTGACTCTCTCGTTTCTATCTAAGCCTTATAATTATTCTCACGTCAGTGCATGTATTCTCGAAATTAGTTTAGTTCATGTATCATGTTTTAGAATCAATTATACAATTATGTTTCAAGTCAATCATGCTCAGAATATCATCTTTCTTACCTTCGTATAGTACTCTCAGTCTAACAAGTCTTATTCGAGAATGAACGTTCCCAAGAGGGAGATAATGTAATATCCCACATTTTTGGCTAGTCTTTGAACATTTGTTCCTATGTGCATAAACTATTATCTAAATGATTCCCATGGAAATATAAGTTTCATGATCTTTATCCTCATTTTTTATTTTCTTTTGAGGCAAACAATGTTCATAAGAATCAGTTAGAAAAAAGTTGAGCTTAGAGCCTTTGATTCATCCAATGTTTGGCATTCAATTCTACAAAGGTTTCCTTTAAATGTGTATAATATTTTATATACATAGAATTTTTCAGATTAAGACCCACCAAATTATAGATAATTGAAATAGCTTTTCAACAATACCAATTTCTCCCAAATCTGATACCCGAGCAAAAAGTTATGGCATTTTTCATGTGAGACAATAAGCCGACGTGATAGCAACGTGACGTGTCGGCCAGCGCATTACAGAACTGTTTCACTTTGATCATTTCACCTCACCCAAATTCGCTCATAACACTTAATTTAAGCCCCCAAAAGAAATATACACTCAATTATTCATCTTTTCTGTCAAAGAAAAACTCTAGCCTCCTCAAGAACACCAAGAACTTCATCAAATTTTCTTCAAGAAAAGGAAGAAGTTTAGTTTCCTAATTCAAGAATACTTTTAAAATTGTGTTTCTCCTTCAATATTATAGCTTTAATGTGTGTGCGAGTTCATCCATGGGTCCTCTTTCAACCTGGGAGCCCAAAAACCCTTTTTACTTTAATAAAGAATGAATTTTCCATTATAATGGTATTTTGTGTGTTCAAGAAAGATTGAATTTCATGTTTTCATGGTATTTTTAATTTAGTTCAGTCCATGCAAGATTTTAAATTATTCATTCTATGAATTTGAATTTCCATGCTTTATTCGAGTAAATTCCATGATAGATCCAATATTCATAATTTTTATCAATATTCCCATGTTTTAAATTTATGCCCTCCATGTGTTTGATAAAATTCTCATATCATGTACAAAAAATTTGAAGATGAATCCCCAAGTTATGAATTTTATAATGTAATTTTATTGTTCTCTCATGTTTAAGACATTCTTACGTTCAAACTATGAACTTTACATATTTTGATGAAACGCCTATATCTTATATCAAGCGAATTTCGTGTGAAATTTCAAAATTCATGGTTTTAGTTATGTAATAATGCTATGCTCCCATGTTTAAGATATTCCCAGGTCCAAGTTCATGATCCCCCTGTTTTTGGTGAATTTTCCCATGGCATTAATCTCCATGTGTTTGATAAAATGCCCAAGTGATGGGTTTCTTTAAATAAGGGTTACTTATTATGGTCTCAAATGAGCTCCTGTGTTCTTATTGTTATTGCTATGGAGTTCTTGGGGTTATGACTATACAAAATTTAGTTGTTTCTAGTTTTCCAGAATCTATATATTTATTTCAGTTATACCATTGGAAATATCATTCAATCAGTAATATGGTCAATTATGAGTCCAATTAAGTTTTCTCAGTCCAGTTTCAGATCCATTATCAATTATACATTAATAATTACCTCAAAATTTGAATGCATTGTTATTTTCAAAATACTATGACCTAATGTTATCAGTAACCAGTTATCAGTGCATAGACCAGCTAGTATTTTAGTATCTTTCAGTAGGGAGTACGATTTAGCACCAAGCAAGTGCAGAGATGGCTGCTTCCCCACCAGATAGGAAAATTCGTTAGTACTAGTCCCTGCACTCCAGAACTATGTAGCCAGTGTATGATATAAGAAGTCACCCGCCAGTTAAGGCTTGACTATCATGCAGGGGTCCCCTATCAGTTCAGGCTTGACACTCATAGTCCTTCAGGACAATACAGTACATCAGTATAGTGGATCCATATAGCCAGTGTTAGTACCCATGGAACGATACTGATACCCTTCCATCTAGGGTTATAGGTTGGACCCTGATTAGCCTAGATTGGGGCATGTCGGTTAGATAATACTTCCCAAAGTTTTAGTTTCAATCTTAGTATGCAACTCAGTTCAATTCTACAAGATCAGGACTATCAGGAATAGTCACCCAGCTCAGTATAAATCTCAGTTTAGTTCTACATAATCAGGACTGTCAAAAATAGTTACCTAGTTATCAGTAACATAGTTATTAGTAATTGCAGCTATCAATTACTCAGTTACCAGAACTTAGTATTCAGTTCCAGTATAGTCTCGGTTACAGTGTCAGTTATCATCTTAGTTATAGTCTCTATAATAGTCTCAGTCTAGCAATTAGATCAGTAACTTAGTTCAGTTTTAGGTTTGTTTAACCGTAATATACAATTATCAATTATTTAGTTATCAGTATTTTACTACCTCAATTTACATACTATTTCACAATCATGCTATACGCTTGGTCTTGCATTCTCAAATAATACAGCTTTTCACAAATTCATGCTCAGTTACCTCATGCTACTCAGTCATTCCTTACCCCTTATGCATAATACTCTATAGTTTTATACTAGATTTTCAGACTAAGTACAATTCAGTCTTACATGCCCAGTGTTAAACTATAAGACATTCAATTAGTTAGAAATGTTAGTATGTTTATGCATTCGTGATCATTGTGATTGTATATTCAGATCCTCAATTTATGTCAGTCTCTATCACGTAGTTTCAGACCTAGTATTCATATAGTACCTATGTTTTATCATATCCCAACTTCAGTTATCCTTATATCATTAAAGTATAGTTTTACCAAAACTAAGTGTACAGATTCACCATCTTATCAGAGAATGTTTGTCACTCATGCTTTAAGATATTTTAGTTTTTAGTTTACTGCAGCCTATTGTTGAGTCTACTTATACTTACCTTGCATGTTTTACGATTATGTATGAAATCAGTTTCACTTATTGTATTCACCCCTGCATATTCAGTACATTCCAAAAGTACTAATCAACATATACGTCTATGTGTCTATATTGTTTCATAATATAGGTACCAGTCGTACCCCACACAAATTGACCAGACAGTTACAGATTCCATCAAGCAGGTGATAAGTTCTTCTACTTCTGGAACTCTAGACAGTTTTAGTTCATGTACAGTTTAATTAATTTCATGTATATTTATTATTGGTAGTTGGAGGCATGTCTCAGCTCTCTATAGTTAGTATAGTAGAGGCTTCATAGATGTTGGTCAGAGACATTCATGTAATTTTAGTTTTATCCTTTAGATTTATCAGATTGTAAAGCTTTATCAATATTGTATCTATTTTAGATTTTCAATATGATCATGTTTCGACACAATAGAATAACTATTTATTATGTTATAAGTCAATTTCTTAATAGTATGCCAATTCATGGGTTAGCTTAGGATCACTTATGGCTCCAAGCACTGTGTGACAACTAGGGGGTCATCTCTGGTCATTACAGGGAGGGAGTTGCGTGGTTCAGACATTAAGCTGGAGGACTAAGACCATCCTGATTTTAGAGTTACGTATGATGATGCAGATGATAATATCGCTGATGATGATGTTAATGATGAAAGAACAAAGGCATAATCAGGGAATGGTACAACATCTCATTACTTGAGCTTATTTGTTGCACTGGGACAATGTTGCATTTTAAGTGTGGGGTGGTGGTATTTCATACCACATTCTCATTCCTTGGACTATGGTTTATTTTGTTTGGATGTTTTTATTTTGGTGGATATTTTTAGTTATTCTTTTTGGGTTTTGAACTTAGCCATTCGAACAATTTGAAACATTATGGTCTATAATAGTTAGTATTTATTAATGGTTAGCTTATTTAGTTTAAAGTGTTTGTTTTTTTCCCTCAAGTCAATTCTCATTTTTATCTTGTGTTTGCCCTAAAGTCAACCATCAATAAGTCATCATAGCTAGTTTCTCTACCATATGATAGATGGATGGCGACCTTCTTAAAGGGCGTTAGTCATAGGAAGTTGAGGATTGATGAGAAACCAATCTCAACTTATAAAGAAATACTTTGTGATGGGCCATTTGGACAGTCACTTCGAACATATTGATTTAAAAAAAGGATATCTTAAACTAAAAAGGAGTTAATTTTAGATGCTTAATCTCAATAGGTATAATTTGGTTTGTTGGCGTAAAGTTGAATTTGACAAAGAGTGACAGCGGAAACCATAAGAATCTAACTTAAATCTAGCATGCACCAAGAGTGAGAGAGTTTTTGTTTATATTCTACATCTATAGGAATTTCTATAAATTGCCCGGTGTGTTTACAAAGTGAAATAGAGGATGTTGGGTGTAGGGAATGATGTAGGCATTTATGTTGATAGCCGAATCTTTGGACCTTAGTTACCTACCCATGGGCATATCCTTACCTAGCCTCTCTGAGCCTATAGCTTTATTTCTTTGGTAGCCTCATATGTAGCCCAATACCTTTTTTTATAGACCTTAATTTGATCCAAAGATCCTGAGCACTCTCATGAAAAATCGATAAAGTTAGGAGTCAGGAAAAATAATAAGAGAAAAGGTGAAAGTGAAGCTACAAAGTAGTAGTTATTGGTGTGTAAAGAAATGAAAAAATTAAAATTTATGTATTGTAATTGGGAGTGAAAAAAATTGTGCTAAAAAAATTGAATCTAGTATTAAGAGAAAATACTCCCACCATATTGAATGTCAATGTGCTTAATGAGATTGGCTTGAAACAAATGATGTATGAAGGTAGTAAAGGTGAAATTAGGTTGCTATAGAATGATCTTTATTGTATAATGTGAATTATCAAATCACTTAGGGAGACTAGCCACTATTTCTTAAATAGTTCCTACTCATTTCTTAGCCTACATTGCAACCATGAAAGATCTACTTGATACTTTATCCCAATATCTAACTATCACTAGAGTAATAAACTAAAGGAAAGCTAATGGTTCATTGTCTTTCATGAATGAATTCCTTGTTGAAAGCGAGTGATTTAATCATGATATTCCCATTATGTTGTATATTTTAAGATTGTTATTGATTATGGGGAAACATTCTTATTGTGAGGGTGCGTGTGGATGGCAATCAAGTAACTAATTGTGTTTTATAGATTGACTAATTTGATTATGTTTACCAATAAATTAGAAGTTAACTATTAAGGTAAACAGGTTTGAAAAGAATTAGCCCATGTTCATAGAAGTGAATTAACATGATTTGAGCTGAAAGTCATTGTTAGAATTGTGAGTGCCCAACACAAACATTTCACCTAGGTTGTGATGTAAGATTAATTGAGTATAGTGTTGATTGAGAGTGTTTGAGGACGAATAAGGTTTTATGTGTGGGGGTGATCTTGGGCGTATTTATATGCTGAATCACCAATATTCACCCATATTTGGACTTATTTTGTGATCTAAATTAAGCTATTCTTATTTTATTATAGCTTTAGCTGTGTTCCTTTTCTAATGGATATGATCAGTTATTGCAGGGCTAAATTATGATGGAATTGAATGTGATTGGATGCGTAAGAGAGAAGTTAATGACGAAAGGAACAATGAGGTAAATTTACTGAGATGAGAATATTGGAACGGGGAGTGGAAAGATGACAATTGATCAAGGAATAAAAAGTTGAAACACCAAAAATCCAGTAACCCATCGAGATTGCACTGGGTCACAGTGGGTGAAACTTTTTCAAGGCAATAATTTCCAATAGCTCATCATGATAACACCGCAACATGGTGAAGACAACAATTTCCAACAGGTCATTATGATAACACCGCGAAATGGTGAAGGAACATTCTCAAGAATTGAATTCTAGTAGCTTATCGTGATAGTATCGCATCGTGGTGAGGGAACAATTCTCAGATAACTATTTCTAGTAGCTCACTACGATAAGGCCGTATCGCGGTAAGAATAGCGATGAGACTATGACCACATCATGGTAAGAGAAAAAATCAGGGACAATAATACCTAACTATAAAACAAACAAATCAAGTCAATTAAAAACACTTTGGAAAGCAAAACAGCGGCAGAAAAACGAAAAAAATCTCTTTTAGGGTTCTTAGAACTTCTTTTAACTTCAATTTTTAATGATTCCTTTATGGTATGATTAATTATTTGTTTTTGATGTTGAATTCAAACGTGAGTGGCTAAACACCCTTGTTCAAGTGTTGAGGCCAAGAACTTGATTACTTTTTTATATTCGTTATCATAGTTTATTGTTGGATTATCATATGGTTTGTTCTTAATATTTTGTGCTTACTATTTTGATGAGTGGCCACCATTAGGATAAATACATATCCCTATATGAATTCGGGAGGACAATCATAGGCTATAATGAAGAACTTAAGGAGCAAAGTTCTCATTCTTTTATGAAATTGGGAATGTGAATTAGCATCTAGGATAGAGATATATCTAGAAGCTTGTTTGGTTCACTTCCAGGAAGATATACTTATCCATATAAATGAATTATTGCATCCCCGCTCAATAATGTAGTTACAATGTTCATATAGTTACATCATAGTACTTATGGGTATGATATCAAATTTTCTTAGTTACTATATTACTTGTAGGATCATGTGCACTTGCGTGTGCAATAGAATGTAACAAGGTCCCCCGCAGAAAGGGCCCTCATGTATGTTGCCGTATGAACTGAGGAAATCCAAGAAAAGGACAAAGGAACCGAGTCTCCAACTAATTCAAAATGTATATTTATAGTGTCAACAATGCAGACCATCATATAGACCCCATGCTAGCAAATGTGGTTTCTAGTATTGGTCCCCCCGAGACTTCTACCTTCATGGTGTACTATACAACCCCATTTAAGCCCAAATTAAAACCATTATGCATATAATTTCAACCATTTACCCAGGAGTCATTCACTAAGGCATTTACCGCTTGGGTATTTTATACCAATATGCTTCCAAGCTAAATTAAACATGCCAAACCAATTCACAAAACCAAATTAGACTCCCAAGTTCCATTAAAAACAAACCAAGGCCCCCATGGCTATCCAAATCCATTTTTATATCAATTTATTCGTAAATTCATTGCATTGTGTTAAAAAATAATTAAACAATGCATTTTCCATAATAAGAATCAATTTTGAAAACTAGGATGAGGTTCATGAAATTCCAACCAAAATTTATCCAACTTACGAAAACTTTATCTCCCATTCCAACTATTTGAATAATGTACCAATTCTGTCCCAAAATTATCAATTTAAAGCATGACTAATTAATTAAAAACATAGGACAAGTAATTCTATCAGGAACAACCAAAATGCCTTAAACCAATTTAAAAATCCATAATTTAAATAACATGAAAGCTATTCAATTCATACTACACTATTAAATTAAATATTCAGGAAGAGAAATATGCATGAAACACACAAAAAAAATGAAGTCAATTTTAAGTTTGGAGCCTGGATGATGAATACACTTTGAAACCCTTGAACTGTCTTTGTTTTTTCACTAAAGATGAATAAAATAGAGTTTGATCTTTGAAAACTAAAGGAAAATGGTCCCTTGTATGTTTATAATTCATATGAAGGGTGGAAGATAAAAATCTCCTCACCCCAAGTAGAAAAAACAAAAAAATTGGATAAAATTTACAACTTAGCATGGCATGACCTTATCGAAGAGGTTATCCTCCATGCCACGCTGATATCGCGGAGAGTAGCTTTCATGGCATAATGATATCGTGGAACCTCACTACCTCGGGATCCAAAAATGACCCCAAACCCCTTTCAAAAAATCAAAAACATTCCTCGAACACCATATTAACATTCCTAAACACAATTCAAGTCAAGAATCAATATTACACATGCGAGAGGGTAAAAAATAAAGTGATAAAAATTAAGGGTCTTACAGTATTTGACTTTAAAGGAAGTTGGGTTGACAACTTATCGCTTATGGAATGCATGTATAATAATAGATATCTTTCCAGCATCTAAACGGCCCCTTTTATGACCCTCTATGGTTGAAGGTCCAGATCACTAATTGGGTGGTTTAAGGTATGTGAGACTAGGTTGTTTGGACAAGACCTGGTAAATAAAGTGAGGGAAAAGGTGTAGGTGATTTCATAACGACTTAAGAATGTCCAAAGTCACCAAAAGTTCTATGTGGATGTGAAGCAAAGGGAGTAGGTGTTTAAAGTCTATGATTGGGTGTTCTTGAAGGTTTCTCCTATGAAATAAGTTATGATATTTGGGAAAAGGGGGAAACTTATACCCCGTTACATTGTTCCAAGTCAAATTATAAGAAGGATTAGAAATAATCCTTATGAACTGGAATTACCAATGATCATGGCCTTGATTCACCCTATTTTTCAAGTTTCTATGCTCAAAAATCATGTGGTTAATCCTTCCTTATTGATTCCCGATGAGGATATCAGTGTTAAGGATTCACTGTGTTATGAGGAACTACCGATTGAATTCATGGATAGGAAAGTTTTAAAATTAAGGACTAAGAAGAAAGCTTTAGTAAAGGTATTGTGGCCAAAAAAAAAAGGTAGAAGAGGCTATGTGGGAATCGGAAGAGGACATGAAATATAAGTACCCATCTTTTTTACAATGTTAGACAATAGTTCTTAAGGTGTGAATCTTATTTCTTCTTTCATTACATTTTGAAGTTGTTCTTGAATCCCTTTATATTCTTCCTATTATCATGCTAATGGTGTCCTAAACTTTCATTCGGGATGAATGATCCAAACGAAGGGATAATGTAATACCCTAGGAATTTCAATGATTTAATTTTGAATCCGCCCTCGTGTTTAGAAAAGATTTTTTACTTGAATCATGATAAGGATGCTAAATCGCGGTTCAGGTCTTATTGGGACCCCAAAATTGTAGGGGTCCGCTTTAAGGGCATGCCACAGAGGGGTAGCACACTCTTATGTAAAAGCAGTGAAGGTCTATGATAAAAGTGTGCAATAATCTTTTCTCTCCATTATAAAGGTGTGCCACACCCTTGCGCTGGAGGGATAAGGGTGTGCCTCGCCCAAGGGTACAAAACATGGATTTTTTTCAATTTAAAGGGACGGAGTTTTTGTCTTCTGCCAGATTAAATGACTTTAGTATCTATATAAGCCTATTTACTTATTATTTATGATATTTTTACATGTTCTTCTCCTCTCCATCCTCAAGACTGAACAAAAAGGTTTGGTTTCAAGCTAAGGGTTTATCTTCTTACTACCGCAAGAGAAATTTCATTTCAAAAAGGCATGTTGAACACTCCTTGCCATAATTACTATCCTAATGTGTGAATTTTGTTATAGTTTTATTGAAATTATTGACGTTTAAAGTGGGGATTGAGAATTGTCATTACAAATATTAAATATTAAGTTTCCATCTTCTTACATATTATTTCTAACCACTTGTAGAGTGTTTCTAGTGATTTGAACATGGTGATTTATAGTAAGCATTTCAATCCATAAAATTTGAATTGTATAATATTATGAATTATTGGAATTATGACTTTCAAGTCCTTTGAAAAATCTTTGAATTAAGATGATGAACAAAGATGATATCCCATATTTCTGAAATATCAAAAGTGCTGAACTTTATGACTTGCTTTGAGATTCTTATGCAATTTAATGATGAATACGAGTATAAATTTGAATGGTGGTGTTAAGAAGTTTCTAATGTTTTAAGATAATATTTTCTTGGCATCAATTGAATGGCTTGCAAGACTTGGTATGATGATACCAATATGAATTTGCCAAAATGTAAGACTTCCTAGTGGATGGTAAGTGCAAACATTTTGATTAGAATCTAACTGGAATTATTTAGCTTTACCCTAAAAGAGTATGTCCTCGTGACTAACGCCAAAAATCTATGTTTGCCACATAGGGTTGTCGTACCGTATTGGGTGATGAAATAGTGTCGTTAACATGAGGATAATATGGTGGCTCTAGTCTATTGGTGATGTAACGCTCCAAGAGTACACCCTGGATTCCACACGGTGCCTATATCCCTGAAGCACGACAAGCTAACCTATGTTGGTACCTATTTTGAGCACTGAATAAAATAACAGAGAACATATCCTAAACTTCACTGAAAATACCATAAGGTTTTAAATACGAATAACAATACTAATTCAAAATACTGATTAGATCTGTCTGAAAACAATACTGTAAGACTATCAATAAGAAATGATAACTGAATAACTGACTGAAAGTGTCCAAAATCCTCTAACTAACTAACTGTGGAGTTGATTGGAAAAAGCCCCAACTAACTCTAACTATCTACTGAACTAAACTGAAATAAACATAAAAGGTCCTCAAAACGTGAAGAATCACCACTGCTACTGTTACTGATACTCTAGAAGGCCTAGGTGCGGTCGGCAACCTGAGCATCTGAACCTATGATATGAGACATCATAGCATAAAAAATGAGTATACAGTCAATACTTTGAATGTACTGGTATGCTAAATAGGGTTAGATTGTTACGCATGGGTTCATGTGCATGAGCAATAACTAACTAAATTGATAGAATAAAGTAATAAGTAAGAATGCATGAAATATGGAAAGAGCGATAGTGCATGACCAAGCATAAAACATGTTCTAAGATAATCTGTAAACTGAAACACTTAATACGGATAACTGGATAGCTGATATCTATATTCTATGGTCAAATAAAACTAAATCTAATTACTGAGCTGAATACTTGATTGTGACTGTGGGTGCTATCATCTAACCAAAATGCCCCAATATGAGCTAATTGGTGTCCAACCTGTGACCCCAACTGCAAGGGCATCAATACCGTGCCACAGGTACTAACACATGGCTACATGGATCCACTACAGTAGTTTCCCAAAGGACTAAAGGCGTCTACCATAAATTGGCGGGTGACCCCTAAGAGGTAGTCAAACCTATGCTGATCAGGGACTCCTCGTATCCAATGCTGGCAGTGTAATTATGGAACATAGGTACTTCTTCTAACAACTCTACTAACTAATAGGGAAGCCGCCATCCTAGCATTTTCTTGGTGCTAAATCCTACTCCCAACTGAAAGATACTAAATACTGGACTGACTATGCTTTAACTGTTGATAGTAACTGGCTGAACTGATAATACTCATAACTATTGCGACAATGTCTTATTGACACTATAAACTAGGTAAGGAGATAAATTTCAGGTACTCAAACCCCTAGGACTAAATATCAATTACATTAAGTTCATACTAAAACTTTAAGGACATGACCTATAAGCATTTATTCAAAACTCATTCTTGTAAGCATTTTATCGAACACTTGAAATTCTTGGCTTAAGCTAAGAATGGGAAATAGTTTTAAAACTCTTAGTAACAGCATGATTTCAATTCTAAAATCACCAACTAAGGATTAATTCATCGAACAACACCATCCAAATGTGTGAGGTTGAATGACAACAATAATTCCATGTAAACATGGTATAGAATCGGAATCCATGAAAATTCATGGTTAAAATCATAACAATCACGTAAAAGTCATAACTTTTAATTTAAAGTTGGGTTCTTGGACTGCATGGATGATAAGGGACCATGGATGAACATTTAACATACCTTAATTGAAGAGTTTTTGGAAGTTCTTGGTGGGTTTCTTGAGAATTGATCTTGAATGTTGAAGGGGCTTGGGTTTGTTTTTGAGAGGATTTGTTTTTAAATTGAGAGAATTTGAATAAAAGATGACCAAATGTGCTTTTTTGTGATTTCATTCCATGTTTTTAATGGATTGGGGCCATGGGAAAAGACCAAACTATCCTTGGGAAATTAAAAGTTTCAGCAGAATCCCAGTTTTGAGGCTTAAAGTTGAGTGTATTGGTCCCACCGCAAAAGGCATCACTGAGCGGTGTAATTGTGGTGACCTACTATTTTAGAAAATCCCAATTTTGAGTTTTACCACTAAGCGGCATTGGTTCCACCTCTATTGCACTACCGGGTGGTGTAATCATGATGACCAACTATTTCAGACAAAAAATACAATAACATTTCACTCGGGTATCACATTTAGGCGAAATTTGTATCGGTAGGAATCTAATTCAATTATATATCTATTGTTGGGTCATGAGATAAAAAATCCTTAGTAAAATGAAAGATATGCCCATTTGAAGTTAACTATAGCATAATTCTTCGCATGAACTCAATTGGTAAGGGATAATTTAATTCGTCTAATAGCTAGGAGTTATTTGAGGCCTTAAAATACATCAAACTCACTCATAAAACTACGAAATCACTATAATTTATTTCTCATGATCTTGAATCATGATTCTAATATTGGTTTTGATTCTCGAGTATTACAATATCTCCCCCTTAGGAACATTCGTCCTCAAATGAGGTTTGTTAAGCTGAGACCACTGAGAAATTAAGGTCAAATGCTAAATATATATGATGAAAACGTGATTACATGACCGATCTTGAAACTTTACACATGACTAAACTGGTTTTACGAATGCATGAATGATATGAGAATGATATGCATCTGGAACTGAGCATGGAAAAGAGAAATTATATTGAAAGTTGTTACCTTAAGCTAAGTCTGAGTTTGCAAAGAAAAGATGAGGGTACTTGGTCCATATATATGCTTCTTCTTCCCAAGTGTCTCCCTCAACGGATTGGTTTTGCCAAATAACTTTGATCAAGGGAACTTTTTTGTTCCTTAGTCTATGCATCTGGCGATCAAGGATCTTGACTGGAATTTCTTCGTAAGAAAGGCTATTCTGAACATCTACGTTTTCTAAAGGGACAACTACAATTAGGTCACCAATACACTTATTCAACAAAGAGATGTGGAATACTGGGTGCAGTGAGGACAAATCGGTGGGAAACTCAATCTCATAAGCTACCTTACCAAAGTGGCTCAAGAATCTATAAAGACCAACATATCGAGGACTGCGTTTCCCTTTCTTAACAAAGCTCTTAACTCCCTTCATGGAAGAGATCTTCATATATACAAAATCTCCAATTTGAAACTCAGATCCCTTCTCGTTATTTTAGTATAGTATTTCTATTGGCTTTGGGCTGTCTTAAGCCTCTCCCTGATCATTTGAATTTTCTCCAACACCTCAAACACCGAATTAGGCACTACCAAAGCAGTCTTACCTATATCAAACCAACTAATTTGAGATCTACATCTCCTCCCATATATAGCCTAAAATGGATCCATCTAAATACCTGAATGGTAGCCGTTATTATAAGAGAACTCAATCAAAGGATTGTGATCATCCCAACTACCCTTAAAATGGATAACACATGATCTCAGCGTGTCCTCTAGGGTCTCAATGATCCTTTCTTACTGACCATCTGTCTGAGAGTGGAAGGTTGTGCTGAGATGTACTTGGGTACAAAGATTCTTTTGGGTTGCTTTCTAAAACTGAGAGGTAAACTGGCTACCTCTATCTTAAATGATAGAAACCAGGACTTTATACAACTTAACCAACACCCTAAGATAGAGGATGGCATAGTCCTGGGATGAATAAGAAGTATGGACTAGCAAGAAGTAGGATAATTTGGTCATACTATCAACAATAACCTATATCAAATCATGTGGACGATACATACGAGTTAAACCTATCACAAAATCCTTGTTTACCACTTCCCACTTCTAAGTGGGGATGTTGAAATCTTGCATAGTGCCACTACACTTTTGGTGTTCAACCTTAACCTGCTAACAATTAGAGTACTTAGCTACAAACTCTTTAATAACCTTTTTTATACCACCCCACCAATAGATTTATCATAAATCACGGTACATTTTCATGGCCCTTGGATGAATGGGGTAATGCACACCATGTGCCTCTGCAAGAATTCTATGTCTCAAATCATCTACATATGGCACACACAATCTACCATGGAAATGCAACACACTATTTCCCCGTTCGGAGAAAACCTTAAATTTCTAATAATTTTTCTCATGGGGCTTATGCTTTCTAGAGGCATCTGCTATGACCATTCTGCAATGCATAAGAACACAACCCAAACCAACTCTTGAAGCATTACAGTAAGCAACAAACCCAGCTGCACTATCTGGCTGGGTTAACACTAGGTCTAAGGTGAGTTGAATCGTCAACTCCTGAAAAATCTTCTCACAAGAATCTAACCACTAAAACTTTACTTTCGTCTAGGCTAATCTGGACATAAGGGATGTAATAGACGAAAACCCTTTAACAAACTGTTGGTAATATCCAGCCAAACCTAAGAAACTCCTGATATATGATAGAGAAATAGGTCTAGGATAATTTCTCACATCTTCTATCTTTTGAGGGTCAACTCTAATGCCATCACCAAAAATAATATGGCCAAGGCAAGCTACTGGTCTTAGTAAAAATTTGCAGTTACTGAATTGGGAAAACAACTGATGGGCTCTAATAGCCTATAATGCTATTCTAATATGATCTACATGATCATTTTCATAAGGGAATATACAAGAATGTCATCATTGAAGACTATGAAAAATATGTCCAGGTACTACTTGAACACTCTATTCATCAATGACATTAAAGATGTCGAAGCATGTGTAAGACCAAAATGCACGACTAGGAATTCGTAGTGACCATACCAAGTTTTAAAAGCTATTTTTTGAATGTCACATTCTCTAAATCTGAGATGATGATAACCAAATCTGAGGACTATTTTAAAGAAGTAACTAGCACACTGAAGTTGGTCAAACAAGTCATCGATTCTAGGGAGTGGATATTTATTCTTGATGGTGAATTTATTCAACTGATGATAATCACTGGATATCCTGAGAGAATCGTCTCTCTTACGTACGAAAAAAATTGTTGTGCCCTATGGGGAAACACTGGGCCTAATGAATCCCTTATCTAAAAGGTCTGTTAGTTGTTTCTTCAATTTCGTAAGTTCAGCTGGAGCCATTCGATATGGTGGAATAGAGGTAGGCTGGGTATCTATAAAAAGGTCTATTGTGAAATCAATTTCCCTTTTAGGAGGAACTCTTAGAAAATCTACAAGGAATACTTCAGGAAATTCCCTTACTACAGACAATGACTCAAGAATTAGAGTTTCAAAACTAGAGTCTTCAACTCACACAGGATGGTAAACACACCCCTTGGATATCATTTTCCTCACTCTAAGGTACGAAACAAGATGACCCCTAAGTGTTTTGGTACTACCGTTCATTCAAAGATTAGTTCATTTGGAAACTGAAACTTAATGATTCTATTTATACAATCAATTGAAGAATAGCATGAATGAAGCCAATCCATGTGGAGAATGACATCAAAATCCATTATCTCTAGTTTTACAAGGTATATTGATGTAACTTTTTGAGACAGTGTAACCAGACAACCCCTGAGACACTTAACCAGGTAGTTGCTATATACCCGCCGAGCTATGATAGACTTACCATCAACCTAGACAAGTCCATATCCTTAATCAACATTGCATTCCTACACTCCTTGAACACACTATTAGATACCCCAGATAGAAACTTGCTCATCCTAGACCTGTTATCAGCCACTACATGAGGAGCATACCGGGCTAGCTGAGTAAACTTAAAAGAATACTCCTTTACACTCATGTTTCCCTACTTCAATATAATAAACTCTAAAACCTTAGATGCCCTTATCTATAAAGGGTAGAATCTATCTAAGAAGGTTGTAGCAAACTCCTTTCATTCTATAGGCCCTAGATCGTTGCCCTTATCTTCTTTCAACTACTTAAACCATGTGTGAGCTACATCCTGCAACTGGTAAGTTGCGAATTCAGAAAATTTGCTTGAAGTCACACCCATAATGTTTGTTACTTTATGATTCATGTCAAGGTATTCCTACGAATCCTTGTGAAACCTGGATCCCAGAAATAAAAAAGGACTTATTTGGGTGAGGTCCTGTATCCTGGTTGTGGCAGTACTTGCCACAGGGATGGCAGTCGGCTGATTATTCTAGACTACTACCTAGTGAGCCAGAGTAGTGAATGCAACCCTACACTCGGCATGCGAAACATACTCATTTAGGGGATCTTCTTGAATAGGTGGAGGTGCTGGCTGGTTTTCGTTTCTTCTTCCATTAGTATTTCTGGGAGGCAAGTTCTACAAATAGAAGAAATATTGAATTACACATAGAATTTAACTTGAGCTCATGCTCATTCGCACGACATAAATACTGAATAAAGTAAAACTTTTCTTAAACGTCTTGTAGCCTTTTATCAATAAGTGTGGCACGCTACACAAACATGCGCAAAACTCTACTCAATGTGGCTTTCAAACTCCCTATGATACTTTAAAACCTTACGCTCTGATATCAAGTTTTTAATGACCTAAGAGTACACCCTAGATGCCACATGGTACCTATAGCCCCAAAGGGCCACAAGCTAACTGATGTTGGTACCTATTGTGAGCATTGAATAAAATAACAAAGGACATATGCAGAAATTAACTGAAATACCATAATGTTTTAAATATAAAAACAATATTGATGACATCTATCTAAAAGCAATACTATAAGACTGTCAATAACAATTGATAACTGAAAAACTGACTGAAGCATCCAAAAGCCTCTAACTAATTGACTGTGGAGTTGATGGGAAAAGTCACCAACTAACTCTGAATGACTACTAAAATGAACTGAAATAAACATAAAAGGCCCTCAAAACATAAGGAATCAGCACTGCTACTACTGTTAATGTCATGGGATGCCTAAGGGCGGTCGATAACCTGAGCGTCTGAACCTATGATTTGAGACATCATAGTGTAAGAAAAGAGTATGTGATCAGTAATTTGAATGTACTGATATGCTAAATCGGTTTAGGCTATTATGCATATGTTTGTGTGCATGAGCAATAACTGACTGAATGAATAGTATCAAATACTGAGTAAGAATGCATGAAATCCAAAAAGACCGATAGTGCATGACCAAGCATAAAAAATGTTATGCATAATTTTTAAATTGAAATACTGAATACTAATAAATAGATAGTTGATATCTGTATTCTATGGTCAAGAAAACTAAATCTGATTACTTAGTTGAATATTGGACTGAGATTATGGGAGCTATCATCTAACTGACATGCCCCAATATGAGCTAATTGGGGTCTAATTTGTGACCCCAGTTGGAAGGGTGCCAGTACCGTTCCATGGGTACTTACACATGGTAGCGTGGATCTACTAAATTATTATTCTGAAGGACTAAAAGTGTCAAGCCTAAACCGATGGGTCACCCATGATAGTTAGTCAAGCCTATGCTGATTAGTGACTTCTCATATACTACACTAGCTACGTAGTTCTAGAATATAGGGACTGCTACTAACGACTCTGCCTAATTTATGGGAAAGCCACCATCCCTGCATCCGTTCGGTGCTAAATCATACTCATTACTAAAACACACTGAATACTGTACTGACTATGCTTTAATTGTTGATAGTAATTGGCTAAATTGATAATGCTCGTAACTATAATTGCATCATCTCATAGACACTGTAAATTAGGTAAGCAGCTAAATTTTAGGCACTCCAACCCCCAGGACTCGATAAAAATAACATTAATTTCTTACTAAAACTTTTAGGACATGACATGTAAGCATTTATTCAAACCTCATTATACTAGGCATTTTGTTGACCATTTGCAATTCATGGCTTAAGCGAAGCATGGGAAATAGTTTTAAAACTTGTAGTGATAGCATGATTTCAATTCTAAAATCACCAACTAAGGCTTAATTCAGAAAATAACTCCATTTAAATGTTCAGGTTTAATAACAACAACAATTTCATATAAACATGATATAGAATCACAATTCATGGATATTCATTGTTAAAATAATAATAATCATGTAAAAATCATAACTTTAAATTTGAAGTTTGGTTCTTGGACTCCATAGGTGATTAGGGCCCATGGATGAACATTTAACATACCTTAATTGAAGAGTTCTTAGAAATTCTTAGGTGGATTTTCTTGAGAATTGATCTTGAATGTTAAAGAGGCTAGGGTTTGATCTTGAGAGGATTTGGTTATAAATTGAGAGAATTTGAATAAAAGATAACTAAATGTACTTTCTGGGGCTTTAATCCCATGTTTTTCATGGATTGGGTCCATGGGAAAAGACAAAACTATTCCCGGGAAATTAAAAGTTTCAGTAGAATGCCGATTATGAATCTTACCGCTGAGCGGTATTGATCCAATGCTATAAGCACCATTGAGCGGTGTAATAGTGGTGACCTACTATTTTTGACAATCCAAATTTTTAAGTTTACCGATGAGATGTATTGGTTCCACTACTATTTCACTACCGCGTGGTGTAATCCTAGTGACCTACTATTTCAGATGACAAATGCTATAACTTTTCACTTGGGATAAGATTTAGGCGAAATCTATATAGTTGGAAAGATAATTCAATTATATATCTTTTGTAGGTCATGAGCTAAAAAATTCTTAGTTAAATGTATGATATGCTTGTTTAAGGCCTTATGTAACAACTCGAGGCTACCCCCTAGTCATTATATGGTGCTTACGGTCCCGAGGGACCACAAGCTAAATCATGAACTTGTGCCTGTTGTGAGCACGGAATAATATAATCATGAATGTGGAAGAATAACTAAAATACCATAATGTTTTAATAATAGAATGATTACTGAATTATGAATCTGGCATAACACTGAAATCTGAATAATTTAAATAACAAACAGTAGTGTCTGAAAAGCCTCTAAACTGAATATTGTGAGTTGAGGAGAAAGGACCCCAAGTAACTCTACTAACTACTGAGATAAAGACATGAAGTAGTATAATCCATCCTCGAATGATGAGGACTCACCACTACTATTTTATTGTTGATAATCTGAGAGACTAAGTGTGATCCGAGAATTAAGCATCAACACCTATGATATGATACATCATAGCACAAAAGAAAGGTATGCGATCAGTACTTTG
Organism: Capsicum annuum; assembly: GCF_002878395.1. Lineage (NCBI taxonomy): Eukaryota > Viridiplantae > Streptophyta > Magnoliopsida > Solanales > Solanaceae > Capsicum > Capsicum annuum. Next base: position 18,013,275 of record NC_061116.1, read on the forward strand.
AATGTACTGGTATGCTAAATTAGGTAGGCTGATATACATGGTTTCATGAATAGGAATAATGATAACAGCTAACTAATTATACATATAGAACAAAGAATACTGAGTAGAGAACATAAAATCTATAGGTACTGAAAATATGGAGAAATCTGTAAATATCAAGTATGCATGACAGTCTTTAAATCCTGAAGATACATGAAAATTTATGGACACTGGGTATGCATGACTAAGCATATAACATGAACTGAGTGAAATCTATAATTGAAACACTAAGAAAATACTGATATTTGTATGCTTTGGACAAACAACTCGAAGATTATATAATTGAACTGAGATTGTACTAAGACTATATCTGTGACTGTGGGAGGTATCATCTAACTGACATTCCCCAATTTGAGCTCATCGGGGTCGAACTTATAACCTTAGTTGGAAGGGTGTTAATACCGTTCCATGGGTACTGACAATGGCTATGTTGATCTATTAAACTTATATAATGTCCAAAGGACCACGGTGTCAAGTCTAAATTGATGGGTGATCCCTGCGAAATAGTCAAGCCTAATATGATGGGTGACTACTCATATCCTACACTGGCTACGTAGTTCTATAGTATAACGGCTTCTACTAAGGACTCTGCCTATCTAATGGGGAAGCCGCCATCCCTTCACTCGCTCGATGCTAAATCCTACTCCCAACTGAAAGACACTGAGATACTAGATTGTTCAGAGTTTAATGACTGATATCTAACTATTCTGATAATGATCATCATAAAATCTAAAGACTATTTTGTAATGTACTGATACTAGACTAAATAAACAGGTATCATTTTTGGGTATTCAATACCCTATGACTCGAAACAACAAAATACTAAAAAGTCACTAAAGCTTAGGGGAAAAATCATGAAAGTTTTTATTAAATCAATCACTCTTGTAGGCATTTTATCAAACACTTATATTTCATGGTTCAAAACAATAATAGTAATGTCCTAAAATATATAAAAATAGCATGAATCTGACCTAAAAGTGTTAAATCGTGGTCTTGTTAAATCAATAACAACATTAAAACATGGAGGATTAAATAATAACAATAATTTCATGGTGACATGGTCTAAAATCTTAGTTCATGGAGATTCATCGGCGAAATCACAATTTAAACCACAATAACTTAAAAAGATCATAATTTTATAATTTAAAAGGGTTGCTTGAACTCTATGGATGAAACAGATCCATGGATAAACATGTAACATACCTTAATTGATGGATTTCTTGAAGTTCTTGGTGAATTCTTGAGGATTGACATTGAATTTGAGAGCTAGGGTTCTTGATTAGGAGAGAATCTTCTTTGATTTGGAGGAAAAGTTATTACAATAATGAAATAATAGGTTAATTAGGGTGAATTTCATGTCAAAGGCTGACTGGGGTGAGGGGAAAAAGACCGTAATGCCCTCGATTTAAAACTTGGAATTACCAAAAATATTCCCAATTTTGTGAGCTGGCGTGATGCGGTACTATCTCACCGTGTCACTGTAATTGGACAACTGGGAACTGAGGGCTTGGCATGACATGGAAGAATCGTGTTGCCCTTTTGATTCTGAAATTCACCATTCGCGCCATTATCGCGATAAGACACTGGAAAGTACAATCAATAATTTGGCAAACGACGCGATGAGGTGGTTTCACAGAACTTTACAAGAAATTTACAATCTTTATTTATGTTGGCTTCGCAATGCGCTAAGGTTTGAAATGATGGTGTTTAACGACTAAAACTTTGAATCGACATAACTTATTACCTAGTTATCCGATTTAGGTAAATTTTATATCATTGGAAATGTAATTCAATTTCCTAAGCAATGTCAGGCTCTAAAATGGAAAATAATGACTGTTTCAAAATTTTTTATATGAATACTTATGTATTGGGACTTAAATTTTGATAGTGAAATATGGTGTATTACAATATCACCACATTGGGATCATTCGTCCTAGAATGAGACTGGTTAAGCTGAGAAAATTGATGGATTGATCTTACACGCTGAACATGCATATCTGATGCATGGAATACATGACTAAAATGATTCATGAATTCACGACTGACATGAACATGATGTGCAACTGAAACTGAGATGATAGAGAGAAATATTAAGAAGATTAGTACGTTATAGTAAATGTGGATTCGCGGAATAGAGATGAAGGTACTTGGTCTGCATATCTGTCTTTGCTCCCCAAGTTGATCCCTCAATGGACTAATTCAACCAAAGAACTTTGACTAGTGGAACTTCTTTATTCCTTAGTCTACCAAATTGATGATCAAGAATATCAACCGGGACATCCTCAAAGGAAAGACTGTTCTGAATATCTATACTTTCCAAGGGAACAACTACTGCTGGATCACCGATACACTTTTTTATCAATAAGACATGGAATACTTGGTGTACTAAGGCTTAATCTGAAGGCAACTCAAGCTCATAAGCTACCTTTTCAAAATGACTGAGAATTCTAAATGGACCGATATATCGGGGACTGAGTTTCCCTTTCCTGCCGAATCTCTTCACTCCTTTCATGGGAGAGATTTTTCAAGTACACGAAGTCACTAACCTCAAACTTGAGATCCTTTCTCCTGAAGAATTTATATGATTTCTATCGGCTCTGGTCATCCCTAAGCCTTTCTCTGATCAACTAAAACTTAACTTTCTTCTTGAGTCAATTTGTACATGGGGGATGCAATTGAAGAAAACCCTTCAACCAACCAATAGTAATAGCCAGCTAAACCCAATAAACTCTTGATATTTAATGGAGAGATGGGTCTAGGCTAGCTTCTCACTGCCTCAACCTTTTGAGGATCGACTCTAATGCCATCACCAGAAATGATATAGCAAAGAAAAGCTATTTATCTTAGCCAGAATTCACACTTACTGAATTTTGCGAACAACTGGTGAGCTCTATGTGTCTGAAGCACTACTCTTAGGTGGTTGCATACTTATTTTCGCTATGGGAGTAAACAATATTATCATCAATGAAGACTATGACAAACATGTCAAAGTACTGCTTGAACCCTTGGGCCATCAAGTCCATGAAGGGTGTTAGGGAATTTTTAAAACCAAAGGACGTAACTACAAATTCAAAGTGACCATACCGAGTTTGGAAAGTTGTTTTTGGAATTTCACATTCCCTGACCCTTAGCTGATGATAGCCTGATCCGAGGTCTATCTTGGAAAAGTAGCTAGTTTATCGAAGTTGGTCAAACAAGTTATCGATTCTAGGAAGTTGATATTTATTCTTGACTGTGTCTTTGTTCAACTGACAGTAGTCTATACACATTCTAAGAAAATCGTCTTTCTTATGAATGAATAGAATAGGTGCGCCTCACGGAGAGACACTGGGTCTAATGAATCCCTTATCTAAGAGATCCTTCAACTATTCTTTCAGTTATTTGAGTTTAGCTAGAGCCATAGCTGAGTATCTAGGAGTAGGTCTATTTTGAAGTCAATTTCCCTTTTGGGAGGAACTACGAAGAGATCTTTAGGGAACAAATCTATAAATTCCCTCACTACTAAAACTAACTCAAGAGTTGGTGTTTCTGAGTTAAAGTGTTTGACTCGCACAAAATGGTAAATACACCTCTTCGATATCATCTTTCTGGATCTAAGGTATGAGATCAACTGACCCTCAAGAACTGTAGTACTACCCCTCCATTTAAGTACTGATTCATTTGGAAACTGGAAATGAACTATTCTATTTCAATAATCAACTGAGGCATAGCATGAGTGGAGCTAATCCATGTTGAGAATGACGTCAAAATCCATTATCTCTAACTCCACGAGATCAACTGACGTAACTTTCTTAGATATTATGACCAGATAGTTCCTGTATACCTATTTAGCTATAATAGAAACACCTATTGGGGTAGACACTGAAAAGGGCTCTGCTAGCATTTCGGTACTAACTCCAAAGTTGACATCTATATATGGGGTTATAAAAGAAATAGATGCTCCAGGGTCTAGTAAATCATAAACATGTGAGTGAAAGACCTTTAACATACCAGTAACTATGCCAGGAGAATTTTCCTGATCTTAGAGGGACTGCAGAGCATACAATCAATTTGGACGCTGACCATTGGTAGCACTGAAAGTAGGACCCTGCTGAGTCAGGCGACCAGATAGAACTAACAACTGATGGTACTAGCCCTGTTGGTGCATATACTAACCTTCTAAGTAACTATTCGACCCTCCCGAATCCGATGGCCTGGCTTGTCACACCCAAAGTACACATCACTACCAGTTGTACACTCACCTTAATAGTGTCTGCTATACTTTTGACATAAAGGATTGGTATGAGCACTGCTAACACTGACCTGGGACATAGAGCCTGGTGCCCTATCCCTATTTTTATTTCTGAATTTGGGTACTAGAGCACTGGCTAAAGAGGGTACTGGGGTTGAAGACCTCTGGTGAAACTGAGGATGATTACCACCTTCTAACTTTGGCTAATTAAAATTAAAACCAACTGTCCTAGCTCTTTTTTTCCTCTTTCTCTCTCCTTAATCTTTTTCTCCTCTATCTATAGAGCATGGATGATCAGTCTGGACAAGTCCATCTCACTAATCAGCATTACAGTACTACACTCCTTGGCCATACTATCAAATATGCCAGACACAAACTTACTCATCTTGGACCAGTTATCAGCTACCACTTAAGGAGCATACTTAGCTAACTGAATAAACTTAAGGGAATACTCCCTCACACACATATTGCCTTGCCTCAAATTAATAAACTCTAACACTTTGGCCTCTCTCAACTCCAATGGGAAGAATCTGTCTAAGAAAGTTATGGAAAACTTTTCCCATTCTACAGGCCCTGCATCTACACCCCTATAAACCTTTTACTTCATAAACTATGTATGGGATATATCCAGCAACTTATATGCAGCCAACATGGCACTCTGACTAAATGTCACCCCTATAACATCTGTCACCTTCTAATCTATATCTAAGAATTCTTGTGGATCCTTTTCAGACTTGAAACCCATGAAAGAAGAAAGATTCATTTGGGTGAAATCCCAAATTCTAGCTGCAGTAGTACTGTCCACTAGATTGGCCAGAATAACAGCTGGCCATTCATTTTGAGTTTCTACTAAATTGGCTAGAGTAGTGAACGCAACTCTAAATTTTGTGTGAGAGACATGCTTATCTAGAGCGTCTGCCTAGATGGGCTGAGGGGCTGGCTAAGTTCTTTTCCTTATTCCATTCTTCTTGGGAGTCATGTTCTATAAATGGAAGAAAGAAGCGGTTTAGAAAGAGAGTTTAACTTAAGCTCATGCACACTGGCATGACATAAATACTAAAAGAAAGGAAACTTTATCCTAAACACCTTGTAGCCTCTCATCCATAAGTGGCATGCTACACACCCATTCATAAGACTCTACTCAATGCGGCTTTCAGACTTCCTAGGACACTTTAAAACCTTGCATTGATACCAAGTTTGTAATGACTCAAGACTACCCCCTAGTTTTTACACGATGCTTACAGTCCCGAAAAACCATAAGCTAACCTATGAGTTGGTACCTGTTGTGAGAACTGAATAATATAATCATGAATGACAAAGAATAACTAAAATTTCATAAGGTTTTAAAAATGAAATGACTACTAAATTATGAATCAAGCATAATACTAAAATCTAAATAATCTTAATAGTTAACTATAGTATCTGAAAAGCCTTTAAACTAAATACTGTGAGTTGATGGGATAGGCCCTCAACTAACTCTACTAACTACTGAAATAAAGGCATAAAGTAGTTTAATTTGTCCTCAGATGATGAGAACTCACCACTGCTACTGTACTGCTGAAGATCTAAGGGACAAAGTGCGATTCGAAAAGTAAATGTCAGCACCTATGATATGATACATCATAGCGCTAAAGAAAGGTATGCAATCAGTACTTTGAATATACTAGTATGCTAAATGAGGAAGTCTGATATGCATGGTTTCTTGAATAGGAATAATAATAGCTAACTGATTATACATGTAGAACAAAGGGTACTAAGTAGAGAACATGAAATCTATAGGTATTAAAAATATGAGGAAATCTGTAAATACTGAGTATGCATGATAATCTGTAAATACTAAAGATACGTGAAAATTTGTTGACATTGGGGATGCATGACCAAGCATATAACATGAACTGAGTAAACTCCGTAACTTAAATAATGACAAAATACTTACATTTTTATTCTTTGGCCAAACAACTCTAAGACTATATAACTGAACTTAGACTGTAACTAAGACTATATCTAAGACTGTGGGAGGTATCATGTAACTAACATTCCCCAATTTGAGCTAATCGGGGTCCAACCTGTAATCCTAGTTGGAAGGGTGTCAATACCGTGCCATGGGTACTAGCAATGGTTATATGGATCTACTAAACTGATATAATGTCCAAAGGACTAAGGGTGTCATGCCTGAACTGGCAGGTGACCCTTGCGAGATAGTACAGCCTAATCTGATGGGTGACTACCCATATCCTGTGCTGGCTATGTAGTTCTGAAGTGTAGGGACTGCTACTAATAACTCTACCTATCTAACGGTAAAGCCGCAATCCCTGCACTTGCTCGGGGCTAAATCCTACTACCAACTAAATGACACTTATATACTGGACTGTTCTGAGTTTAATGACTGATATTTGACTATTCTGATAATGCTCATAATATAATCTAAAGACTATTCTGTAATGTACTAATACTGGACTAAATAAACATCTATCGCTTTTGGGTATTCAATACCCCTAGGACTCAAAACAACAATACTGAAAAGACACTAAATCTTAGGGGACAAAACATGAAGGTTTTTATTAAATCAATCACTCTTGTAGGATTTTTATCAAAAACTTGTAGTTCATGGTTCAAAACAATACTAGGAATGTCCTAAAAGTATTAGAAATATCATAAATCTGTCCTAATAGAGTTAAATTATGGTCTTGTTCAATGAATAACAACATTAAAGCATGGAGGATTAAATAATAACAATAATTTCATGGTACCATGATATAAAATCATAGTTCAAGGATATTCATTGATGAAATCATAATTTAAAATATAATAACTTAAAAAGATGAAAATTTTATAATTTAAAAAGGGTTACTTGAACTCCATGGATGTAAAGGATCAATGGATAATGGATTTCTTGAAGTTCTTGGTGAATTCTTTAGGACTAACCTTGAATTTGAGAGCTAGGGTTTTTGATTGGGAGAGAAACTTCTTTGATTTGGGGGAAAGGTTATTAAAATAATGAAATAATGGGTTAATTAGGGTGAATTTCGTGTTAAAGGTTGACTGGGTTGTGGGGAAAAAGACTGTAATAAACTTGAAATTACTGAAAAATTCCCAATTTTGTGAGTTAGTGCGATGCGGTGCTATCGTACCATGTCGCAGGGATTAGATAATTGGGAACTGAGGGCTTGTAGCGACGTAGAGGAATTGCGGTGCCCTTTTGATTCTCAAATTCACCTTTGTCGCGATGCGCCATTATTGCGACAGGACAATGGAAATGTACAATTGGGATTTTGGCTGACCGCGCGATGCGGTGGTTTCACAGAGCTTCACTGAAAATTGACAATCATAATTTAGGCTGGCTCCGTGACGCGCTAAGGGTTAAAATGACAGTGTTTAACAACTGAAACTTTGAATCGCCATAACTTATTACCCAGTTATCGAATTTAGGTGAATTTTATATCATTGGAAAGATAATTCAATTTCCTATGTAATGGCAGGCTCTAAACTGGAAAATAATGAGTTTTTTTTGAAAATTTTATATACAAATACTCATGTATTGGGACTTAAATTATGATAGTGAAATACAGGGTATTACACCCTGATATACATCAAACTCACTCATAAAACTACACTATAATTTATTTCTCATGGGATTGAATCATGGTTCTAATATTGGTTTGCATTCTTGGGTATTATAAGTGATTTTTTCCTAACCTCAGTATGTGTGACCTACATGGACTAAGGCCTCACTGATTGCAGAGTATCAGACCCATATAGCCCTTGAGTTACTAGATGATGGTGAAAAACTACATAGTTTATGATTAAATTTTAAAAAGTTCATGTTTGCATATTCCTTATCCCCTTCCTCGACATTTATTTATCTTGATGGTTTTTGAGCATATGCTTCATGTTTGGTTTTTGGTAAATGTATTCTCATCTCTTTTCTTGTGTTCCACGGCAGAACACCATCCTTACCATATTTGGACACTACATCATTTCATTATGTCGGTCCAAAAGCCTTTTCTTATGACCCTGTGTAGTGTTAGGTGGACCATTATCTTATTGGATAGATAGTAAGAAGTGGTCAGTAGTCTATCATCCGCAATGCATTCATACTTTTCAATTATTCTATATTTTTGTAATTTTGATTTTCTTTGGTGTAGTCAGGGTCATTTCCTATCTTAGTGGATATTTTATGAATAGTGGCTTGTAGATAACATTGGGTTATTATTTTCTAGATTTGGATTTGACTTTCAAACTACATTTCATTATTTATCAAACTATTTTATTTTATTATATTATTATGCTTATTATGTTAGCTAAGGGGCCATCCTAGGCTTTGGTTGGCTTGGAGTGTTCGTCATAGCCAAGGCCCTAGTTTGCATCATGCCATTAACCTTGGAAGGTACTGAACATCATTATAGCTGGGATTATGAGTTGAACCTTCGTTAGCTTAGATTAGGGTATGTTGGATAATAGAATCTCCCACGGTTCAGATCCAGAAATTGCATGATCTTATATTCAATTTTTCAATATATTATACAATTTTTTGTTTATTGTTTTGTTAGTATATCAGTTTACATTTTTTCATTCCATGTTTAATTTACTATGTTACATTCAATATATTTAGCTTATATAACATAATACATATCTCACACGCCCAGTACATTTAATGTACTGATTTCATACTTTTCTTTTTGTTATATGGTCTTATAATATAGGTTCCTACATTCTGCATCCTACTCGAGGCTGATAAGATTCAATATCATATCAACAATAGTGTTTGGCTGAGTCCTTGTCATTTGAGAACTAGTTATCATTATTTTTAAATATTTTTCTTAGTTTTCAAATAGTTGAATTTAGTTGGGGGCTTTAAGACAGATTGTTAGATTTTAGCGTGTTGGTTATGTCAGAAAGTGTTATACTTGACTTTTGATTTTGGCTTTATTTATGATTATATTATTTCAATCTAGTTTCTACTAAGTATTTCATCAATTTTTTCAGTATTCTTTATTTCATGACAGACCATAGCTTATATTGGGGTCAATTATGACTGGGGATAGTCACAGGTTGTCATCAGTGTATCATCCATTAAGATTTGGAGTTATTTGATAAAGATATCTCTAATTGACCAATTGATATTCTAGGTAGGAATGTGTTGAAGTTGAGAACTAAGGTTGTCCCATCCGTGAAGGTTCAATGGAGAACTATACTATTAAGGAGGCTACGTGGAAAATTACGAAAAATATAAATAAGCACTCTCTAATATTTTCATAGAGCCGGGCATTTTCTTGCTTGTTTTGTTCATCCCTTCTCACTAGTTGTTGTTTAACATGAACAAGTATCTTATTAGTATCTACTTTAACAATATAAAATATCGTTATGCAAAAATAGAGAGCAAAACCACAACTTAACCTTTCCCTTAGCCGATTTTGTGAATTTTAGCTAGCCTAGTTTTGGAAAATTTTGAATATAAAGTGGTCTAGGAAAATTTCGTAGTTTTTATTTGGAAATTGATGAACTTGATTCAAAATGTTTTATATGATGAGTTTAAGAACTCAAAGAAAATTTGATGTATAAAATAGGCTAGCCTAATTTGCCAAATATTGAGTATGACACGATCTTGAAAAATTCTGTAGTTTTGATATCTTGATTCATGAAATTGAGTCTAAATGTGTTATATGATGATTTTAAGAAGTCGAAGAAACTTTTAATGCAAAAAACGGGCTAGGAGGACTTGAAATATAGCATTTAGCATGAAAGGGTCAGTATGTGATGTTGAAATTCATGAAGGGTGCCGAGAAATTGATAGATCTGGAATCAAATCTAAAGCTACTATATATTCAAGACCCCAAATATTTTGATGAATTTTGAACCCTCCCTGTTGTTTAACGATGACATTTTACTTGAAACATGATATGAAATGGTAACTGGACCATTAAGAGGAGTTTCAAAAATTTCAAAAAGCATTTAGGTTTCTTTTGGGATCCCAAATCAGTGAGGGTCCATGATAGGAGTGTTCTATGATCTGGGCACACTGTGATAAGAGCGTTCCACACCATTGGGATGGCTCGTTAAGGACGTGCCATGCCAAAAGGCGCAAAACATGAATTTTTATTTATTTAGTTTTTAGATGACGGTTTTTGGTATTTGACCATGTTAAACAACTTTAATCCCTGTATAAAACTATTTAATCATCAGTTATGTGATTTTTATACATTCTTTCTTATATCCATCCTCAAGAGTAAATAAAAAGTTTAGGATTCAAGGTAAGGGTTTCTCTCCTTGCTACCTCTGGAGAAATTTCATTTCAAAAAGGCATGTTGAACTCTTCCTACATTAATTACTATTCTAAATTGTTATTTTTTTTATAGTTTTACTTATCTTATTGATGTTTAATGTTGGGATAGACAATTGTCATTATAAATATGAAATAATGATTTTCCCTCTTCTAATATGTTATTTCTAACCACTTCTAAAGGGTTTTGATGATATGAATAAAATGATTGAAAGGATAAGTTTCATTATATAAATTTCAAAATATTGAATGTTATGAATGATTAAAATTAAGACTTTCAAGTCCTTTAAAAAAATTGAATTAAAATAATAAATAGATATAACACCCTGTGTTTTTGAAATATCGAAAGTGTTGACCTTTATGACTTTCTTTGGGATTCTAATGCAAATTAAAGATAAATAAGAATATGATTTTGAATTATGAGGTTATGTATTTGATAATGTTTATGATAATATTTTCTTGGAAAGATATGAATGCTTGCGGGTCTTGGTATGAAGATACCAATATGAATATCCCACAATGAATGACTACCTAGTTAATGGTATGTGAAAACATTTTAATTGGTATCTAAAAGGAATTATATAGCTTCACAATGAAGGTGTATGTCCTCGTGACCAATGTCTGAAACTTATATTTTTCGACATAGAAATGTCATACCTTAATTGGGTGATGAAATGATTTTGTTAACATGAGTATAGTCCTTAATATAAGGATAATGTGGTGGCTCTAATATATTACTGACCTTTTCTTAACCTCAGTAAGTGCAGTCAACATGGACTAAGGCCTCGTCGGTTAAGAAGTAACGGACCCATATAGCCTGTGGGTTACTGGATGACGATGAAATAATACATAGTTCAGGATTAAATTTTAAAAGGTCATTTCTTCATGTTCCTTATACCCTACCCGGGCATTCTATTATCTTGAGGGTATTTGATCATATGTTTTACGTCTGGTTTTTGGTAAATATATTTTTATCACTTTTCTTGGTTACATTCAATACTCGCCTTATTGACTATGTTCGGATGATACATCATTTCATGATGTAGATTTGGAGGTCATTTTCTTGTGACCATGTATAACGTTAAATGGACAATTATCCTATTGGACAACTGGTGAGAAGTAGTGAGCCCTCCATAATCCGAAAGGCATTCACACTTTCCAGTAATTTTATATTTTTTGTACTTTTAATTTACTTTATAGTTAGGGTCATGTCCTGACTTAGTGGATGTTTTATAGATAGAGGCTTGCAGAAAGCATTGGGTTATTGTTTTCTAGATTTGGATTTGAGTTTAAAACTTTATTTTGTTATTTATTTGGATCATTTATCTTCTGGGCTGGCTTCCGTAGTTACTTTATGTTACTATACTTAGGATGTAAGGCTAAAGGACTATCTCAAGCCTTGGTTGTCATGAGGTGTCCATCACAGCTAGGACCCTAGTTTGGGTTGTGACAATCTAAGTATCACTGCAGAGATAGATTTGATTTATTACTACAATAATGTTAATGCAATGAATAAAGTATCGCCCTATGATGGATCCTTTTAGCCTAAGTATCACCACAACGACAGATTCATCTTTGTAGTGATGAAAATGTAGTAAGGGCGAGTTAAAAATAAAGACTTATATATTTTTCTTTCCTATTATTTTAGTGTTCATCTTTGGGTTGAGACAGGGTAATTTTCACCATTCTTGGGTGTTTTAAAACTTTGACATAAGATTTCTTTATTATTCAAATATGTAACTACTCTCCTTAATTCGTAGAATTACGAGAATAATAACCATGGTTGAAAATTAGGACTTACTTTTAGATTTATTATGTGATAGGACTTGGTGCGGAATGAATTGAATTCCATTGTTTTGATCCTAGATTGTTAGAATGTACTTTCTCGTTTAGAGTATTTTCTTGTAATCATGAAATATGGAGAATTCAATGAGATTAAAGGGTAGAAAATGCTAGAATTATGAGATAAGTTATGTTCATAGATTAGAATTAATAGATTTGGACTTAAAATGCCTATAAGAGGGGAAAGTTGTATTGACTATGCATATTTGATGTTTATAGATCAAGAACAAATGAAAATTAGATAAAAAAAAAATAGAAAGGTTTTCGCCAAATAGTGCTTTAAGACAACATTAAAAGGTTGGTTATAGTATAATATAGTTATATACTTGATTTAACTTGGTTCATATATTTGAGTTGAATATTTGTCACTATCCTTTAGGCATGCTTACAATTGTTGATTGTCATCCTAGATTGAGTCGTTTTTCAGTTCATTCAGTGAGATGTTGTTAAGATCGGGTGTTATACTTATATGGATTGATATTTTGATTTGATGTCACACTTACATAGATTGATGTTTAGATCAAGTGTCATGCTGACACTAATACTTCGATTAGAGGCCATATTGGTAATGGTACATGGATTGAGCTCCTCCCCTATAGGTCATAGCTAAGGGTTCTTGCTGACCATAGTATGTGTGTACACCTAGCATGCAAGCATTCCTTATTGTATTTGTACATATGGCTCTGCTTGATTATTCTTGACTAAATTTGTCTAAGTGTTAATGATCTATATGGATAACTTTAAAATGGATTGATATAAAAAGGATTGGTGTTGATTTTTTGAGTTAAAGCGTGTATGAATGTACATTTTATAGTAAGATGATTATGAATTGTGCCTTGATCACTTCTTACTTTTATTTAACTTATCTATTTATATAGTGTTGGTTAAGTCGGTTGATAATACCTACCAGTACGTAGTTGGTTGTACTGATACTACTTGTACTCTTCTTTTTATTAAGTGACGAGAACGTTTTAGCATTTGAGATGAAACCTTGAATCTTGTACGTGATTACAACTTTGATTGAAGGGCGAGTGCCATGTTCATGCAATTGTTTCATCTTCTGTTTATTCATGTCATTTATTTATGGATAATGATTTTCCTATTGGTTAGTACTTTAAATTATGTCTTAGATCTTGTTTCGGATTTAGAAGCTCTTATGCAGTAACTTTTGGGGTCTCGATGAAGCATGTAATGGATATAATCTTTCTGTTGTAATGGATATAATCTTTCTGTCATTCTTATTTTATTTCGATATTATTGGATTATTAAATGGCTTATGTTTCTTGGAATTGTTTATGTATAATAAATTGTGTTTGACTTAGAAAAACGTTAGGTTGAATTGTTCTCCCATATTAGAGTTAGGGTGGGTTCTACTCACGATCTCTTGAGTCATGACAATTATTCTAGATTTTACAGCTTATAGTTATTATTTGATTTGGCTTATGTGTATGTGTAATGTTGGATTACCTACCATATAGTATGAGGTCGGAGTCATCACGATTCGATTTTTTGGTCATGACAAAAAGAAACTCTTTACAATTAGGAAAATGACTTTCTTAATGTAGGCAGGGAAAATATGTTCTATTAGAGATATTCTATGTATATTGTATCCTCCCAACACCAACTTTCCACTCCCACCACCCCTTAAGACCTCACACCCCACCCTCTTTGTCGCTATAGGTTTTGGCTAGAATACATATAAATGCTATTGAGATAATATTTTTCGCTTACTTGTAGTGCTGGCTCCATAGTGAAGCAAGTAAGGCACTTGCTTTTGGGCCCCTCCTTTTTTAGAAATAGTAGATAGATGTTTGGACATACAAAAAATGTAAAATTTGGAGAAAAAATATTTATTTTCAAATTGCAAAAGATATTTGAAAATTGGAGTTTGTTTGAAAATGAATTGAAATTGAATTTATTTTTAAATTTTGTGAGTGATTTGAAGTGCGGATAGTTTTTTTTTTTTTGAAGTTTTTTCATATTAATGACACGTTGTAGCAATTTTAGGTCCAATACTTAATTGAAACTGTTTGATTTGTAGAATTTTTAACAATATTTTCTTAACTTTGAATTTTTCTTAAAATATAATAATATCTTTGATATTGTCTATTTAGACTTATTTTCAAAATTAAAATTGTTATGGAAAAGTAGTATAAATGAAAAAAATAATTCTCTAATCAACATATTCAAGGAAATAAAAAGGCTTTGATGCTTTTTCAAATTAGTGAACTTAAGAGATAGAGAGATATTTCTATAATTAATTCATTTCTCTTTGATTATTTTTATAAAATAATGCTAACAGTTCCTATAGCAATTGCCTCAACAAAAATATATTTTTAAAAATTTAAATTAAAAGATCTTACCTAAGATCAACAATTCTAAAGAAAGATTAAATGAGTTTATAGTAATATCATTTAAAAGAAGAATAATTAAAAGAAATAGAAAATAAGAAAATCATTACTATTTTGCATGTAAAAATGCTAGAAAAATAGATTTTTTATGAGAAAAAAAATTAATTTTTACCCTTAAGGACTCTACATGATTCTCGACTTTATGCCACTAAAATATTTGAGCTGCCCTACTTGCCAAAATATAGATAATAAGCATGAAATCAACTTATTTTCGAGATAATATTTTCTATATTTTCATACATATCAAACACACTTAAAGTGTTCAATATGAAAAACACATAGTTTAAATGACTAAATAAAAAAATTGAAAAAGTTTGAGGGTCTACATATTAAATGTTAAAGTCAAACATCTATCTTTATACTCAAGCTATAAAAGTCTAAAAATTGCATAAGTAACCAACTACATATATAGAAATTTAATAAAATTGACGATAACTCTAAATCTTTCCATCAATACACCATTCTTCTCATTCTTCTCTACATATAGTTATGTTTATATTTAAATTCATCCTTAGAGAATTACCACAATTCCAACATCAAAAGAAAAAAACAGAGAAAAAACAGAACAATGGCAATATCACCATCTTCTTCTTCTCGCTCAAAAACCCTAGTCCTATATATAATTGTTGCTTTTTTCATGACACCAAGTACAAGTAACTACTTGTCTCAAGTGTGCATAAAATCTAAAAATCCAAGATTTTGCGTGCAAGTTCTAGGCCTGAATTCTCATAGGACTCCCACCCAATTGACACAAGAGGCCATCTATGTTTTATTGCCAATCGCTTCCAGGACAACTCGAAAGATTCACTACATTCTCAATGTGACCAAAGATGATAACCTGAAAGAGATATATAATGTATGTTTGGGTTATTACCAAACTACTATTGATCGTTTAAGACTCTCAGTGGAGGACTATTTGATTCAAGGTCTATATAGTAACGTAAACGCAGTAGGAAACTTTGCTCAGGAAGCTGCTTTCTACTGTGAGAATGAATTTCAAGGAAAAATAGGTCATGTTTATGCCTCCACTCTTACCGGGGACAACAAGAATTTAGATATTTTTGGTAGTATTATTGTGTCTTCTATAAATGTTCTAATTAATTCTCTGTTGTTAAAAGAATAGTATGTAACAAATTTCATGTGTGAGAACAAGAATGTCAAAAATATAAAAATGATCTATTACATTAGTTTCTGCATAAATTTCAATGAGAATGATAATTTGTTCTTCCACTTATTTCCCTTTATACTAATGAAATTGGATATCATAACTCTAAGTCATAAAATATTAAAAATTACCACTTACTAATGCTATCAGAGCCCAGTTATTTAAAAAATACAGCAGTAGTATATATGTTTGAATTTATGTTTGAATTTAGATTGGATTGAATTAATTATGAGAAGACCATTTAAAAACCGAGAAGCTTTTAGAAAAATTAAAGAATCTTTAATTAGTAATTATTCAGAATATATAAGTCTAAATAAAACAAAAGAAAACCCACAAAGATTAGCCTACCTAATTACCTTAATA
>NC_061116.1:18032605-18033603 GCF_002878395.1 Capsicum annuum
ATTATATACAAAAACTAAAGAGGAACATTTAAAATTATTAGGACAATTTACAGATATAATAGAAAAATCGGGAATAAGTCTAAGCGAAAAGAAAGCTGAAATTATGAAAAATCAGATATAATTTTTAGGAATACAAATAGATAAGAGTGGAGTAAAAATGCAACAACATATAATACAAAAAAATAATAAATTCGAAAGAAGAATTAAATACAAAAAAAGAAATTAAAATCATTTTTAGGATTAGTAAACTAAGTTAGAGAATATATTCCAAAATTAGTAGAAACTTTAAAACCACTACAGAAAAAATTAAAAAATGATGTAGAATATAACTATAATGAAGAAGATAAAAAACAAGTTCAGAAAATAAAATTACTTTGTAAAGAATTACCAAAACTACAATTTCCAGATCAAAATAGAAAAATTATATATATAGTAGAAGCATATGCTAGTGAATGTAGTTATGGAGGAGTACTTAAATACCGATATGAAGCAGAAAAATTAGAATACCATTGTAGGTACTACTCAGGAACATTCAATGAAACAGAAATAAAATGGGAAATAAATAGGAAAGAATTATCTTCATTATATAAATGTTTATTAGCATTTGAACCATATATTGCATATAACAAGTTTATTGTACGAACAGATAATACACAGGTACGCTGGTGGTTAACAAAGAAAATCCAAAATTCAGTTACAACAAAAGAGATTCGGAGACTAGTCTTGAATGTATTGAATTTCACATTTATAATTGAAGTAATTAGTACTAATAAAAATGTCATTGTAGATTACATATCAAGACAAAGCTACACAGACTGATATAATAGAAGAGGATACTCTAGAAAAAATACTCAACACCCTAACTACGCTTTCAATGAAAGTGGACAGTATGGGTAATGAGATAGAAAAGCTAAAGACTAATGAAGATAAACTGAAGTCTATAGCTACAAATCAGCTCTGCACACTGCTGAGTTAGCTGATTTGTAGCTATAGACTTC
>NC_061116.1:18033703-18036483 GCF_002878395.1 Capsicum annuum
TTGGGTAATGAGATAGAAAAGCTAAAGACTAATGAAGATAAACTGAAGTCTATAGCTACAAATCAGCTAACTCAGCAGTGTGCAGAGCTATGTCGATCGGAAGACATTAAAGTTCTAGAGCTAGAAGAAGACGATGGGACACTCCATAAAACCCATAACGCTTATCAATCTACTTCTTCAGGTACAAGCAGAGGAGTTAGTAGTCAAAGATATCAGAACATGAATATGAATAAGATATTTGAGAAACCATTTATACCAAAAACACAAAGAGACCCCTTGTTCATATCCCCACAAATTACCACATACCGAGATAGTCTGAACCAAGATAAAAAAGTTTACAACTATACAACCCAAAAATACATAGAAAATATCTACAGAGTACAAACTTTCCTAAACCTTAACCCCAGAGCTACAAATATCAAAGAACCAAACACAAATTATATAACCCAAAAATTACAAGGTTAGAACAAGCTTATTGCACTACCCAAAACCAACCCAAGTTTAATAAGAACTTGTTTTGACTATGGATTATTAAATACCATATACACCCAAGACGGAGAAAAACTAACAGCTATGGAAGAATTACATAAAATATTCACCACCTATAAAAGAATAACCAAAGGAAATCTATTTTATATAAAGTGTTATACTGCACCAGCAGAGATATTATACAATGAAATAAAACCTGTTATACAAGTTGTAAAATAGGATTAACCAGAGATATGATTATACCAGAAGATATTATGCAACAGCCATAGATACCCAGAATTGAGATACCTGATTTCTACGCAAATAAATGACTCATTGGACTAGCTACAATTATTCAAGAATTAGCAAATAATTATACCAATGGAAATCCAATATGGAGCTATTATTCAAGAGACCATCAGATAATTTATTCAAATTCAAAAGAACTACGACAAGTAAATATGGAAGATGTTAGGCAATGGATAATGACATTACTTAACCCAGAAAAATAATGTACTGCAAGAGCAATTAAGAGAGGATTTATTTTAGGCGAATTATTGACAAGATATTGCAAGATAATTGGATACAAATATCCAGACCATCAATGTTTGAGATATAATGGAGAAGATAATATTATCCCAGAAGTCCACCTAGAATAAAAGAATCAAGAAGATAAGCATGCCAGCTGGAAGATACAAGATAAGAAGCAATAATGGAGATATGGAAAAACAGCAGATACGACAATGAGAAGATATCAATGGAGTAATAATAGAAGACAAGATATTAAATTCATTTTACGTAAAGTTTTTGTATAGGCTAGATTTTTAGACTTTTATCCTTTTTAGCCTTTTAAGACTTTTTAGGCTTTTTGACTATGGCATTAATAATTCTTGTCTCATTAGGAGACTTTTTTAGACTAATTTTAGAAAATGTGAAAGAAATGTGAATACTCTTGTAAAGATTCATTCAGTCTATAAATAACAGGAACCGAAGGCATTCCAAAGCAAGCCTTCATGTGTTGAAGCACAAATACTTTCTCCTGTCCGCAACAAATATTTTTCTTAGTTATTAAAAAACAGATATATTTCAATGAAAAAATCTATGGAGGAGCAAAGCTTAGAAATATCAAACCTACGCGAACAGGTATATTTATTTATGATTATGAATAGCTAAATTCATAATTTTCAACAATCATGATATGATAAAATAAATTCATGTTAGTTACTTTATAGTAGAATTATTCGAAGAGTAATATGTTAAGAAGTTTATTAGCAAAGTGGAGACGGAGAAAAATCCCTAAGAACTATGCCATCCTAAAGGTGAAACCAATGAGGCAAGGAGCCATGGTGGGGAGTAACCAGAGTAGAGGCACTGTTTAAGGGAAAAGTATCCAAATTACCATGCTAATAGTGACCGAAGAACAAGTTATTTAAGATAATCTAGTATATAGTAATCTAAGATGACCATATTTTGTTATGTACATGATTGAAGGGAATATTTTGAAAATAGCAATTTTATGAAAATGAATAATTATTTATCTGATCTGATGGTAGATAAATTTAAAATACTTATTTTGTATGCACTTAAGGATATAAAATAAGTAGATATAAGAAAAATCATATTAGAAAAAGCATTTGGTAAATATTATATGACTAGAATAAATTACAAACCATACCTACCTAACTACTCTTACAAATACTTACCATGATAAATTACATATATCTAGAAATTTTGGAAAAAGACATGAGAAACATACAGTTAATAGAAAAACAGATGAAAGTAAATTTAGACAAATATATGGAAACTAAAGATATAAAATATATAGAATTTCTTAATGAAAATATAACAGAACTACTAAGGTTAAAACAAACAACTACAAAATATTTAGTCAATTTTAAATGATAGATAATCTTAAAGTCTTAATCTTATATATACTTAGAGATATAGAAATTATAGATATTAAGAAAATAATATCAGAAAAAGTATTAGACTATGAAATTGAAACTATAAATTGGATAGCACAGTTATACCTAGATAATTACCCAGAAGGATATTATTCATTTTAAGAGATGTTAGAATATATTAGAAAAACTAGAGAAAATCAAGATAATCTAAATAAAGAAATTAATTATAGAAACCGAATTAGAAAAATAATGGAGAATCTAAAAGAAAAATTAATATGGATAGAAGAAACCTTAGAAAATTTAGAAAAAAGTACATGTGATAGTTTATATAATTTAAAAAACTCGCTACAAGAAGAACAACACAAGATAATAAATAACATTGAAAATCTAATTCTAGATTTTCAATGT
>NC_061116.1:18036583-18296869 GCF_002878395.1 Capsicum annuum
AAACTCGCTACAAGAAGAACAACACAAGATAATAAATAACATTGAAAATCTAGAATTAGATATACATTACAGTACAATTAGGATAAATTATTATATAGAAATTTGTAACTCTGCAATTACTACAGGATAAAATAATAAACTACACAAATTAATGAATACATCTTACGGAAAGAATAAATCATTAAAAGATATTGAAACAAAATTTAAGAAGTATCCACGCACAAAGAAAAATAGATTCATTATACATATAATAGATCTATTTTACTAGTTAGTTATCCACAAAGATCCGCATCCCTACTAATGGTATGGCACTCTCTCTTGTGTTTATGATATTCAAATTCTAACTCGTTTGAACTTAAAGGATTTTCAGATGCAGACTTTGTATGTAACAAAGACAACAAAAAATATGCTAGTGGAAATTGTCAACTTAATGAAAGATCCTTAATTTCTTGAAACAATAAGACTCAAGGATTTGTCTTACTGTTCACCAATGATGTTAAATATACTGCCATAGGTGATTCATCGACTCAATGATTATAAAATATTTTTTAAACCTATCTAAATTTACTATGATAATTCTAATGATGTTTATTTGTTAAAAAACCTTTGGCAGCATTCTAGGATAAAGCATGTATATGTCAAGTATCATTACATTATAGATCACACTTTAGATGTGATATTGGATATATTTTGTGAATTTTAAAAATCAATCAGCTGATATTTCTACAAAACTCTCTTCATTAAAACGGTTCTAATTAATGCTTCAAAATCCCTTAATATTTTAATTAAAGTGATAAGATGATACAATTTATTAATCAATGGAATCAAGTACATGGGCCAAGAAAGGACCCAATGACACCTAATGAGCCCTGCAACGCGCAATCCGAATTATTCTGGACTCCAATGCGAGCGCCGAACACCAGATGAAAAATAAAAAAAAAAGAAAGAAGCAAACCAAGAGAAAAAGTGAAAGAGAACAAATGCAAAAGTGGTATAGAAATTGGCTCATTACTAAGCCCACTCACAAGATCCACAAAAGAAAAAGAAAAACAAAGAAAGGATAGGTATTTAATAAATTTGTTATATAATATATATGAATGGTATGTGACATATGTATGAATGAAATGTTATTAATTAGAGATTATAGTTAGTAGTCAAATTGAATTTGAACACTAAGAGTTACTTATTGAATTTGAATTTGAATACCTAAGGTAGGCGGCCAAATTGCCAACATGAAGTGACTTGTTCAATTTGAATTTGAATATCTAAGAAAGTTGGTCAAGTTGTCAACTTGATGTCAAGCTGGGAAACCTTAGGGAGTAAGTTTTGTGATCCATAAATATCCAGTTTTGTACATTTTTATTGATATATCCGAGTAGTAATGAAATTATTTCTAAAATTCTCTAAAGTTCTCTCATTTCTTTAAGTGTGATATTGATATTTGTCATTATTTTATAACACGGTATCTGCCAAAGACTCTACCGTCTCAAAATCTAAAGCCTAAGAAAAGAAAATTGGATCAAAAGATGGAGAAGGTAGGACCACAAGAACTATGTGATCATCACGACTTGGATTTAACTTTTCTACTATTTATGATCAGATAAATATATTATTAACTCATTTTTATAAATCAAGTTTGAAAAGAATATTGATAATCACAAAGTGGTGATATTGTTATAATCACAAGTTTGTCTTTGTTATTCTTTGGCCTAATATATTATTGACCGAGAGTGTGATGATGGATTTAAGTCTCATGCCACT
Organism: Capsicum annuum; assembly: GCF_002878395.1. NCBI lineage: Eukaryota > Viridiplantae > Streptophyta > Magnoliopsida > Solanales > Solanaceae > Capsicum > Capsicum annuum. Next base: position 18,038,345 of record NC_061116.1, read on the forward strand.
AAGAGAGTAAGACATCAGGTTAGATTCTCAATGCACTATGATTTTAACACCCCGCACTTTCGGGCTAGACTTTGATGCATCGTTCTTACGTGTGCAAACAATAATTTCATGATTTAATTTTAAGTAAATATTTCATGATATTTATCCTAGTATTTAAAGTGCTTTCGAGGTAAAAAAATATGCAAGGAATCACTTAGAATAAAGTTGTGCTAAGAGACTTTGATTCGTCCAAAGTTTGTTATTCGATTCTACAAGGATCTACTTTGAACGTGTATAAATTTTGATATACATATAAGTTTGTAGATTAAAATTCATCAAGTTGTAGATACTGAAATTAACTTTTCAACGATACCAATTTTACCTTAATCTGATACCCGAGCAAAAATTTATGGCCATGCAAACGGTCATGAGTCGCTTGACAAATCGCATAGGGCCACTGGAAAAGGTGTACGATTGGCCATGCGGTGCCCACTTAAGGGCTAGGCAATTGTCCATGGGACATCCACTTTGGCTTGGGCAATCTATTGAGCGTCGCCTGAGTCCTTCATCATACAAAAAGTGCTCTGTTTTATGTTATTTTTATGGGAAATAAAGTCCTTTCATGCTCTATAACCATCCCTATGAATCTATAGACAAAATTATGGTCATTATTGACGTTTTATCTCTAAACAAATCCTTAACTCATTATCCTTAAGAAAGAGCAAAGAAAATTAACTAGGGTTGGAGAGATTAAGCATCAAGGATCAAATTCCTCGACATTTTTGTTAATTCAAGGTATGTGAGACTATCTTAAACCTCATGGGTGTAGATTTAATATTTTAAACAAGCTATAAAGAGCATATACTTATGCATACGAAATGGGTTTCAAAAGTATTGATGAACATGTATTGAAAATCCCATTTTATGATTAAGCTTTGTAGAAATTATGGTGTTGTACCCAAAATTCAAAATGTTTTCATGTGTTCATGGGATATTAGGTTTGAGATGTTAAATGAGAGCATGACTAACGTAATTCCCTCTTCTATTGTGGAACTCATTATTTTACATGTTGTGGGTTGATTATACGGATAGCTAAAAGCTTGAGTTTGAAGTTTTACCGTCATGTGTGAATTGTACTATTTTATGACTAAATGAAAGGGTGTTTTCCTTGATTTATAAATGTTCATGTTCCCAAAAGCAAATTACATGCAATTGATAAAAGAAATGACCATCGTTGATAAAGTATTGAAGAGAGAAAGTGTTTTGTTTTCATATGCTTTTGAAATATGAACTCTCGTGTGATTTTTAAATCTTTTGGGTGGTCAATAATACACTTTGAAATAAGGAGGGCAGTGGAGATGTTGTAATATAAAATAAAGGACTTGCAAGTTTGGGTATGACGATATCCTATTATTATATGCCCTAAGCCAAGTAAGAGAGAAATAGTTATAAGAATAAAGCATGATTTTATGCGTCTAAAATGGGGCTTAAGAGAGTTAGATGGTTACTCAAAGATGGAATAATTTTAGATAGCTCATTGCCCAAAATCGTGATTTATCGTCACAGGTTTTATGTTGCCCTAAAATAGGGGATTGTTCATTAGTGATGGCCTTGTGGTATAGCAGTGATACAGAGACTCCTGAACTTACATCAAACTTGGGTTTGGGACTTGGTCACTGAGTCATGGGAAGATTCAATATAGCCCATGGAATTATAGATTGTAAGGTGTACTATCTAACTCAGCAGAGAAATGAAGAGTTGAATCATGATTTCAAGAATATGTTTTGAAGATCATTAAATTATACCCATGTATTTTCAAATGATTTATACTGACATATTTTTATGAAATGCTCTTGCCTGTGTTGTATAAAAATATATTTTGTTTTTGGATTTTCCTATGTACCAGTACCTTTGTTTATTGACCCACTATATTTTAGGTTCTGAGGCCTAGTTCCATGGTCTTGTAGACTGGTAGATTGTTCCAAGAATTCAGAGTTGGTGAGCCTCCCTTACTTCGAAAGACATCCTATGCATGTTTTAGTTTTCACCAATTTTGTGGTCTGGTCTGTGGCCCTATCCTGGTCTTCAGACAAATTGTTATGTTCAAATTAGTGGAGGCTTCATAGAATGTTCTAGATTAGATTCGGGTTATCTATGGCTTAGTGTTATGAAGTTTTACATTTGATTTTGGTACTACCATGTTTTCAGTTTATCTTTCGCTGTTTTATATCAAGTGATTTATGCTTATGATTACACGCTAAGGGGTCTCTCAGGTCTTTATGGTTTAGGATGCCCATCACAGCTATTGCATTGATTTAGGTTGTGGCAAGATTATTATCAGAGTATGGTTCATAGTCCCAGGGTATCTACGAATTTGTGTCTAGTAGAGTCTTGTTTATGGGTGTATTGTGCACCACACTCATAATCAGAAGGCTATCGAGCATTTATGAGTTGTTTCTTATTCTTTCATACTGTAGTTTGTGCTATAACATCATCCATACGAAAGTCATCCAAATTTTTTCCTTGCCCTAATTTTATAGGCCATGCCTTATTGTGGTGGTGATACATTTCCAAGAGATTATATTCCCAAAGATGTGGTCCTTTCTAATTTAGTTATCCATAAAATTTTAAAATTGAAGAAGGACTTTAGAGGATTCTATTAGTACATCAAGTGTATTGATTCGATTGTGTACCCTTATCTCAATGCAATACCTCTATCTTAATGCAATTGTACTTTTCAGCCTTATATATGAAGTCTATTCAAATCCTTTGAGAATCCTTGTTGTATATGTCACGCTTAAGGTTAGAGATATGTAACAAAATGATAGAATAGTATATCCACCCAAGTAGTATTATATGATAAGGTGTCATGACCTATTGGTAGTAAGATAGTCCAAAAGTTAATAATTTGAAGTCACAAGTTTAGAATTCAGGGTGAGGGTGACTTTTGAATAAAGAAGCTAGTTTTAGTTGCATAACCTTTGATTGAGGGATGGTTTTCCATTTTCATAATGATAGACTAATGTTGTAGAATAATATGTAGATTGTATGGTAGTTTGTGAATGAAGTGATTGGCTATGATTATTATTTATTCAAAATAGGGAAGGAGCTCAGAGTGGATAATTATAGTGGTTGTAGAAATCATTTATAAATGGTAAATGAAGAGGAGTAGATTAGTTAATAAGTTATAGATAGAGACTCATTGGTGTTTCTTGAATTTTGAAGTTAATCATGATGTATACATATGTAAGTAAGTATGATGTGATAAAGTAGAATATGTTAATAGATGGTAATAAGTTATATTATAAGATTAAGATCGGTTATCATTATTATGTGACTTGACCCCCCCCCCTCCTTCTGATGTATCTTTCTCTAGTAGTGGTAAACTAGTACTGCATATGATAAGGTATATGGTAGATTATAAGGTGTGGTTGTGATGTCGTGGAGAGAATGAACTTGTGGGCCGTAGTTAGGTAAAATAAGGAATCTTGGGTTGATTTCCCCATTTAATGGACTAGTATAATATGTGGCATGCTTCATCGGTGGTACATGATTGATGCTAGACTAGAGGCTTGAACTTTAGATGTGGAGTGAAATGCTAAGAATAGTAGCTCAAGATTGATAATGCATATTTTGTGGGAATGAATTAGTTGGCTCGATGTAATGTTTGAAATGGTGTAGGTTGGGAACTTGCGAAATAAGGAGTGGATACATTGTGATATATATATAGTCATGAGGACTAGTGTTAAAAATGATAAATTATGGTTGAGTTATTAAGTAGTTAAGGGTGTAAGTATACAAGGATAAGTTGAACCCCCAGGTAGCATGTTGTTAGATAAGGTTTTATATGTATAAGTGTCACGTATACCTATTTCATGTTCTTGAGTTTCGTAGAATGGGGAAGAATAAGGAGTTGTTATGTGATGTTCTTTATTGTTGAATTTGTAGAAATATATATAGATAGTATGAGCTCTTCTAGTTTTCCAAAGTTTGTTAAGTTGTAAGGGTATGTAATTAGAGGTTTAATGCAAGTATATTAAGTATTGGAGAATGAATTGTTATGTAATAAGGAGGGTGGATATGTATGCTCATGACAGTTGGAGTCGTAGGGTGATGGATATAGAGGCTAGCTAAATTTAAGAGTAGTATTCCTGAAAAGCCACGCCTTCAGAGTATAGTTTATCGGAGGGAGTTTGGCGTTTAGGTGTATAGTGATACACCATTGTGTTGAGTGTTGTGCTTGTAGATTTAATGAGAAGATTTCTCCTCAAGTCTAGGATTGTGACTTTGATCTAAGGGGGAGATGATCAGTTAAAGTAGTTCCTGAATTTTCTCATGGCATTAAATCTTAGGGAACAGTCATGAATAAATCTTTTCCTATTCAAGGAAAATTCTCCAACTTAAAGTTAAGAGGTCATTATACCAATGCCTTATGTATGCCAGTCATGCCTATGTATATGGATCAAATTATCTATGCAACTTATGTCCCTGTTCCATCCTCAGAACTAGAAACAATAATGTCCCTCCTCACAAATTCTTGGTTAAAAAAAACTACGCTTTCTATATGTTACCGATTTATTTTATATCTAAATTAGCCAAAGTGATAAGGTTCATACAAATATATGGCCATGTTCAGTTTTTAAACAAGGAGCAATAGCTCCAAGTAGATATCCTTGTCTCAATCGTTGACTTCGTGAGTTTCGGCATTATGTTATACAACTCTTGATATGTGCACTCATGTTTTCACATATGCCCAATCCTAAGAATCCACGTTGTGGTGTTTTATGTCAGAATGACTCTCTACTGATAATTTAGACATTTGATATATGAAGGACTTTGTGCCTATTTTATCGTATCTTCATCTCATATCCCACTATGAGTAGTTCAATAGGTATATGTTATGATCAAATAGTGTTACGCTATTTCATGATGTTTAAGATCGGGTCCTTCAATGACCCACGATATAATAGTATGATAGTAGTTATGGAAGAGTTTTAATGTTTTAAGTAGGGGAATAGATGTTCTTGAATATAAAAATTTTGATGTGATTTTTTTGAGCCAAGGTTATAGATGAAAAAGGAAATAAGAAGATGAACTTTCTTTATGTGAAATAGTTAGGAAAGAGATATGTGGCAAAAATCTTTGTGAGAGTGATTGAATTTGTTGGTTTTTGTGGAGTGATCCATGGAGTTGGTAGAGTAATGATACAGTTGAATGTTGTGATTGATGAAAACACAAACCCTTGTACTATGTGGTTAGTACTCCCTGAGTTAAAATCTGAGGGTATTTGATGGTAGTTATAAGGTGAAGTAATATTCTTAGAGGGACATAGAATATGGGGTCCCATATCTTAAGCTAGTACCTCTTATCTTCGAGTTAGGCTTCAACATAGAAGTGTTATGCAGTGGGACTAAAAGTCTTGCAATTAGATGTATGACGGGAGAACTAAAAGTTTGAAATAATGAAGTATGTTCTTTATTGTTTAGGGCATAGATGAGTAGTGTTTCTAAGTTTAAGGTCTATTCGGTGTATCTTGTAAAATGGAGAATTATACTATCCCTATCTATCGTAAAACTTTATTCCATGTTGAGTATTCACGTAAATAAAGACCTATAATCTTCAAATAAACTCATGCCTTATGTTGTGATTATTATGATCCGTAGAACTCATGTGCAACATTATCACTATGTCGATTCTTATCATCTTACACTTCATGCTTACATATTTCACTAAGGGTTATCATGAAGCTCTTTTTATGCCTTTGCATATTTTGTTGAGAAGGAATGTTCAATGCAAGGTTACATTCTTTATTCCATACTTTTAGAGCTTCAACAAGTTCCTACACATCATTCAGGGACGAATGATCCCAAGGGGGAGATAATGTAATACACCACACTTTTGGGCTAGACTTTGAAGTGCCGTTCTTATGTGTACAAACTATAATCTCATGATTTACTTTTACATTCATGTGTCATGATATTTATACTAGTATTTGAAATGCTTTCGAGGTGAAAATATTCATAGGAGTAAATTAGAACAAAGTTGAGCTAAGAGACTTTGATAATGTTCATAGGAGTAACTTAGAACAAAGTTGAGCTAAGAGACTTTTATTCGTCCAAAGTTTGTTCTTTGATTCTACAAGGGTCTACTTTAAACGTGTATAACTTTTGATAGATATGTAATTTTGCAGATTAAGACACACCAAGTTGTAGATAATTGAATTAGTTTTCCAACGATACCAAATTCGCGTTCATCGGATACCGAGAAAAGGTTATGGCCATGCAAAGGGTCGTGCGTCGCTTGACAAATCACAGAGGGCCAATGGAAAGAGTGTGTGATTGGCCATGCGTTGCCCTCTTAATGACTGGGTGATTGGCCATGCGATGCCCACCTTGTCTTGGTGATCTGTTGGGCATCGCCTGGGTCATTGAGCATACAAAAAGTGTTCCATTTTTGTGTTATTTTAAGGGCAATAAAGTAATTTCAAGTTCCCTAACCGTCCCCTAAACATCCGTAGATGAAATTAAGGTCATTATTCACGTTTTATCTCTAACCAAATCCCTAATTCATCATCGTTAAGCAAGATAAGGGAAAACTAACTAGGGTTGGAGAGATTAAGCATGAAAGATCAAAATTCTTTGATGTTTTCATTAATTCAAGGTACGACAGACTATCCTAAACCTCATACGCATAGATTTACTATATTAAACATGCTATAAAAAGTATATACTTATGCATACAAAATGATTTTCGAAAGTATTGAAGAACATGCATTGAAAACCCCATTTTATGATCAATCTTTATAGAATTTATGGTGTTGTACCCTAAATATAAAATATTTTCATGTGTTAATCTGATACTAAGTTTGAGAATTTAAATGAGGGCATGATTTATGTAATTACCTCTCTTATTGTTAATTCCATTGTTTTACATGCTGTGGGTTGATTAGATTTATAGCTAAAAGATTGAGTTGGGAAGTTTACTTTCATGTGTGAATTGTACTATTTTTATGACTAAATAAGAGGGTGTTTTCCTTTATTTATCAATATTCATGTCCCCAATAGAGAATTACATGTAATTGATAAAAGAGATGACCACTGTAGATAAAGTATTGAAGAGAGAAGTATTTTGTTTTCATATGCTTTTGAAATATGAACTCTCGTGTTATTTTTAAACCTTTTGGGTGGTTAATAATGTACTTTGAAATAAGAAGAGGAGTAGAGATGTTGGGATATGAAACTAAGCACTTGCAAGTCTGGTTATGACGATACCCTATTATGATAGGACCTAAATCGAATAAGAGAGAAACAATTGTAAGAAAAAAGCATGATTTTAAGAGTATAAAATGGGGCATAAGAGAGTTAGATGGCTACCCAAAAAAGGCACGAATTCAGATAACTCATAGCCCACAATTGTGATATGCCAACACGGGTTTTATGTTGCCCTAAATTGCGGATTGTACAAGAATCGATCTTGTGGTGTAGTAGAGATGCAGAGACTATATCCCTTGCGACAAACTTGGGTTGGGGTCTTGGATGACAAGTTAAGGGCGGATTCCATATAGCCCGTGGAATTACATATTGTAGGGTGTACTATCTAGCTCAGCAGAGAAATGAAGAGTTGAGTCATGATTTTAAGATGTTTTAAAGCTCATTAAATTATGCCCATGTATTTTCAAATGTTTTATGATGATATATTTTTATTAAATGCTCTCACCTATGTTAAGTAAAAATATATTTTATTTTTGGATTGTTCTCCGTACTAGTACTTTTGTTTATTGACCCACTATATTTCACATTAGGAGGCCCAATTCCGTGTTCCTGTAGACCAATAGATTGTTCTAAGAGTTCAAAGTTGGTAAGACTCCCTTACTTCGGAAGGCATCCTATGCATATTTTAGTTTTCAGTGAATTTATTGTCCGTTCCGAGGCCTTGTCCCGGTCTTTAGATAAACTAGTATGTTTAGATCAGTAAAGGTTTCATAAATGTTCCAGATTGGATTTTGGTTTTCTATGGTTTAATGTTATGAATTTTAACATTTGATTATGGTACTACCATGTTTTCAGTTAATCTTTCGCTCTTTTATATCATGTGATTTATGCTTATTATTTCATGCTGAGAGGTTTCTTGGGCCTTCAAGTTTCGGGATGCCCATCATGGCTAGGGCCTCAGTTTGGGTCGTAAAAATGATGATATGATGTTGGATTTAGGTTCAATTGATTTTTGGCCTAAGATGCTATTATATGGATATCGACGACGAGTTTGAATCTCAATGCACCATATTGATAATATAATACTGAATAATCCATTTTTTTGACGAATGTTATGAAATATTTTCCGTTGAATATGTTCCATTCCTTGAAGTGAGTGTGGTAGAATTGAATAATATGTTTGAAAGAAGATATGTGATTAAATTATGAATATGAATATGGGCGTATCATACGAAAAAACACTTTCATTAAATCATATGTATGCTTCAATTTGCAACATCTTAAAAGAGATTAAAAGCTATCATAATTTGATAGGCTTAAGACACGATTCTATTTTATTCCCGGAGAATAAAAATTTTGATTATTAAAACTATAGATCTATTCCTTAGGCGAATGTGATAGGAGTAACACCTCCATAAGAGGTAGAATAATCGAGAAAAAATAATATGAAATATACTCCAAAATAGTAAACTTGAAAAATTATTCATATTCTAGTAAATCTGAAATTTACTAAGTAAAACTCATGTGTCATGGAAAACTTGAAATTCACTAGTACAAATGATTCATAATTTTCATGAAAGAGCATATCATCCCTAAGATGTATACACTGAGCATTACACAATATATATATATATATATATATATATATATATATATTAAAGAATTAGAAGCATCTTGAAAGAACATTATGGGTTCTCAGATGATCCTTCAAATGGTTATGACAATTTTTACCACTAATGGACATGATATGATAGGTAATTGCGCACGTGATTGTCGTGCAACTAATTTGGTATAAGTTTTATATCCTCCATCAAAATAAAGAAATATAAAGTGATTGTGGACTTGACCTTTCAGAGTTATGTTGTGGTTTATCATGTGAATATAATAAATTTAATGACGTGAGAATCCGGTTCTAATAAAACTTTATGAAGAATGTATATGATTATAATCCATTCCTTCAAGAGAAGGAAACTTGTGATAAGCATTGTTGATGCTTGACTATTTCTGAAATGAATGTATCAAGATCTGATATAAATTATTAATAAGGATGTGCTCATACATAGTTGGATAAATATCACATATCACCACTACAGGTGGTTTGTAAAAAATAAAGAAAGTTTTATTTTGACATAGATAATCACTGATCACGTACTTGCAGTATGCTATAAGTATTTCGGTATGTGTATCATGAATTACCAAAGGTAAAAACAAGAAACAGGTCTTATCTAAATAATGTTTTAAAATTGTAACCTTACTTATATGATTTTCTCCTTAAAGGAGATATTCACCATATGAATGGTGTGTGAAACATATGATAGTACACAAAATTAATTGGGAGCTTGTGAAACATATGATAGTACACAAAATTAATTGGGAGCTTCAAAAGTGCTTAAGTGTTACTATTCGGAGGAATAAAATTGTTCATAATATTAAGATTGTTGTAAGTCTAAAAAGAACTTATTAAGTTTCAAAGACATTGCGAAAGATAAATTATATTGAAACTATAAACAATGAAAAGATGTTGTGTCTTCATATTATACAATCGATGGGGGTTATAAATATTTATGTAAAAGGTTATCCTCTCTTTTTCTTCTATTTGTAATACACAAATATGAGCAGGATGACTGAATCATATGCAATAGTATATTCAATGTTTACTAAAATAAATGTGTTGGCATGACAGTTGACTATATCGGTTCAAATGTGATGCAAAAATAGTTGAGAATTCATGTGGTTATATATTGAAGAGATAGAAAGTTCATCACCAATTCATTTGTGTTGGTGTTCTCAGAATGAATTGATCAATGAACCATCTAAAATTGGGATTATATTTATTAAAATTTTAAAAATATAAAAAGGTGAATATGGGTCCGTTCATAACCATGTGTATCAATTATTATTATATTGTTTAGTATATTCATCTATGAAATGGTCACATGTACTTTTCTATTAACATGCAAATTGATTTTCACAAAGTTAATTTCTCGAAGTTGATAATGTTGGTTGCTTTAACAGAAATTGTATGCCTCCAATTCTAGCTAAATAATCGATTACGAGAATAAATCTCCCAAAAGAAATTTGGTATGAGATGTTCCATTTAAAATATTACAACATTCGTATGCATCAAGCCAACAAGGATCCCCTTTCACTATTGGTTTGGGGTCAAGAACCAAATAATTTTCTCTTCAAATTTGAATGTGTGGTATATTATTTAATTACTCCACCATAATGCAGAAAGATGGATTCCAAATAAGATTAAAGTAAATGTTAGATTTCGTAAAATGAAGGGAAGAGATGATTAATAATTTAAAATTATGTATGAAACAATTTATCTAGATCCTCATAAATATATATATATATATATATATATGTACTTGAAGTTCAAGAGATAATTTATTTTTGAAATGTTGCAAACTAATTATGAGATGTGTTTGCTGACTCTGTATGATATTTCATTTGTAAATGCTCCAATGAAAGGCTCGTAAAAGGAAGAATTGATGGCCCGTCTAAAGTGTAATAAACTAATCGATTTCAAAGGTACATTCCTTAAAGAAGGAAAGGAGAAAATGATAAAGATAAACATGATAATGAGGAAAGTTCTTTGAAATAGCACTTACATAACACTTCACAAAATCTTGGCAATGATTCAGATACCTGAATAGTATTGAACATGAAGAGATCTTCATAGGTTACGTATTATTGGAACCGATATGTAAAAATCATCAATGATATCTTTGATATACTATAGATCTCAATTTTAAAAATAGTATCGAAGATATTCAATACAAATATGTCAAAAATAAATATAGATAAATTATTGGCCTAATAAAAGTATGTAATTCAAATAATTTTTTTTACTTGAAAAGTGAATATTTGAACTCATAATCCAAATATCAGAGGTATAATGTCAGTGGGATAAGACTTATAATGTCAGTTGGAAACAAATGATTTACTATTAGAAAAGTAAAATTCTTAAGATATAAAGTATGACTTGTGCCTTGGAGCATAAAGGTTTGACAAAGTTTTTGGCCTTGCTATAGGAGAATTATTCTTTTGTGGTGGATGAAATGAGGTTTGTTTCAATATGACAATATTGAAAAGCCTGAATATATATAATGAATTATTATCATGTCTAGCTAGATGACAAAGGTTATATGAAAATCGTTAGAGAATTTAAACTATTATAAAGCGTTTTCATTGAATACCCCAATGATTATAAAGTTCTCCTAGCTTGAAACTAGATCAATTGTAATCTCATTAAACTGACTAGTAAGTGCCATATTTTAGTGCAGTTGGTGCACTTATGAATTGTGGAGCATCAACTATAAGAGTAAAGTGATGTTTTAATCGATGCGAGTCTAAAACACATTCTACTCTTTTATTCCTTGGCTGAGGTTTTGTCCCACAGAACTTTCCTAGAAAGGTTTTTAATTAGGTGGCTAACAATGCATATTACTAGATGTATACTCAGAGTGTTTGACAAATGAAATATTTGTCCATCAATAAACATACATTAAAAAGGTATTTATATGATCCACAAGAAATTCAATATCATATGGGCTATTTACTTATATATTAAGATACGACTACATCATGGCATCCATTGAAGTATACAACAACAGTCAATTCTTCAAATTATGCTGAGATAATCGTTATTCATGAAGCAAGCCGAGAATACCTGTGGTTGAGATCTACGATACATCTCATCTGAGAGAAATAAAGCCTAAAATGTGATAAACTGCCTACGATTTTATATGAAGATAATGCAATATGCATAGTGGAACTAAAGAAAAGATTCATAAAAAGGAGATAGAAAAAAACATAGTTTGCCAAAACTTTTCTACACACACGAGATCCAAAAGAATGATGATATCAACATGTGATAGATTCATTCAAGAGACAATATTATTATTTTATTCATCAACTCTCTACAAACTACAACTTCCAAGAAGATGGTGTACAAGATTAAAATGCAGAGATTCAAGTCATTACATTAAAGTTCCCATCAAGGGAAATAAATTACACATTGTACTCTCTTTTCCTTAATAAAGGTTTTGTCCCAATCGAGTATTCCTGGTAAGGTTTTTAATGAGGCAATATTAAAGGTGTATTACAAGATGTGTCCAATCTTTTTCCTTCACTGGGCTTTTTTCCCACTGGGTTTTGCAAGTAACGTTTTTACAAGATACATTATCTATTAATGGACATCCAAGGGACAGTGTTATATTTTATGGATGTCATGTGACATGTATGTGTGAAATATCATTAATTAGAGATTATAGTTTTTAGTTAAATTAAGTTTGATCACAAAGTGTTATTTGTTCAATTTGGATTTGAATACCTAAGACAATTGACCAAATTGCCGACTTGAAGGTACTTGTTCAATTAGAATTTGAATATCTAAGAAAATTGGTCAAGTTTCCAACTTGATGTCAAGCTTGGCAACCTTACGGAGTAAGTTTTGTGTGAAAATTGAAGGAAAGGTGTCTTTTAAGTTTTGAATGAAGGATTAGTGACATTGACAAACTTAAAAGGTCAAACATCATTAGGAAACTTGATTAAGTTAATTATGGATTTGATTATTATTTTTAAAACTTTTTAATCTATTCAAAAATATAAATCAACCCACACCCCTCTTCAATCCAAATCAACCAGTCTCTTTCCTCTCACTCTCTCAAGACAGCTTCTCTTAACTTTTTTCCAACCAACAGTTTTGTAAAATTCTCCTTTCAATCACCAGTGACATCAACCTTTGGAAAAAAAAATCGGGCGAGTTCCCTTTCAACTTTAAACCATCAATTGATGTGAAGACTTCTCCAGCAACAACAACCTAGAGTTCTTTGTCGTCCCATTTCTTTTTCCACAGGTAAAAAATTAAGAAGTTATAGAGAAACTTGAGCTAACTACTCTTCTAGTATAGAAATGTTGACTAAATAAAACCCTAATTTCTAGCATTTCTTCTTCTTTTTGTCGTACTGTTGATTCAAATTTGTTGGTGATTTTATGCACAGTTAATATTCTTAGTGTGAGTGTTTATGCTGTGTTGGTGTTCCTGGGTTGATTTGTTATTTGTCTTGGTAAAAATAGTGTTGCAACAGATGAAACATGTGATGCGACAGATGAAGACATTTGATGCTGTTGACACTTAATTTTTAACCTCCATAACTAAGTTTAATTCGGAGTTTCTTCGATTTTCAAATAAAATTACAACATTTATTTTATCAGAATAAAGAATTTTCAAAGTATTTATTCGGGTAAATTGATCATTTAAGTAGCGATTATATATTATCGTGTTCAATGATATGAAATTTTATAATTTTATTACTTAAATGCTTATTTTACAAAATATTATATTTTAATCAAGGTTATATTGAAAATAAATTCAAATGATTAAAATTTCAATTTGAATATAATTTTACTCCCAAAAATTAATTTATTTGGATAAATATTTGTGTGATTTTATTAAATCAAAAAGCTCGAAATCAAATAAGGTATTAATTCGTATCGAATTATGATTCAATTTAGTCAAATTATCAATTTGATCCTAATTGAAATTAATTGTTCATATTCGCAATGCAATGTGACCAATCGAATTTTTAATTGGATTGAAATATTGAATAAATTTGGCTAAATCCTAATTTTTTAATCGGGGGTTATATTTTAAATAACCCCCAAATTCTTAACAATTACACCTACCAAACCAGGCCCAAAATACCTCCGACCCGGCCCAGTCCTATAACCTTTCTCCCCTTTTCTTCAAGAACCTACGTGCACAACACTATCCAAGAATGTACAACAATAATTCCAAGCTCAGTAAACAACAAAATCAACCCGAATCCAACGAATCCAAGCCGACCAGCTCCAAATTGACCTGTAACCAACTCATTTGTGGTATTCTTCACGCGTTCCACGCGATAGTACGACGAGGAAGGACCTCGAAGCTTCTAGAAATGGGTGATTTGGCTCACCCCAACATCCTAATTCCGTGAATGTAGGGAATATTGGTATGATTTTGTACGTATTTGGATTTTTTCCATTGGTTTTGGGAGAAATCCATTTTACCCAAATGGGATTGGTCCACGGATTATAAATTCCTCTAAACAAAGGGTTACATTTTGGGGATGAAAATCGAAGAGGGGAAGATTCAAATTTTTAATTTCAAAAAAATCTCCATCAAAAATCCCTAATTTACCCCAAAGGAAACCCTAGCCGATTTCTCTATAAAAGGGCTGTTTTAGGCAGTGAAAGGATTTAGGTTCATGAAGAGGGTGTTTAAAATTCTAAAAGAAGAAAGTAGAAGAATTTCTTTAGAGTATACCAGTTTCTCTAGCAAAATTAGTTTTTCTTTCCTTTGTAAGTCAGTGGTTTCATTGGAAATCTTGGGGATTTTGGAGTTGGAAATTGTGGGGAAATTTTTGTGAGGTTTGAAGGCTGAAAATGGAGCACTCAAGCAAACCCCCTTTCTAGTACAAATCTTTATCTTTGAAAAAGGTTGGCGGTTAATCGACGTTGTTGAGTTGAGGACTGATTCCTGGTGGTGTTGGAATCCAACATTAGCTCGAAGGTCTCGTTTTGCTGCCCAAGAACAGGTTAGTCATCAATTTTATTTTTCTTATTTTGTTGCATTATAATAGTTGTAGTATTTTTTGATTAAGTATATTATTTGCTGGGTTTCTGCTGTAGAGGCCTTAAAGACCATAGGTTTCTCTTCTCTTGAGTAAAGACAATATTTGGTGTTATTGTTATGTTATGCTAATCTTTTTCGTAGTTGTCTAATATGCGATTTCTGCTAGTTTTGCCTTAACTTTGAAACCCGTCATTTAAATATGATGTCGTTGACAAAGTTATGACCTAATGCCTCATCCTTTATGCTGCTTGTGGTTTGAATAATTGGATTCTTGAATAAAGATAGATGTTTTGATTTTGGCTAATAGTTTTCATCCTCAAGATGCTTTGTTCATAGTTTCATCTTCATATTCTTGAGTATTGCAGTTTGTTTGTCGTGGAGGCTATGAAAGCCCCGGGTTTCACATGGTAAATTATGAATTTCTGAACTTGGTTGTTGTATCCGCATTTAGGATATATCGATTTTTAAAACTTCTGACTTTGTTCCTTTTTTTTCTAATTTGATTGGGAACGCGTTTTCCTTTTGTTTATGTGATGTTTGACAAAATGTTCCCTAAAAATTGGCCTCGTGTATGCTATTTTTGTTTGAATGCAGAGCTTTTAGCCTAAATGTTTTCAATACCCTATTCTAAAAAGGGTCGCTGAGTCTATTTGTTTTGTTTCCAAATGATTGAAGAAAAGTGTTAGAGTCTATGCTCTTTTGGTGTTTTCGTTATGAGCTATGTAAAGTCTTTGTGAGCATTATTTTACAAAAAGCTTAATTGCCTTTTCCAGTGGTTTATACGTACTTTTTACTAATAAATTATCATCCAGCTTAGCAGATCAGCTGACTGTTTTCTTTCAAAAAATTCTAGGTTGTGGTTATTTTCGAACAAAGGCAAATTTTCATTTAATCAAGATTAATTTTTCCATGTTCAGTATAATCGGAGTTTTCTTTTATGTGCAATGAGCCCTCCATGACTTCTTTGGTGAAAAATCTTCATAGTTTGTAAAAGAGAAGACGAGGAGGAACAAGAATGATTTTTTTTTTGTTTTAAAAGAGTTTTACCATATGTCTGCATACTTATAATTTTTTGCTTATCGAACATGTTCTGATTCAATGGATTATAGAGTAAGGAGAAATGTCGATATTCACTTGTTGTGTCTAGGTGGGATACACCCTTGGGAATTTTGAATTTTTGTTTTGATTTCATTCAAACTATTGCTATTTCCATCTCTGATTTATGTATTTCTAGCTTACTCTCTCCCTGCATTCCTCTATATCTTCCTTCTCTTTAAAATGGTCAAGTTTGAAGGTTGAAACAATGTATGGATGATGAGTATTTATAGTATGTTATGGATCTTCCTAATGTTATTGAGGAAACCATGGCTACATTCTTGTGGCCATTTTCTTTTAGTTGTCTTTTCTATTTGGTATGCTCACCTTTTCGTTTGAGATCTTTAAAAAGGGGGCATGTTATCTTAGTGCAAACAATAGGTTGATTTTTTTGCGAGTGTGCTGTTTTGAGACTTGTTGCTTCCTTTTATTTGGTCATATTATCTTATCATAGCACTTTTTTGAGTAATCTTGTCATTCTGAGTGCCATTTGTATAATTGATAATAATATTAGCAAAAAGATCCCATGCTTCATTACTGATTCATTCTTTCTTGTTCAGTTCTTTTTACTCTTCAAGCCATTTGTTTCATAAATCCAATGTTTCCATACAAATCTGTCTTCCCAAATATTTGTTTAATTGACGTGGTATTTGTATGTATAATCATGATCTTAGAATTCATGTAAATTTTATAATTACATGTGTCTATATAAAGTAAGCGAATTGCTATTATAATTTGTTTTAAAATGTTGTCTTTTTCATCGCATAATTTATCTACAAGTGTAGAATTTTTGAGAATATATATTAATTCCTTCATCTTTTTATTTGCATGAACCCGCCTTGGAGTTCAAATAGACATTTTTCTCCTCGCATTTCATAATAGGGCCCACATTGCCCACCTTCTCGAATCAATTTCGAAGCCTCCAAAAGTGACCTTATGGTATACCGAAGGCATGGAGTTGAAGGAAGAAGAAATGAGTTAAAACCCATCTTTGAAACAGCCAAGGGACTTTAAAGTCCCATTTTTCATTTGTTTTGTTTATTTATTTATTTAGTCCTTTATTGTTGTCTTTATTTATTTCTTTTCATTATTCATTCCTTCTGGGCCTCGAAGCCAAAGTTGTATTTAATACAGGTGGAGTAAGATTCGAGCCAAAGGTTCAAAAACTAGATTAGGATAGGTGAAATGGGTCGAAGGCTCAACTAGACTAGGAAAAGTTTTGTTGGTTTGGGCCAATGGCCTAAATCCCTTACTTCCTCCCCTTCCCCTATGTTCCCTATGTTTTTTTTACTTATGTGCTTTGCAAACCTACTTAAATCCTTAGTTAAGTCGCTAAAAACTGGTTTCGCATAAACTCCAAAATATTTCTAAAATTGCTTTCTTTTAAAAAAAATAATTTTTACTTCAAAGTTAGTCAAAGACGATTTTCAAACAGTCCAGCTAACTGCAAGTTAGCGGACGTTTTAGGTGCCTAACACCTTCCTAAAACGTTAATAGGAACCACTTATCTAGAATCTCTAACTTAAAATGATTTTTCTATTTTGAATCATTTGAAGTTAATCTCTAAAAGGTTTCTTAATTCCTGTTCAAAATTAATTGGCGACTCTCAAAACGTCAAAATTTCTCCGCAAAATAGAAAGACGACTTCGCTGGGTAATTATAGCTAGGTTCTAACCAACTGCTTGATTTCGTATTTTGATTAACTGTTTATGTGTTTATATGTTTCAATTCTGTAAAATTTAACTATCGCATCTCATGGCATATTCCTGGATTATTTAAACTGTTTTGGGGTTTCGTGGATGTCTCGGCCCCTGTTGTTCAATTCCAAAATGTGTTGGAAATACAAACGGCTTATTAGTACGTGAGTCATCTGATGGCTGTTCGTATTTTTAAACTCAAGTTGTCCGCTTGAGAACCGGTGTTCAAACCCACTCTAGACACCTAGTATAGAACGAAACCAAACCCTTATTTTAGGCATGAGGTTAGGACGACCCAATACCCTAGCGGGGTATTGGGCCCATTAGAAAACTTTCCCTGCGTCTATTGACTCCGAGCCAATTACAGACGAACCATATTTATGTGTTGAAGAAAATGTACGCCTGTCTAATTCAATCCATTATCCTTTGGGGGTTGGAAAAAAGTTTGATTTATTTACTTTAGTAAAAAGAATTGAAGCAAGTTAAGCAAGAAATTAATCGATTTGGACGGTTGCATCTAGGGAACAACTACACAAAAATCGCTTAATCATCAACGAATGTCGCCAATGAGAAGAAATGGACAAATCTAAGAGGGTGAAGGCCGATAGAAGAAGCATTAAGGAACTAGTATTTCTTATCCCCTGTGCGGGACATTATTTTTCTTCTCACGTTATTTTTTCTTTCCCTAAAGATTGTATCCCTTTTGTGCAACTTTTGTTGGCATTTATGCCATTTAGGTATACCTATGAAGGTTTTGGGGATAGTGGATTGGCTTTAAAAAGATGTATATTTTCGTCAAAATTCATTAGGCCTAAACCCTTGGCTCAAAAGGGTCACCCAATTCGGGTGCACGTTTATTACAATGTACTTGTGTAATATAACTGTTTATGTGCTTATACGTGTTATGTTGACTTGAATAAAAGGTGAATTGATCCAATCCCATTTTCCATATAACATCTCTAGGTAGAAATATACCCCACTCTACAAAAGTCCAACCAAACGTACTCCAAGTCTCCCAAGTTTCTCAGAAAAGTCCGAAGTCATTCTTAAAACTTCCAAAATGATTGCTACCATTTTAGGAAAGTTGACTTTAGAATCATAAAAAGCCATTATAGTTCGAAGTACATAGGGCCTAATTACTCCCCTGGGAGATACGTAGGCATCCTTTCAGCCCAGTCCCTATCTTCAAAAACTCTGTTGTCCTCCACTTTCTTGAAAGAAGAAGAAGAGTTGAACCTTCCCGACAAATTGCATCCACCCATATCATTGAGCAAAATCCTGTTCATTAAAATTGTTGTGTCATCATTACTTCATGGATCAATTTGCATGAGAGGAGAAACAACTCTATGTGTTTACTTCCTACCTTATCATCTTGCTTATCGTATTACTAATGGAATCTAACACGTCTGCCTTTGAGTTATTTTTACTTTGATGGTAATAGAAATTACACTGTGTTGGCACAAAATGACTATACTTCACTATATCAAATGAATAAGAGATCTCCTTCTTGACTATAGTTTTGTTACAGAAAAAGAAAAATGACTAGTAGTAAAACTGGACTCTACCAACCATTTTTTCAAAACTGTAAGCGATAGTCTTGAGGATTGAATAGGGGAAAATATAAGGCAAGAATTTTCCAAGACAACCAGGATCATGGAAGATTAATTGGAGGAAACATTATTAAATTAGACCTCCACTTCACTCATGACTCATCGCCTGTCGTATAACAACAACACAAAACTTTCCATTGTCATGTCATGTAAAAAAGGAAGATAATGATAGCCCTGGAATAGTCAACAGAAGATTCAAAGAGTTTGTGAATAAAAGAAGCCTGATCTAGAGGAAACTGAGCGATGACTAAGGGAATTGGACATTTGATCCTTTGTTCTATCAAGGCAAACGTAATGAAAAAGTCATGTCATCTGTAGAGTGTTTATTTCTAGCAGGATGGATAAGAGTATCTAGGGTCATTTAACCCTGAATATGAGTTTATAGATGAACTATGTTTGACCTGAATTCCCAAGAAAGGGATATGTAGACGGCCTATGTCGACTTTGGTCAATCAATTAAAATTTTATACATATTCCAAGCATAGTCCTGAACTACGTTTGACCTAATGCCTACTTCAATGGGATACGTAGGCGCCCCAAAGGATCGATCATATATCCCATAAAATGTAAACTGGACAGAATTTTTTAGATAGAATCTTAAAAATTCACAAGAGGAAGATCATCATCCAACAAAGAAAATGAAGACCAATATACACTTCGGATCCTCTCTAGTTGATATCATCTCAGAAAACTTTAAACAAGGGAAAAATTTTTGAGGAAGGCCTCAAAATTTTCACCAAACACTGGAATTCAGATTCTCCGGCACCAGAGGTCAAAGTCAAACTTTTGAAATCACCAGCTGCAACAAAGTCTAGGTAGACTCAATCTCTGGCTATAATAGAACTGTTTGAAGAACTTTCCAAACAATGATGATAAGTTTTGGAAATCCTCCATAGGATATAGTCAAAACCAAAAGGGAGACATTCATTGAGCTAGTACATGACCTGAATGGCAAAGATTTTGTAAAGCTTTTATAGAAACTTTTGGAACTATTTTTCAAAATTAAGACTACTTTCGAAAATCTATACAAATCTTTTTACTTAGTGATTGCCTAGACATCTATTGGAGCAAGGAGCCGGAGATGGCAAGGAGTAAACCAAGGATCGAAGAAGGTCAATACGGATTAGTTTCACTCAAACTAATCATTTTTCTGTGGATGCAGGGATCAATACACAAAATATGAGTCTGTTTCAAAAAAATCCCCAAGAAAGTAGGGAGCCACACCCGAGCGTTAATACTCTAGAACGGTATATTTCGGTAGCCCCAAAAATCGGTCTAATACCTATTTATCAAGGACCTTTTGAATTGTCTATCTCATTTCTTGAGATTGTGAAGGATAAGTAAAAACGTCTTTATGAATATTGTATTTAGAAGCTTTCTAAAAATATAGTCGCCAGCACAGTGACTTTGTGTCTACTAAATACTTACCTTGAGAGCAGGTACATTTAAGGGAGTTGGCATAATAAATATAACAATCAAAGGATCCTTCAATAGGATGAAAAACAAAAAGTCATCCTAAAAAATTCCTATTGAAGAAAAGCAACAGTATTTGAGTAATCCCCAAACAAGGGTTTTGCCCTATTTACTTTCATCTGGTGAATTTTCTATTTAATTATTTCTTCAAAAAGAGAAGACTAATAGCAGAATAAGTTATTCAAATTAAGATGCTCAGTATTTGTCATTAAACTATCATAAAGCTTAACTTTGGTTGCCAGTGAGAGCGATATTGTGTCTGCTAACTATCTACCATAAGTACAGGTACATGTAGAAAGAAAAACTCAGACAAAAGAATTCAAGAAAAGTTGTTTTCAAATCACTGGACAAACAATTTCCTATCATCGCCAAGAGGGCCAGTTCATATCATTGCCAAGAGGGCCATTCATGCTATTTCCAAGAGGGCCATTTCATATTATTGCCAAGAGGGCCATTCATTCCATCTCAGAGAGGGCCATTTCATATTCATTGCCAAGAGGGCCTTTTCATATCATAGCCAAGGGGGTCATTTATTCCATTGCAAAAAGGGCTATTTCATATCATTGCCAAGAGGGCCATTCATGCCATCGCTGAGAGGGCCATTTCATATCATTGCCAAGAGGGCCATTTCATATCATTACCAAGAAAGCTATTTCATATCATTGCCAAGAGGGACATACATGCTATCGCCAAGAGGGCGATTTCATATCAATGTCAAGAGGGCGATTTCATATCATTACCAAGAGGGCCATTTTATATCATTGCCAAGAGGGCCATTCATGCGATTGATGAGAGGGCTATTTCATATTATCTACATTCAATATATATTGACATGCAAGACATAAATACTAGCATCAAGGATATCATCATCATTTAATATCTGTAGACACGCGATACAAAAATAGTGGTGCTGAGGATATCATAAACATTCAATATCTGTTGATACGTGAGACACAAATAATGGCGTTGAGGATATCATCATCATTTAATATCTATTGACATGCTAGAAACATATGATGGTGTCAAGGATATCTCATCATTTTATGAATCAGCATGTGAATGCATCAAAAGCACATGATTTGAAGGGAGGCCTTTAAGTCAGTGTTTAAAGATGGATGATATATGAGATTTCCTAGAAATTGACAATTTTAGGATCTTCTATTAGTCATATTATTTGAAATGGGATAGTGTGCAATATTACCTATGATTTGATAGCCAGTAGGTCATCCGTAAGCTACAACAATATCCTAACCAGATAGTACGGAAGATTACCCAAAAATCGATAGTATGAAGGTTATCCATAAGTCGCAACTAAATCCTTATCAAAAAATATCCGAGATTATGAAATTGATACGTCCAAGGGTTCTATATAAGACGTGTCATATCCAAGATCAATTATGTGCAGGACTACCCAAGGACTAACAATTTGAGAGATATCTATAAGTCATATTGTATCAAAGGTTGAATGATGTGCAGGAATACCTAAGAGATAGCGATTGAAGAGATATCTGTAAGCCATATCTTTTCCAAGGTCGGATAATATGCAGGATTACCTAAAAGCTACCAATTCAAAGGATATCTATAATTCGCCTCGTATTTAACATCAAACAATATGCAAGATTATCCAAAGATTCATAATTTAAGGAAAATTTATAAATCGATCATCATCTATAACCGGAGAGGTTATCATTTAACATACAATAAGTGATATAGGAGACCAAAAGGGCTGCCACACTAGCACAAGATTACACGGTTGTAGGGATCGTTCTGCACAAAGTGTCGCCGGTGTCCAAGAGGGCCACCCCACTTTGAAGACATATTCAACCGACAAATGTCATAATTATACAACAACCAAGATGATTGTTGTATTTATCGTTTCTAGTTATTTCATTCCAAATAGATACTTAGAAGGATGACTTCTCTTCTTAGGCAACAACTCACGTGAAGATATGGTAAAAAAAATATGTCTCTTTCGTGAATTATGCTTAGCACTAACAATTTTGTTTGATATATTGTCGAGAGCATCCGAGAGGATGAAAATATCAAATCAAACCCACAAGTGTGGATGACTCCATAAAGGACGTAGCGCAACGTGGAACTCTTTCTTAGCAGGAAAACTAGACATAGTCTAGAGAGGGACGTCAATCTCTTTGGACTCAAGCTAAAGGATGATCGCCACCACCATCCAACCACACCCCTGTTAGAAGGAATGTGGGTATTTTAGGATATTCTAAGTCTCAGCATTAACTCCAAGATATTTCTTAACTCATGCCGAGGGTAACCTTCTCTTTCTTCCAAATTCGAGTGATAAGACTCCTAGAGTTTTGGAAATTATGCCCAGGTAAATTTTAACCTATGGATGTGAAGAGATCCACATTCATGGTTAATAGGTTAAAATCCTTTTTTCCACAACTAGATCAACTTGTCACTCATCTTGAGCCAAAGATCGTCTAAAATAAAAGACTATCTTTTCTACCGATTGAGTCGAACTATAAGTCGTCTGATTCCCTGAGTCTCGGGGATATGTAGGATGGGCTCTATGTAGACAAATCGATTGTATTCCAACCTCCCTCCAAATCCCCTCATTCCCCAGCTTCTTGGTTTTTATCAAAAACTCTAAAATTGAAATAACTGGTGAATTTTCTAAAAAATTATGTTTTAAATCAAGCTTTATGAACTACAAGTGGCCTGAATTCTCATGTAACTTGGGATATGTAGGAAACATGATACCAAGGTTCGGCCATAACTCCAAAAATCATGTGAAAATCAATCTCTTTCGAATTTGAATTTGTGGTCGGACAAAAATTAGTAACGTCAACCTCCCTTTTTCCAGGGTTACTTGCATCCACCCTACCCAAAGGGAGGGGTCAGTTGTTGACATTTAATTTTTAACCTCCATAAATAAGTTTAATTCAGAGTTCCTTCGATTCTCAAATACAATTACAACATTTATTCTATCTAAATAAAGGATTTTCATAGTATTTATTTGGGTAAATTGATCATTTAAGTAGTGATTATATATTATCGTGTTCAATTATATGAAATTTTATTATTTTGTTACTTAAATGCTTATTTTACAAAATATCATATTTTAATCAAGGTTTATATCGAAAATAAATTCATATGATTAAAATTTTAATTTGAATATAATTTTACTCTGAAAAATTAATTTATTTGGATAACTATTTGTGTAATTTTATCAAATCCAGAAGCTCAAGATCAAACAAGGTATTATTTTGTATCGAATTTTGATTCAATTTAGTCAAATTATTAATTTAATCCTAATTGAAATTAATTGGTCTTATTTGCAATGCAATGTGACCAATCTAATTTTTAATTGGATTGAAATATTGATTAATTTTTGCCAAATCCTACTTTTTTAATTGGGGGTTATATTTTAAATAACCCATAAATTCTTAACAATTACACCTACTATTCCAGGCCCAAATTCCCTCTGATCCAATTCATTCCAATAACCTTTCTACCCTTTTCTTCAAGAACCTATTGTACAACACCTTCCAACAACGTACAACAATAATTCCCAGCTCAATAAACAGCAAAATCAACCCGAATCCAATGAATCCAACCCGACCAGCTCTAAATCAACCTGTAACCAACCCATTTATGGTATTCTTCACGTGTTCCACCCGATAGTATGATGAGGAAGGACCTCGAAGCTTCTAGAAAAGGGTAATTTGGCTCACTCCAACGTCCTAATTCTGTGAATGTCGGAAATATTTGTATGATTTCATATGTATTTTGCTTTTTTCCATTGGCTTTGGGGGAAATCCATCTTACCCAAATGGGATTGGTCCACGGATTATGAATTCCTCTCAAAAATTAAAAAAATGGTACATTTTGGGGATGAAAATCAAAGAGGGGAAGATTCAAAATTCAAATTTCAAAAATATCTCCATCGAAAATCCCTAATTTATCCCAAAGGAAGCCCTAGCCCATTTCTCTATAAAAGGGCTCGTTCAGGTAGTGAAAGGATTCCGGTTCAAGAAGAGGGCATCGAAAATTCTAAAATAAGAAAGGAGAAGAATTTTTGTAGAGTATACCAGTTTCTCTAGTAAATATGCTTTTCTTTTCTTTGAAAGTAAGTGGTTTCATTGGATATCCTGGGAATTTTGGACTTGGAAATTGTGGGGAAATTTTTGAGAGGTCTTGAAGGATGAAAATAGAGCACTCAAGAAAACCCCCTTTCTAGTAGAAATCTTTATCTTTGAAAAAGGTCGGTGGTTAATCGATGTTGTCGAGTTGAGGACTGATTCCTGGTGGTGTTGGAATCCAACATTCGCTCTAATTTCTTGTTTTACTACCAAGAATAGGTTAGTTATCAATTTTATTTTTCTTATTTTGTTACGTTAGAATATTTGTGGTATTTTGTAATACCTCGGAAAATTTTTCGTTAAACTTTTGTGCGTAAACGTGTTGGGTTCTCTCTTCTAGAATGAATTATAAAATTTTTTGGGTGGAATGTCTTATATTATGACCCACCATTGCGTAGAGCATCGAATAAGATTTCCAAGGATACGTGGATCATAAAAAATGGACACCCGAGCGACGAGGTATGAACATTCCGATCGAACCGTGAATAGTAGTAAACAGTAAAACATGCAGGAAAAAGTACTGAGGCCTGGCGTATTTTTGCTCCAACTTTAAATGATCATAACTCCTTCTACATAATGATCTGGGTGATATACTATATATCAATGGAAAGCTGTATGAGTCCTCTTTCCAATGAAATTAGTTTCATCTAATTTGTCTATTGGAGCAAAAAGTTATCGTCGATCTACTTCAGCCTATTTCTAATGAAATTGGTTTCATACAATTTGGATATCGGAGTAAAATGTTATGGTTGATCTACTTCAGACTATCAAAATAGTCCACCAAAGGATAGATTCGAGAATTATTTCATTTTTAGGGGCGTTTTGGTCATCCCTCCTCACCCAAAATCTTTCCAAACCCTATATTAAAGCCTATTAGAAGCATTACATATTATATTTCATCAAATTACCTCAAAAAGAAAATCCTAAGCTTCTACATCCAACTTCAAGAACCTCCAAAGTTCACCATTAATTCTGTAAATTTATTAAAGATTCCAAGTTCCTAGTTCAAGAACTTCAAGAACCATCATTCAAAGGCACGATTAACATCTCAAAAATGAGTATCGATCTAAAGTTCATCATTCAAGGTATGTGGGGTTTTTCACCAAGAACTCTCTTTCGTTCTTGTGCCCAAAAATAATTTTCTTTACAAAGGCATCATTTTTATTTGATTTTTTGCGAATTTGAAGAATGAACCCATATCTTATGATGATTATTATGAAACTTGATGTTTATGTTTTTGAAAGATGAATTTACATGTGTCGAGATATAAAGCATGAATCTTGAATGATATTTATCATAATTTTGATATTTCGGTCGTGTATCACCATTGGAAATTGTGTTTTTTGAGAAAGTCTGTGTTATAAGCACATTGATGTTTAATATTTGAGATATTTTGAATGATTTGACCTTTTCGTCTTAATAGAGTTGTTTTGAACTCGAGTGTGAAGGAAATCCACAACGTGGTTGAATTTGATAGATGGGAAGCATGATGGCTCCCAATCTATATTTATATATTACTGAATTGTTTTGTTGTGGATTTTCTTTTAAATGATCTGAGCTAAGTCCGAGAGAAATATTTAGTACCGAGTTGGAGGTATAAAGCGACCTTACTTCCCTAGAACTACGTGCCTCCGTAGGAGTAAGCCTGAGGCTGATTTATATAGTGATTACTAGTTTGTGTGGATTTGATATCGATAGTGCTACTCCGATGGCAAGAATAGGATGGATCTCCTCAATGTAGGTTGTACGTTAGACTCTATGTAGCTCACATTGTTTATGTCAGTTATAGGATCTCCCAGCGTTTGTGTGTTTCCTTGTGTCTATGTTGAATGGTGAAGTGATTTGAAAGTAGAATTGTGAAACCTATTATTTTGAAAGATTTAAATGATATTTACATTATGAGAATTGATATTCTTGATGAACTGAAAGTGATTGACAAATTATATGATGGCTCACATGTGTTA
This sequence comes from Capsicum annuum, assembly GCF_002878395.1. Taxonomy (NCBI): domain Eukaryota; kingdom Viridiplantae; phylum Streptophyta; class Magnoliopsida; order Solanales; family Solanaceae; genus Capsicum; species Capsicum annuum. Next base: position 18,065,113 of record NC_061116.1, read on the forward strand.
TTGTACTTATTTCATCCTCTCATGATTATGATGATTTTCTTCAGGCTATGTGAGTCTTTCATACATCCTGCATATTTTTTATAAATATTTATGATGATGATGTTTATAAAACTGTATACAGCCCTATATACTCGATTTCTTTCCATGGTACTGACCCTCATCTTCGAATGTGGGTTGCATTTTCTCAGAATGTAGATTCAGGTGCTCTGTTCTAAGTTCGACAATGATTCTTTGGGCATTCTGTTCTACATCCTCTATCATGGTGAGTCCTCATGTTCCGAGGATGTGATGTCTAATGTTGGTTTCACGGAATTGTTTACATTTGATAACTGAGTATGAGCCAATTGGGGCATGTCTCAATGGCTCGCTGGTTTTATCGATTTTCTTAGAGGCTTGTCAGACTAGTTTAGATGTTGGGAGTTGACTAATAAGTCATATTTTGTTATCTTTCTGAAATTCTTTTATTGTTGGATGATAAGTACTCAGTTGATATTTGAGGGTTATTTATGGAATCCCCATTGATTTGTATTGAACTGAATGAAAATAGATGAAAGGGTTAGCTTGGGGATGCTCATTGCTGCAAGCACCATGTGACACTCCGCAACCCATTTTTTGGGGTGTTACAAACTTGGTATCAGAGCTTGAGGTTTTAAGGTGTCCTAGGGAGTCTGACAACCCGTGTTAAGTAGAGTCTTTATCATCAGTGTATAGCGCGCCACATCAATGAGCAAGAGGCTACAACATGCTTTAGGAAAAAATGTGATTCTTTCTTTCAGAAGTATATCGTGCCAAAAATGTCTCTCTCTGCTATTGATTCGTGCTCTCCTCTTTTCAGAAATATGCCTCCACATTAAGTGAGAAGAAATAATGATGGTCAGCAACCTTAACCCACTGACCCATTGAATGAAAACGTGTCTTATGCTGAATTTTGGGCAGCCTTTCATGCGCTGGCCCAAGCTGTTACTGCAAATGTTCAGACCATATCTGGATATGTTTTTCATAATGTTCATCGATGATATACTGGTGTACTCCCTTAGTGAGGATGAACATTCTGATCATCTCCGAATAATCTTGCAAACCCTTAGAGATCACAAGTTGTTTGCCAAGTTCAGTAAGTGTGAGTTTATGATTTGATCAGTTGCTTTTCTGGGTCATATCATTTCTTCTGAGTGTATTAGAGTTAATCCCCAAAAGAGCAAAGCTGTTAGAAATTGGCCTAGACCTATTTCTCCGACTGATATCTGAAGTTTCTTGGGTTTAGCTGGCTATTACCGCTGTTTTGTTGAGGGTTTCTCCTCTATAACATCTCATATGACTCGGTTGACCCAAAAGAAAGTGAAGTTCTTATGGTCTGAATCTTGTGAGAAGAGTTTTCAGGAGTTGAAGAGTCGACTCACTTCAGCCCCTCTTTTAACTTTGCTTGATGGTGTTGATGGTTTTGTGGTGTACTGTGATTCTTCAAGAGTTAGGTTGGGTTGTATATTGATGCAGAAGGGTAAGGTGATAGCTTATGCTTCTAGACAGTTGAAATCTCATGAGAAAATTATCCTCTTCCATGACCTTGAGTTGGCTGCTGTTGCGTTTGCTTTGAAAATCTGGAGACACTATTTTTATGGTGTCCATGTTGATGTTTTCACTGATGATAAGAGTCTACAGTATGTGTTTACCCAGAGAGAATTGAATTTTAGGGAGAGACGATGGTTAGAATTGTTAAAGGACTATGATTTGAGTGTGTTGTACCATTCGAGCAAGGCCAATATTAAGGCGGATGCCCTAAGTAAAGTGTCCATGGGTAGTGTTTCGCATGTCGTAGAAAGTAAGAAAGAGTTGGCTCGTGATGTACATCATTTGGCTAGATTGGGGGTTAGGTTGTTTGACTCTGCTGAAGGTAGTATAGGGGTTCTGAGTAGTTTCGAATCCTCCTTGGTTTCGGAAGTGAAGGAAAAGTAATACTTAAATGGTAGTTTGGTCAGACTGAAGGAGTCAGTCAAGGACAAAAAGGTTGAGGTTTTCTCTCAAGGGGGAGATAGTGTGTTGAGATTATTGTGTAGATTGTGTGTCCTGAATGGTTATGATCTGAGACAGAGGGTTATATATGAAATGCACGGGCTGTGATATTTTATTCATCTTGGTACCACCAAGATGTATCGAGACTTGCGGGAAATCTATTGGTGGAGTGGCATGAAGAAAGAAATAGCAGCATTTGTAGCTAAGTGTGCAACATTCCAATAGGTTAAGGTTGAATTCCAAAGACCTGGTGGTATGATGCAAGAGTTTAGTACTCCCACCTGGAAGTGGGAAGAGATAAATATGGACTTCGTGATTGGTTTACCTCCTTCCCGACTCCATCATGATTCCATTTAGGTTATGGTTGATAAGTTGACTAAGTTTGCTCATTTTTTGCCTGTTCATACTTCATATACTGCTGAGGATTACACTAGATTGTATATCCGAGAGCTAGTTAGACTGCATGGAGTTCCCTTGTCTATCATTTCGGATAGGTGTACTCAGTTCACTTCATAATTTTGGTAAGCTTTTTAGAAGGGTCTTGATACCCAACTGCTTTTGAGTTCTGTTTTCATCCGCAGACCAATGGTCAAGCTGAGCGGACTATCCAGATGTTAGAGGATATGTTGAGAGCTTGTCTACTTGACTTTAAAGGAAGTTAGGATGATCACTTACCGTTGATAGAGTTTGCTTACAATAACAGTTTCCACTCTAGTATTGGCATGGCTCCATTTGAAGCCTTATATGAGAGGAAGTGTAGATCACCCATAGGTTGGTTTGAGGTGGGTGAAGCGGCTGTGAGTGGTCCTAATCCGGTATTTGAGGCTATGGAAAAAGTTAAGTTGATTAGGGGAAGGTTAAAAACTGTGCAGAGTCGTCAGAAGTCATATGCGGATGTTAGAAGGAGAGACCTTGAGTTTGAAGTTAGTGACCTAGTTTATTTGAAAATTTCATCCATGAGCGGGGTGAAGAGATTCGGAAAGAAGGGGAAGCTTAGTCCCTGTTATGTTGGTCCTTACAAAATTCTTAGAGGTGTTGGTAAGGTAGCTTATGAGGTCGAGTTGCCTTCCGAGTTGTCCTCTGTTCATCTAATATTCCATGTATCCATGATTAGAAAGCATATTAGCAATGCTATGGTAGTGGATTCCTCTGTGAGTGCTGACATTCAAGGAAATATTTCTTTTGATGAGATTCTTGTTGAGATTCTTGATTTTTGTGTCTAAAGACTAAGGAACAAAGAAGTTCCCTTGGTCAAGGTGTTGTGGCGAAACCAATCTGTTGAGGGTGCAACTTGGGAAGCTGAGGCGGATAAGCGATCCAAGTACCTGCACCTATTTTCCACGAACTCCGATCAAGCTGAAGGTACCGTTCTTTCCTAAATCAAGCACTTTTGATAAAGGTTGTAGCAGTTCAGCTATCATTTATTATTTGTTCAATTGTAGTTTCTTCAATTTATGCATTCTATGTTGCATTAGGAGTGAGAAACGATGTGGTGATGAGTCTAACGAATGGTTTCAGCTATATGATCTATTCCCTATCTAATCTTGGCATGTAGACCGTCATTCGAGAATGAATATTTCCAAGGAAGGATGATGTAAAACCTCAGAAAATTTTTCATTGAAATTTTGTGCGTAAACTTGTTGGGTTCTATCTTCAAGAATGAATTATAAATATTTCCGTGCCGAATGTCTTAGATTATCACCCACCATTTGTAGAGTATAGAATAATCTTTCCAACGATATGTGGATCATCCAAACTGGACACCTGAGCGACGAGTTATGAACATTCCAATCGAACTGTGAATAGTAGTGAACAGTAAAACGTGCAGGAAAGAGTACTGAGGCTGGCATATTTTTGCTCCAACTTTAAACGATCATAACTCCTTGTACATAATGATATGGGTGATCTACTATATATCAACGAAAAGCTCTGCGATTCCTCTTTCCAATGAAATTAGTTTCATCCAATTTGTCTATCGGAGTAAAAAGTTATGTTCGATCTACTTTAGCCTATCAAAAGCAAATTTTTGGGTCAACTTCAAACAATCATAACTCCTCGTACACAATGATCTGGGTGAGATACTATATATCAACGGAAAGATATGAGAGTTCTATTTCTAATGAAATTGGTTTCATCAAATTTGGATATCGGAGTAAAGCGTTATGGTTGATCTACTTCAGACTATCAAAACTGTCCACCAAAGAACAGATTCGAGAATTATTTGATTTTTAGGGGCAATTTGGTCATTCCCCCTCACCCAAAATCTTTTCAAACCCTATATTAAAGCCTATTATAAGCATCATATGGTATATTTCATCAAATTCCCTCAAAAAGAAAATCCTAAGCTCCTACATCCAACTTCAAGAACCTCCAAAGTTCACCATTAATTCTGTTAATTTATTAAACATTCCAAGTTCCTAGTTCAAGAACTCCAAGACCCATTATTCAAAGGCACTATTAACATCTAAAAAACGAGTATCAATCTAAAGTTCATCATTCAAGGTATGTGGAGTTTTTCAACAAGAACTTTGTTTCATTCTTGTGCCCAAAAGTAATTTTCTTTACAAAGGCATGATTTTTATATGATTTTGTACGAATTTGAAGCATGAACCCATATCTTATGATGATTATTATGAAATCTTGATGTTTATGATTTTGTAAGATGAATTTACATATGTGGAGATATAAAGCATGAATCTTGAATGATATTTATCATGATTTTGATATTTGGGTAGTGAATCCCCATTGGAAATTGTGTTTTTTGAGACAGTGTGTGTTATAAGCACGTTGATGTTGAATATTTGAGATATTTTGAATGATTTGACCTTTTGGTCTTAATAGAGTTGTTTTGAACTCGAGTGTGAAAGAAATCCACAACGTGGTTGATTTTGATAGATGGGAAGCATGATGACTCCCGATGTATATTTATATATTACTGAAATTGTTTATTTGTGGATTTTCTTTGAACTGATCTGAGCTAAGTCCGGGAGAAATCTTTAGCATCGAGTGGGAGGTATAAAGCGACCTTACTTCCGTAGAACTACATGCCCCAGTAGAAGTAAGCCTGTGGCTGATTTATATAGTGATCACTAGTTTGTGTGGATTTGATAGCGATAGTCCTACTCCGATGGCAAAGATAGGACGGCTCTCCCCAACGTGGGTTGTACGTTGGACTCTATGTAGCTAACATGGGTTATGTTGGTTATAGGATCTCCTAGCGTGTATGTGTTTCCTTGTGTCTATGGTGAATGGTAAAGTGATTTGAAATTAGAATTGTGAAAGTTATTCTTTCGAAAGATTTAAATGATATTTATGTTATGAGAATTGATATTCTTGATGAACTGCAAGTGAGTGACAAATTATATGATGACTCACATGTGTTATTGTACTTATTTCATCCTCTCAGGATTATGATAATTTTCTTCAGGCTATGTGAGCCTTTCATACATCCTGCATATTTCTTATAAAGATTTATGATGATGATGTTTATACAACTGCATACACCCCTATATACTCGGTTCCTTTCCCTGTTACTGACCCATATCTTTGGATGTGGGCTGCATTTTCTCAGAATATAGGTTCAGGTGCGTAGTTCTAGGTTCGACAGTGATTCTTCGATCACGCTGTTCTACATCCTCTATTGTGGTGAGTCCTCATGTTCCGAGGACGTGATGTTTGATTTTGATTTCACAGAATTGTTTACATTTTGATAACTGAGTATGAGTCAGTTGGGGCATGTCTCAATGGCTCGCTGGTTTTATTAATTTTCTTAGAGGTTTGTCAGACTAGTATAGATGTTGGAAGTTGACTAATAAGTCGTATTTTGTTATCTTTCTGAAATTCTTTTATTCTTGGATGATGATTACTCTGTTGATATTTTAGGGTTATCTATGGAAGCCCCGTTGATTTGTGTTGAACTGAATAAAAATGGCTCAACAGGTTAGCTTGGGGCTACTCGTAGCCTCAAGCACTGTGCGACGCTCCGGGACCCATTTTCTGGGGCGTTACATATTTTTTGATTAAGTATATTATTTGCTGGGTGTCTACTGTAGAGGCCTTAAAGGCCATAGGTTTCTCTTCTCTTTAGTAAAGACAATATTTGGTGTTATTGTTATGTCAAGCTAATCTTTGTCGTATTTGTATAATATGTGATTTTCGCTAGTTTTGCCTTAACTTTGAAACCCGTCATTTAAACGTGATGTCATTGACAAATTTGTGACCTAATGCCTCATCCTGTATGCTTCTTATGGTTTAAATAATTGGATTCTTGGCAAAAGTTATATGTTTTGATTTTGTCTAATAATTTTCATCCTTAAGCTGCTTTGTTAATAGTTGTGTCTTCATAATCTTGAGTATTGGGGTTTTGTTGCCATGGAGGCTATGAAAGCCCCAGGTTTCACATGGTAAGTTATGAATTTCTGAACCTGGTTGTTGTATCTGCATTTAGGATATATCGATTTTTAAAACTTTTGACTTTGTTCCTTTTTCTTCTAATTGCCCTGTGAAGGCATTTGCCTTTTGTTTATGTGATGTTTGACAAAATTTTCCCTCAAATTCGGCCTCGTGTATGCTGTTTTTGTTTGAATGCAGAGCTTTTATCCTAAATGTTGCCAATACCCTCATCTAAAAAGGGTCGCTGATTCTATTTATTTTTTTTGCAAATGATTGAAGAAAAGTGTTAGATTCTATTCTATTTTGGTGTTTTCGTGATGAGAAATGTAAAGTCCCTGTGAGCATTATTTTTAAAAAAGCTTAATTGCCTTACTCGGTGGTTTGTAGGTACTTTTTACTAATCAATTATCATCCAGCTTAGTAGATCAGCTGACTATTTTCTTTCAAGAAATTCTAGGTTGTGGTTATTTTCGGACAAAGGAAAATCTTTATTTAATAAAGATTAATTTCTGCTTGTTAAGTTTTATCGGACTTTTCTTTTACGTGCTATGAGCTCTCCATGACTTCTTTGATTACAAATCTTCATGGTTTGTCAAAGAGAAGGCAAGGAGGAGCAAGAAATATTTTTTTAGTTTTAAAAGAGTTTTACCATATGTCTGCCTACTTATAATTTTTTGCTTATCGATCATGTTCTGATCAATGGATTATACAGTAAGGTGAAATGTCAATATTCACGTGTTGTTTCTAAGTTTGATACACCCTTGGGAATTTTGATTTTTTGTTTTGATTTCATTCAAATTGTTTTAGTTGTCTTGTCTGTTTGGTTTGCTCACCTTTTCGTTTGAGTTCTTTAAAAAAGGGGCATGTTAACTTAGTGCAAACAATAGGTTGATTTTTGTGCCAGTGGGCTTTTTTGAGACCTATTGCTTCCTTTTATTTGGTCATATTATCTTATCATAGAACTGTTTTCAGTAATCTTGTCATTCTGAGTGCCATTTGTATAATTGATAATAATAATATTAGCAAAAAGATCCCATGCTTCGTTACTTATTCATTCTTTCTTGTTCAGTTCTTTTTACTCTTCAAGCCATTTGTTTCGTATATCCGATGTTTGCATACAAATCTATCGTCCCAAATATTTGTTTAATTGATGTGGTATTTGTATGTATATTCATGATCTTAGAGTTCATGTAAATTTAATAGTTACATATGTCGATATGTAGTAAACGAATTGCTATTTTAGTTTGTTTTAAAATGTTGTCCTTTTCATCGCATAATTTATCTGTAAGTGTAGAGTTTTTGAGAATATACATTAATTCCTTCATCTTTTTATTTACATGAACCCGCCTTGGAGTCCAAATGGACATTTTTCTCCTCACATTTCATAATAGGGCCCACATGGCCCACCTTCTCAAATCAATTCCGAAGCCTCCAAAAGTGACCTTATGGTATACCGAAGGAAAGGAGTCGAAGGAAGAAGAAATGAGTTAAAAGCCATCTTTTAAACGGCCAAGGGACTTGAAAGTCCCATTTTTCATTTGTTTTATTTATTTATTTATTCCTTTATTGTTGTCTTTATTTATTTCCTTTCATTATTCATTCCTTTTGGGCCTCGAAGCCAAAGTTGTATTTAATATAGGAGGAGCATGATTTGAGCCAAAGGTTTGAAAACTAGTTTAGGACAGGTGAAATAGGTCGAAGTTTCAACTAGACTAGGACATGTTTTATTAGATTAGGCCAATGGCCTAAATCCCTTACTTCCTCCCCTTACCCCTTGTTCTCTATATTTGTTTTCCTTATGTTCTTTGCAAACCTAGTTAAATCCTTAGTTAAGTCGCTAAAAATTGATTTTGCATAAATACCAAAATATTTCTAAAATTGCTTTCTTTTCAAAAAAAATAACTTTTGCTTCAAAGTTAGTCAAAGACGATTTTCAAAAAGTCCGGATAACCGTAAGTTAGCGGATGTTTTACGATCCTAACACCTTCCTAAAATATTAATAGGAACCGCTAATCTAGAATCTCTAACTTAAAACGATTTTCCTATTTTGAATCGTTTGGAGTAACTCTCTAAAAGGTTTCTTAATCCCTGTTCAAAATTAAGTGGCGAATCTCAAAATGTCAAAATTTCACCCCAAAGCAGATGCAACAGATGAAAAAATCTGATACAATAGATTAAAATCTAATGAAACTATGAAAATCTGATGCAATAGATCTACAATCTCACAGATCATTCATCTATTGCGACAGACGACTCTTCTGTTTGGAAGAAATATAAATAATATTAATCCAAAAGATAACTCATTTTGCAACAAATAAGTGATATGTTTCATCAGTTCAGTGATTTATTTTTATTATCTCTAACGGCTTACTCCTTCATTGCAACAGGTCAGTTATATATTATAACAGATAACATAACTGGTGCAACAGATTAGTGATCTATTTTTATGATTATCAATGAATTATTCATCCGTTGCAATAGGTTGGTTATATGTTGCAACAAATAAGCTACCTAGTGCAACATATTAGTGATCTGTTCTTATATGTTGCATCTAATAAAATACCTAGTGCAACAGATTAGTGATTTGTTTTTATTTTCTCCAACGGTTTACTCATTTGCTGAAACAGGTCAGTTGTAGGTTGCAACAGATAACATACCTAGTGCATAAGATTAGTGATTTGTTTTTACTATTTCCAATGGATTACTCATCCTTGCAACTGGTTGGTGATATGTTGCAATAGATAAACTACCTGGTGCAATAGATTAGTAATCTATTTTTATGGTTTCCAACGGTTTACTCATCCATTGCATTCAGGTTGGTTATATGTTGCGTCAGATAAAATACTTGGTGCAACAAATTAGAGATCTATTTTTATTATTTCCAATAGTTTACTTATTGCATCCTTGTTGTCTATATGTTGCATCAGATAAAATACTAAGTGTAACATATTACATATCTATTTTAATTTTTCCCAGCGGTTTCCTCATCTATTGCAACAGGTCGGTTATATATTGCAATAGATAACATACCTAATGGAACAGATGTGTGGTCTGTTGGTACTATTATTTTACCGTTGTGTGGGTTAGATTTACTGTTATCCTTTTTAATGATGCATGAATCAATTATAATCAATTTTATGTTTCTATTAATTTAAGATAATATGGCTCCAAAAAGTAAAAAAAACAAATCAAGTCTTAGTAAAGGAATAAGTGCAGAAGCTCGGCTACATCCACCACTCTATGATCTTGCTTTAAAAACATTATCTCAATCAGGAGGAGAAGATAATGAACATAGGGAGGAGGAATGTCTTAAAATATATGATACAAATGCTAATAGACTTTCCGTCGAAGATTTGGTCAAAACCTACAACATTGATTGTTATCCTGTGAGAATGCATTGCGATGGTGCCACAAATTTAATTGGTGATTTTGTGGTTAAGTCAGCCATGAAAAAATCTTTCGATGCCTACAAAAAATTACTTCAAGAAAAAAAATTGGATGCTTATTTTAGGGAAAGCTTCTTTGGGCAATATCTTGATTTGCTGGAGGACAACAATAGTCATTTCCAGAAAAAATGATATACGATCTTCTCAAACGTAGGTTTATGCATAAAAACAAAGATAAGATGGATTAGGTGTAGATAAATTGTTGTGGCATGCCTGTTTGTTTAGTTTGAAAGGAGTTTGCCATAGTTATCGGATTAAAATGTTATCCTCCTTCTCCTTCTCAAGTTATACCTATTCTGACCCAAAAAAACACCCAGCACATCCAAAAAAGGTAAAGGCAAGTTGAGTAATCGTGATGACCTGGTGTTGATTGTTTGTCCAAGATTCAAAAACAAAAATTTGATAGAAGCATTTAAAGGTAAAGGACTCTCAAAAAATCACAAGCAATCATTGTGCTTGGTTTGTTTTTTACATAATCTTCATTGGGCGAGAGACATTAACAACAACATAAGTGTAGGTTTAATAAAGCTCTCCAAGGATCTTGAGGAATTTAACAACTATCCTTGGGGTTATGAAAGCTTTAAAATGACTTTCCAATATTTTTTGACTCCGTTAACACCAAAGGCAGTCTATTTATATGCCTTTCCATGGGATTTCATGGTAAATATTTCTTTGATCATGATATGATTCATCATTTTACTATCCAATAATACTTTTGATTTATTGTAGTTATGTTATAGGCTTGGGCATTTGAATCCATTCCTTATTTGAGACAACAAGTGGACTACCAAGAAGAAGTTTCCTGTCCAAGAATCCTGAGATGGTTGTCGGCCAAAACTAATAAAAATGCAAAAAAAATTTATCTTTTCAATCCCTTGAAGGAAGCAGTAAGTCCAATTCTAATCAAGTTTTTATTTTAATTAATGATTATTTTAAATGATTTCATCATTATTCTAATATATGTACTGATTTATTGTAGATTGTCCATCTGTGGCTTGTTATGACCAACTGAGAGTTAAAGATGCCATTTTTTCTTACTTTACGGTCTGTGCAAACTTTATCGGACCCTAAGGTCGTTGATGGAATAAAAATAGAATTATTTGGAGCAAAAACCATCAAAAGAAGAATAATTTTTGAGGGTGGACTTGTTGTTGTTGATGATGGTTGTGGTAGTGGTGCTGCTGTTGGGGATAATGATGCTCCTTTTAGAGTTTTTTAAAACAACAAGCTATTATGATTATGATCATACTAGTTGTACAGATTTTTCTCCAGATTTTCCTACATCTACCGAATTTTTTGTATACAAATGTCAAGACTGAAAGAAGAAACACAATGGAGTGATTAATGCTACTAATGCACTAACTGCTTCTATAAAGAAAATTCCATATAAGAGAGATGGCATTCCATCAACAAGGAATTCATACCCATACACTCCACTAGATATTAAGGTGCCTAAAAGGAGTAGGAAAGATATTTCTAAGGCATCATCAAGCATCGAAAAAAGCAAAATTGAAATGCCTCTGTCTTTGTCTTGCACCGTTGTTCAGTGTGCAAGGACCACAGGAGAGAATCATGAGTTGAAGAAGGAGAATGTACATCACTTATTCCAATAAACAAACAGGCACATATTTGTTTCAACAGATGATACATTTGTTGAAAATTATCAAACAGATATATACATCTGCTGCAACTGTTATCTAACCTGTTGCATCAAATGCATTATCTTTTACAACAGATGAGTCTTGTGTTGCAACATATAGGTCATCTATTCAAAATTATAATACTACTTTGATTTACCTGTTCAAAAATTCACCCCGACAGATGATTTATCTGTTGCAACATAAGACTCATCTATTGCACCAGATGGATAATCTGTTGTATATCTGTAATTACCACTGATAATAACTGGCTTTTCAGGTGGATGTCACAGTAGAAGCTACTGCTGAAGAGCATAATATCACGGTTGAAAATCTCTCACCTGCTTTTAAAGAAGAAGTAAAAGTGCAGCCTATCAGTTCGAAAGAACGGAAGAATTCCCCATTTAAAGGTTTTAACATCTCAGATGAGGATCCAAAAGCCTAACACAGTTGATCAAAAACTATTCAGAATGGATTACCGATGGGCTGTTAAAGAATTATGCCGGCAGGTACATAAATTAACTTTTAAAGATATTGGTTTATACAATTCTTGTTGTAAGAATGTGACATTAACACACATAAATCAACATGTACAAAAAAAATGAGGAACACTACAAAGTGAACGAATCGAGTCTTGGTTTTAATATATTCGACTGTATTATTGCACATTCCGAAATGAAGAATTGATTCTAATTGATGTCAAATCCCCAAACTTGCTGGAAGACGAGGTTGAAATGCCATATATATTACTATGAATTAATACTTTATTTAATTTCATCTGTGTATTAGTTTTTTGTCATGTAATCCAAAATATTTGATAATATATGTAGCACATCGATGTCATTTTTTTCTACCTCCGAAAGAAGGCCAAGTTGCAAACAAAAGAATAATATCGATACATGATAGGAAATTATTTGTACAAAGTTTACATCAATAATGCCTATGATAGGTATTATCAACAACAACCGAAAGTTTCCCAAAATGAGGAATTCTTAATCAACATCATCAAAGATTTTAGCATTCCGACTGGCTTACCTTGGAATTTGGTCGACGAAGTGTACATCCCAATTAATTGTGGTGATGAATTCCATTGGGTGTTGGCTGTCGTCGTTCTAAAAGAGAGGCGCAACCAAATTTATGACTCGATGTTGCAAAGGAGACATTTTGGGCCGTCGTCTAAGAGATGAAATCTCAACAAAATATTGCCTACTTACCTTGAAATGAGTGACTTTATGGACCAAAAGGTTCATACTGATTGGTAGACGATTGAACCATATTGGGATAAAAAGGATAATTAATTTTTTGTACAATATGTTGAAGGAATTCCTCAACAAACCATTGGTAGCTTGTAAGTTTAACTGTCATGATTTAGTTTGATTTCACAAATTAAACAATGCTTGCATGAACTGCAAGATATGGATTTTCTATTTTTTAAAATGCAGGGATTGCGGGTTTTATGTTTCTGTGTACGCCTTGTATTTGAGATTGATTACAAGTACGGAATGATGGACTTGATGCTGGATTACTCTGTAAAAGATATGCTAGTCTTTATGGAAATACAGAGATGCAAAAGCTCTGAAGTCGTATGCAAGTGATATTAAAGATCCATGATAACAAAAGATGAATTTCGCAGCACCGGATGAAGAACAATTTTACGATAGTGAGTAGATCATTATAGCTTGAGTATGTCAATGTAATAACCTATCCTCCTTGATTTAAATTGTTGATTTATTTGTAGAGTAGATCATTTGTACCCATAATAATTTTTTTACATTTCATTTATTTGTTGAATTATTTCATTTAATTTCCAAAGGCTTTAATTTTTTTTATGCTATCTATAAACAAAATTTAATCCTTAGTTTTGAACTTGTTAATTTAAATGGAATACTAGATTTAAATATTGAAATATATAATACATCTACTGCTACAGGTGGCATGTCTTATCAAATAGATTTACACATATGTTGCAACATGAGATCAACACGTAGGTCATCTGCTGGAAATTATATAACAGGTCTTCCAACTTTCTTGATTTTTAACAGACTACCTATCAGCTGTAATAGATAGATTATATGTTGTAATATATTGAATATTTATTGCGATACAAAGATTGGGAAATATCTATTAATTAAACAGATGACCAACCTATTCCAATAGATAATCAATGTAATACCCTACATGTTTCTAAGCTAGGAAGTGAATAAGTATTCCTACGTATGAAATCTCCTATCCCGTGATTCATACTTGAGTACATGACTTACAATGAATATCCTAGTTATGGGATAGCTTATGATGCATTAAGCATGTTCATATGAGTCACTTAACGTAATACAAGCTAAGAGGTTTTGAATCCATCAAGGTTTAGTGTTTGATTGTTCAAGGGTCATCTTTGAACAAGTATAACTCGATATTAACGTGGTATTTTGGCTGATATAAACCCACCAAATTTTAGAGAATCGAATTAGCTTTCCAACGATACAAATTTTGCCTTAATCCAATACCCGAGCGAAAGGTTATGCCCATTTTTGTGAGAGACAGTAAGAATAGGCGATTAGTTAGGCGCCGCCAAACCAAACATAGGTGATTGGTTAGGCGCCGCCCAACCTAGCTTAGGCAATCACTTAGGCGCCGCCTAAGTCAGTTCTAGGTACCAAAAACACTCCGTTTTGAGTTATTTAAAGGGTAATTAAGTCTTTTAACACTCCTTACATGTCCCTAAACTTAACCCTACGTAATATATAGATTATAAACATACTACAACCCTATTATAATCTCAAAGATCATCATCCAAGAGCATTAAAAGAGAAAAACAACTAGGGTTGCGTAACTAAGCTTGAAGATCCGATTTCAATGAAATTCCTCCGTCAATCATCAAGAATCTTCCTTCTAAGGTAGACGTGAGTTGATTCATGAACTCCTTTCATCTATGAAGCTCGAAAACCATCTTCTAAATTTTGTATCATGATGTTTATGTTGTTGGTGGTTTATGTTCATGTGGTTGGAGTTTGATGATGCCTAAGATGGGATCTTTGTATGTTTATTGTGAGGATATGGTCGTATTTAACGTATAAATATGTGAAATTGGTGGTTGAATATTTGTAATCTTGATTAATCCACCTATGCCTAAGATGTGCATGCAAGGTGTTTGTGAAAATACCTAAGGGAATAGAAATCATGCTTTTATGACATGATAAGTCCTGAATGACTATTCCATGTTCTAAGTTTATGTTCAACGTGATCCCCATGCTATTTTCTTGAATTGAAGAATTTGTACGAGATGCTCATGATATTGTTGCAATATGGAATGACCATGTTATTAAAGCCATGCGAGTATATACATGTTGTGTGCATTCCCGATCATATGATATTTTGTTGAGAATCATTCTTATTACGAAATCCTTACTTATGATATTGTGAATTGTGGACTCAAATCTTGTGATCAAGTCATGTCATGTTTGTCAGTTTCCTCCTATTGAGTCCTGGGGGTACTTGTACTCAAAAACTATAGCTATGTGCCTAGAGTCATGTCATGTTTCACGATATCCGAACTCAAGCTATGATTCCATAGACTTGAGTCAGTCATGTGACTCAAGAAATCCTCATGATCTTATTCAGTTGTTAGATATTAGTAACATTCCTCTGGTCAACGGAGTTCAGTAAGATTAAGTCATGTATAGTCAATAATTCATATCCAGTCCCTCCAGATGGGAGTGGAGGTTAGCATCGAGTGAACCCAAGGATGGGAACTTACCCGCCAGTTCAGGGTGTGATTCTTAGTAGTCATCCTTGTGTTCCAAAATTATGTAGCTAGCGTAGGTTGAGACATCTTAATCCGTCAGATTATGGTTAGTGAGGAGGCTTAACCCGTCAGTTTAGGGTTCCAACCATTCTAATTGAGCACCCACCAGATAAGGGTTACTCACAGGCTGTCCTTACCCGTGGCATGGTATTGACACCCCTCCAGTCGAGGTAGAGATTGGACCCCAATTTCAGTATCAGTCTCAATAAAAGAATTGAGGGCGTTCTTCAGATTTTAGTATATACAGGACTGTCAGATACAGTCGTCTATGTTCTCAATTTCAGTATCAGTCATGATAGTTATCATTAAATCATGTATTAGCTTACAGGTTATGCCATCACGTATTCATGGTCCCAATTTCTATAGATGTGTGTTTGCACTCCCACGTTTATATTAGTCAGTCAGTGTTCATGCAGGAAACCCTTTATGTTCAGCCTACCTTCCTCGTATACTTAGTACTCCAGTTGTACTGACGCATTTGCGCTATGGTTCTTTCTTTTCATGTTACATCATAGGTTCTGAGACACGAACTCCAACCCAGCAGTAGCGATAGCATTCCAGTCGCAGAGACATAGTAAGTCCTTATTGATTCAAGGATAATATGATTTGATACATTTATTTATTTCTTTAGTTTTGTTTTATGGAGTTAGTTGGAGACATATTCCTTCAACTCCTTACTCAAATAGTTTAGAGGCTTTCAGATTTACGTTCAGATATACGTTCAGACTTAGCTTTCAGATTGAGTTGTTTTGGATATTTTCACCCACATGATTTTATTCAGTTGAAACTTATGTTTATGCTTTGCTAGACCCCGGTGCATCTTTTTCTTTTGTTACTCCATACATAGAAGGCCATTTCGGAATCAGTCCTAAAGTCCTAGCAGATCCCTTCTCAGTCTCTACTCTAGAGGGTAAAACCATCATAGCCCGACGGGTATACAGGAGCTGCCCGATTATGATATCTCAGAAATCCACATCAGAAAATTTTGTGGAGTTAGAGATGACTGATTTTGATGTCATTCTCGACATAGATTGGATTCATTCCTTTTATGATATAGTTGACTGTAAAAACAGGATAGTTCACATTCAGTTCCCGAATGAGCCCATCCTAGAGTGAAATGGTAGCATTTCAGGGTTCAAGGGTAAACTTGTTTTCTACCTTCGGCCAAGGAAAATGATTTCTAAGGGGTGTGCGTATAATCTGGTGCGTGTTAAAGATTCCAATTCTGAATCTCCCAGCCTCGAAATAGTCCCTATTGTTAATGAATACTGAGATGTCTTTCCCGAAGATCTTTCAGGCGTTCCTCCCAAAATGGAAATAGACTTCGGCATAGACCTTCTTTCAGATACTCAATCTATTTTTATCACGCCATACAGAATGGCACTAGAAGAACTCGAGGAACTGAAAGATTAGTTGAAGGATCTCTTAGATAAAGGATTCATCAGACCCAACATTTCCCATGGGGTGCGCTCGTATTATTCGTGCGCAAGAAAAATAGTTCTCTGAGGATGTGTATTGATTACCGTCAACTCAACAAGGTCACGGTCAAGAACAGATATCCTCTTCCGTACTCGGTATGGTCACTATGAATTTTTGGTCATGTCATTTGGTCTTACCAATGCCACTGCAGCTTTTATGGACTTGATGAACCGTATGTTCAAGCAGTACTTAGACATGTTTGTCATAGTCTTTATAGATGATATTCTGGTCTATTCTCTCACAGAGCGTGATCATGCAGACCATCTTAGGATTGTTCTTCAGACTCTCAGGGATCACCAGTTATTTTCTAAGTTCAGCAAGTGCAAATTTTGGCTAAGATCAGTAGCATTCCTTGGCCATATTGTTTCTTATGATGGCATTAGAATAGATCCTTAGAAAATTGAGGTAGTAAGAAATTGGCCCAGACCAGTATCTCCATTAGATATTTAGAGTTTCTCGAGTTTGGCTGGCTATTACAGATGGTTTGTTGATGGATTTTCTTCTATTACATCTCCCATATCCATATTGACTCAGAAGAAGATTAAGTTTCAGTGGTCAAATTCATGCGAGAAGAGCTTTCAAGAGTTGAAGACTCAACTAAGCTCAGCTTCAGTTCTACCTATTCCAGATAGTTCAAATGGTTTTGTAGTCTATTGTGATGCATACAGAGTGGGTTTAGGTTGTGTCCTCATGCCGCATGGTAAGGTCATAGCCTACGCCTCCACAAAGCTAAAGTCACATGAGAAGAATTATCCTACTCATGATCTTGAGTTAGCAGCGGTAGTTTGTGCCTTGATGATTTGGAGGCATTATCTCTATGGAGTTCATGTAGATGTCTTCACAGACCATAAAAGCCTCCAGTATGTCTTTTCCTAGAAAGATCTCAATCTTCTCCAGAGAAGGTGGTTAGAGCTCTTAAAGGATTACGACATAAGTGTTCTTTATCATCCGGGCAAGGTCAATATTATGGCCGATGCTCTTAGTCGACTCTCCATGGGTAGTATTTCTCACGTTGAGGATAGTAAGAAAAAGATAGCTTAGGAGATCCATCAGCTTATCAGACTAGGCGTTCGCTCAGTTGATTCTTTAGAGGGTGGTGTATGTGCTCATAGTAGTTCAGAATCATCTCTAGTTTTTGAGGTGTAAGAGAAACAAGTCAGGGATCCTAGCCTTGTCAAGCTCAAAGAGTCAGTTCAAAATATAAAAGTCGAGGTTTTCTACCAAGGGGGAGATAGTGTTCTTCATTGTTAGGGTCGTCTATATGTTCCAGGTGTATATGAATTGAGTCAGTGAATTCTTGCAGAAGTGCGTGGTGCACGATACTGTATTCATCCGGGGGACACTAAGATGTACCGTGACATACGGGAGATCTATTGGTGGAGTGGGATGGAGAGAGATGTTGTAGATTTTGTGGCTAAGTGCTCTACATATCAGCAGGTTAAGATAGAGCATCAGAAACCTAGTGGTTCCATGCAAGAGTTCACTATTCCTACTTAGAAGTGGGAAAAAGTAAACATGGACTTCGTGATGGGTTTGCCTAAAACTCGTGATGAGCATGATTCATTCTGGGTCATTATAGTAGAATGACCAAGTCAGCTCATTTCCTTCATATTCGTACTTCTTGTTCTACCGAGGATTATGCCAAACTCTATATCAGGGAGTTAGTCAGGTTACCTGGTGTTCCACTCTTTATCATCTTAGACATAGGTACCCAGTTCACCTCTCACTTTTGGAAAGCATTCCAAAAGGGTCTCGGTACCCAAGTCCATCTCAGCACAATGTTTCATCCTCAGAATGATGGTCAAGCAGAGAGGACCATTCAAACTCTTGAATATATGCTAAGGGCGTGTGCAGTTGACTACAAGGAAAGTTAGGATGACCACTTTCCTTTGATTGAGTTAGCATACATAAATAGATATCATTCTAGTATTCAGATGGCTCCATTCAAAGCTCTCTATGGTAGGAGATGTAGATCTCCGATTAGTTGGTTCGAAGTTAGTGAGGCCTTAGTCATAGGTCCTGACTTAGTATTTGACGCTTTAGAGAGAGTTCAGATGATTAGAGAGAGACTTTGGTTGCTTAGAGCCGACATAAAGTCTATGCAAATGTTCATAGAAAGGATCTCGAGTTCAAGGTCAATGACTATGTCTATCTTAAGATCTCTCCCATGAAGGATGTGAAGAGGTTTGGCAAGAAAGGGAAACTTAGTCCCTGGTATATCAGTCCCTTTAGAATTCTTTGTCTCTTCGGTAAGGTAGCTTATGAGCTTGAGTTGCCTTCAGATCTATCCTCAGTCCATCCACTCTTCCATGTCTCTTTGCTAAAGAAGTGCATAGGTGACCCAGCAGTTGTTGTCCCTATTCAGACAATCGACATTCAGAACAGCCACTCTTATGAAGAGATTCCAGTCGAAATTTTAGATTATCAGACTCATAGATTAAGGAACAAAAAAGTCCCTCTAGTCAAGGTTCTTCGGTGAAATCAGTCTCATGAGGGAGCTACATGGGAAGCAGAAGCAGATATGCGTACCAAGTATCCTCACCTCTTCCCCTCCAATTTAGATCAAGCTCAAGGTAATAGTTGTCCATAATCTTATTCTGTTTTATGTTCATGTTTCCAGTATAAACTTGGTACCGCATTCATGTGTAAGTTGTCGGTGCATCAGATATGCACGAGTTCAGTATGTTTAGCATGTCAATCATGAGATCAAGTTTTAGTTCTTTTGTTCAGTTCAGGTTCTATTGTCTTTTATCCCTTCAAAGTAAATTCTCATTTGAGGACGAATGTTCCCAAGGGGAAGATATTGTAATACCCCGTATGTTTCTAAGCTAGGAAGTGAATAAGTACTCCTAAGTATGAAATCTCCTATCCTGTGATTCATACTTGAGTACATGACTTACAATGAATATCCTAGTGATAGGATAACTTATGCTGCATTAACCATGTTCATCTGAGTCACTTAAGGTAATATAAGCTAAGACTTTTTGAATCCATCAAGTTATAGTGTTCGATTGTGCAAGGCTCATCTTTAAACCAGTATAAATCGATGTTAATATTGTATTTTGGCTGATTTAGACCCACCAAATTGTAGAGAATCGAATAAGCTTTTCAACGATACCAATTTTGCCTTAATCCAATACCCGAGCAAAAAGTTATGCCCATTTTCGTGAGAGACAGTAAGGATAGGCGATTGGTAGGCGCTGCCCAACCAAACATAGGCAATTGGTTAGGCGCCGCCCAACCTAGCTTAGGCAATTACTTGGCCGCTGCCTAAGTCAGTTCCAGGTGCCAAAAACACTCAGGTTTGAGTTATTTTAAGGGTAATTAAGTCTTTTAACACTCCATACACGTCCCTAAACTTAACCCTATGAAATAAATAGCTTTTAAACATATTACAGCCCTATTATCATCTCAAAGCTTATCATCCAAGAGCACCAAAAGAGAAAAACAACTGGGGTTGTGTAACTAAGCTTGAAAATCCGATTTCAAGGAAATTCCTTCATCAATCATCAAGAATCTTCCTTCTAAGGTATATGTGAGTTGATTCATGGACTCATTTTATACATGAAGCTCAAGAACCATCCTCAAAATTTTGTATCATGATTTTTATGTTGTTGGTGGTTGATGTTCATATGGTTGGAGTTTGATGATGCCTAAGATGGGATCTTTGTATGTTTATTGTGAGGATATGGTCGTATTTAACGTATAAATATGTGAAATTGGTGGTTGAATATTTTTAATCTTGATGAATCCATCTATGCCTAAGATGTGCATGTAAGGTGTTTGTGAAAATACCTAAGGGAATAGAAATCATGCTTTTATGACATAATAAGTCCTAAATGACTATTCCATGTTCTAAGTTTATATTCAACATGATCAACGTGCTATTGTCTTGAATTGAAGAAGTTGTACGAGATGCTCATGATATTGTTGCGATATGGACTGACAATGTTATTGAAGCTACGCAAGTAGATACATGTTGTGTGTATTCCCGATCATGTGATAGTTTGTTGAGAATCATTCTTATTATGAAATCCTTACTTATGATATAGTGAATTATGGACTCAAATCTTGTCCTCAAGTCATGTCATATGTTTTAGTTTCCTCCTATGGGGTCCTGGGGGTACTTGTACCCAAAAACTATAGCTGTGTGCCTAGAGCCATGTCACATTTCACTATATCCGAACTCAAGCTATGATTCCATAGACTTCAGTCAGGCATGTGACTCAGAAAAACCTCATGATCTCAGACAGTTGTTAGATATCAGTAACATTCTGCTAGTCAATGGAATTCAGTAAGATTAAGTCATGTATAATTAGTTATTCATGTCTAGTCCCTCCAGATGGGAGTAGAGGTTAGAACCGAGTGAACCCAAGGATGGGAACTCACCCACCAATTTAGGGTGTGATTCTTAGTAGTCATCCTTGTGTTCTTGAACTATGTAGCCAGTGTAGGTTGAGACATCTTAACCCATCAGATTAGGGTTGATGAGGTGGATTAACCCGTCAGTTTAGGGTTCCCACCATTCTCATTGAGTACCCGCTAGATAAGGGTCACTCGTAGGCTGTTCTAACCTATGGCATAGTATTAACACCCTTCCAGTTGGGGAAGAGATTGGACCCAAGCTTAGCCATAACGGCATACATAGGGCATGCCAGTTAAACATTACTTCCCATAGTTTCAGTATCAGTCTCAATAAAAGAACACAGGGCGTTCTTCAGATTTAAGTATATACAGGACTGTCAGATACAGTCGTCCATGTTATCAGTTTAAATATTAGTCATGCAAGTTATCAGTAAACACTGTATTAGCTTACAGTTCATGCTATCACGTATTCACGGTTCCAGTTTCTATATATGTGTGTTTACACTCCCACGTTCATATTAGTCAGTCAGTGTTGTTCATGCATGAAACCCTTTATGTTCAGCCTACCTTCCTCGTGTACTCAATACTCCAGTTGTACTGATGCATTTGCGCAATGGGGCTTTCTTTTCATGTTACACCATAGGTTGCAAGACTCGAATTCCATCCCAGCAGTAGCGGTAGCATTCCAGTTGAAGAGACACAGTGAATCCTCATTGATTCGAGGATAATATGATTTGATACATTTATTTATTTCTTCAGTTCAGTTTTACGGAGTTAGTTGGAGACATGTTCCTTCAACTCCTTATTCAGATAGTTTAGAGGCTTTCAGATTTATGTTCAGATTTACATTCAGACTTAGCTTTCAGATTGAGTTGTTTTGGATATTTTCACCCACATGATTTTATTTAGTTGAACCTTATGGCCTTACAGCTCTATGTATTCCGCATTATTATATGATGATTTGCAGTATACAGGTATAGATATCAGTCATGGGTTAGATTGTGGTCCCTCGGGGTCATGAGCACCGTGTAGAATTCTAGTTCAGCGAATCGGGGTGTTACAATCAATCAATCACAACATGAACTATATCTATTACAATAGATATACTATTTGTTGCATTATAAAAATTCAACTTGGCCAGTCACAAAAATTATTGCCACAATATGTAAAGTGAGGTGGCTTTAAATAAAAAATTGTTATCGTGTTCGTCTCTGTCTTTGTACATATTCTTCATTATACAAGGGCTCCAACCATTTAGTTAGGTCATCTACTAGAAATTATACAACAGGTCTTTCTACTTTCTTGGTTTATTTTAAAAAATTACCTGTTAGTTGCAACAAATAGATTATATGTTGCAACAGATTCTATATCTACTACGACAGAGATATTGGGAAACATTTGCATAATGCAATAGATGATCAACCTGTTCCAACAGATAATCAATCTATTACAATAGGTATTATATTTATTACAACATATATAAAATCTATTGTATTGTAAAAATTTAACTTGGCCAGACCTAAAAGTTATTGCCACTACATGTAAAGTGAAGTGGCTTGAAATGAAAAATTATTATTGTGTTTGTTTCTATCTTAATACATATTATTTTTTATACATGGGATCCAACCATTTAGTTAGAAGCCCATAATCCCAGGCGATACAACGACGTCGTACATACCAGTTATTTTTGTGTCGGTCAGCATACACTCGATGTATGCAAGCGAGTACGTCCCGCATACTGCACCGCTTCTATTTCTTCAGAGCTGGATGTTCATATTTTGACCTTAAAGAACCCATCATTCCTTCCTCAAGACTTCCACTGGAAAATGATCCATCAGCTTAGTCTGCGTCAACAACTTCAAGAATGGTTGCATGTGAATTAAAAACTTGTCCTCGCTAAAGATAGATAAGTTGCAGTCATAAACCTTAATATTTCCCTCGTAGAGTAGTATCTCAACAACGAGAAAATGTTTGACTTCCATGTTCCTTCTAACATATTTAACCACCTCTTCATCCAATTGGAAAATAGAAAATAACTTATTAAATCTTAAGCCACCTGAATCAGCTAGCTTACGAAGATCATCATACCTATCCTTAAAATTATTGTAGAAGTTCAGGTCTATTATCCTACCGGTAGCATTATAGGCATCCAGGTACGCTAATTGCTTGCCCCTCATGAGATAGTGAATTTCATCAACATACTGTGGTATAAGAGGACAATTTTTAAATAGTTTAGTAATTGTAATGAATAAAAAAACAATGGAAAGATGTAATACCCCAAACTTTTTCTAACTTAATTTCGCCTCTAGAATTTTGAGGAATGGCCTCCAAAATGAATAATATTTGATTCACGTAGAATTTTCTTGATTTCTACTTTTTGTTGTGTGGGAAATTGAATAGGATTTCCATAGTTACCAAATACGTTCAAATACGACACTCAGTGAAGAAGTTAGGGAATTTTTAGTAAGCAGTGTGCCAATTAGGCAGTCATCGCATCACGGTGGAGGAAGATTTCACAATTGACGAAATCCAGTAAATCACCGCAATTGGACCATGTCATGGTCAGAATAGCAATGGGAAGGACACTGTGTAATAGTAGAAGCCAAATTAACATTTGTCAAATTCTAATGGGTCACCACGATTGTACCGCATCATGGTGAACCCCAAAAAAGCAACTGTCAATATCTAATAAGTTACCATGAATCCATCATGCTGTGGTGGGTATGGCGATGAAACACTCACCGCATCACAATGAAGCCTTAAACGGCTTTCCTGATATGAATTTTAAATTCCAAGGGCATTTCGATCGTTTGCTTAATCCCCCAAATTGTGAAACAGATGATTAATGATGATATTGAGCAAAATAGGCTCACTTTTCCCCAAAATACCTCAAATACAAACCCTAGCCTTCAACATTCATCTTAAGAATCCCCAGATTCCACCATCCTTTATCCAAATTAGTTCTATATTCAAGATTTTCAATCCAAGAATTCCAAAAATCAACCTTCAAAGGCACAAATAGCATCTCAAACCAAGCTTGTTCATCAAATCAAGCATAACAAGGTATATAGGGTATGAACAAGGATAATCCTTTCATCCTTGTGACGAAAACTTGTATTAGATTCAACTTCTAATGAATATTATGAGATTTTCCCATGAAATTAATGTTAGGGTTTATGCCCAATATTGTTATCTATGAGTTTCTAATATTTCCAAAGATTTAGAAGTTGAATTCCATGATTTTGTTCATATTTTTATGCATATTGCTGAAATGTCTAGATTTTATGATGCATTATAAATGCTTATATTGTCAAGCATGAATTTTAAGATGTTTTAACATGAGATTGATGCATGGGTCATTGTTCCCTACTTAGGAT
This sequence comes from Capsicum annuum, assembly GCF_002878395.1. Taxonomy (NCBI): domain Eukaryota; kingdom Viridiplantae; phylum Streptophyta; class Magnoliopsida; order Solanales; family Solanaceae; genus Capsicum; species Capsicum annuum. The sequence continues at coordinate 18,089,615 of NC_061116.1, forward strand.
TTCTATTTCGAGATTATTTGTGCTATGAGCACCCTCAGATAAGATTATTCTTAGATTTTGATAAAGATTTGATAAAGAATCCTCTTCGTTTATATAAATTGAGATTTAACCTTGTGCTATTTTTGAAGTGGATTTCTTAAGATTTTGAGCATAAGAATGGGTGTAGTATTTAGTACCGAGATGGGTAAGTTACTATGATTTCATACCCCAGAACTACGTGCCATCGTAGGATTGAGATTATTTCTACTTCTAAGTGGATAACTAAGATTGTGATCACTAAAGATAAGAAGTTCTATTCCGATGGCAAGGGTAGAACAGACCTACCCAATGGGGGTTAGACGTGGGACTCTATGGATGCTCACATGGTGTATGTCGGTTAGAAGAACTTCCCCAAAGATGTCCCCCACTCTTCAATAGTCTATTAAAGTAAAGATATACAATAAAATAATATTTTTTGGAAGTTATTATTTTAAGATTCTTAAGCCGTAAGATAGAGTATTTTATAGATTTCAGAACTAAGTGTATTGGCTCATGAGATTTACGTTATATGTTTTATCATTTATGATTTATGATCTTCAGATATTAGATTTCTCAAGCTTATGTGAGTAATTTACATTTGCATTCATTGTTTTTTTTTTTAAATTATGATGATCATGAGATGTTTCACCCCCATATATTCAGTACATCCTCAAAGTACTGATCCGCATATATGTCTATACGTTACATAGTCTCATAATGTAGGTGCAAGTTTTAGCATGCTCACTCAAACACAGACAGTGCAGATTCCATCCTACAAGGTGATGAGTCCTCATACGTCGAGGGACTTTAGTTAGATTTATTTATGTTCTTTACTTTCTTACTCCTATGTATTGATTAGTAGTAGTTGGGGTCACGTCCTAGCTATCCATAGTAAGTATAGTAGAGGCTTCACAGATGTCAGTTAGAGCCAGTCATGTAATTTTAGTCCCTCTTTTCAAATTTTATCAGAATGTAAACTTGAATATGTATTGTATCATCATGTGTTTCATCATTATTATGTTTCCGCACAATAATCTCAGAATTTATTACATATTTAATCAATTGCTTATTTGTATGCCAGTTCATGGGTTAGCTTGGGATCAATTGCAGTTCTAAGCACCAATGATATCTTGGGATAGATTTTCGAGGAGTTACAAAGGAATCTGTTGCAGAGGGTTCTCTGAATCAGTTCACAGATAACTATGTATGTTTTTAGGTTAATATATGTTGATGCACACTCAAGATATTATTCCAACCATTTAACAAGTGACTTTTATCGAGAGTTGCTCAATGTATCTTACTCAACCAACCATCAAGGAATTTGATAAATTAATAAGAAAGGAGTTATGTAACATTTGATCTAAACCGACTCTACCAGTAGAAAGGCTGAGAGATTGAGTTGGTTTAGATCAAATGTTACGTAACTCCTTGCTTATTAATTTATCAAATTCCTTGAAGGTTGGTTGAGCAAGATACATTAACTCTCGATAAAAGTCACTTATTCAATGGTTGGGACAATATCTTGAGTGTGAATCAACATATTTTAACCAAAAATAAACACGGCGACCCTCTATGTATCCTTTAAGCATTCTGGAGAAAGTATTCTAAAGGCCTTCTTCAATGCCACAACTTCAAAGATGGTGGTCCTGATCGAGCTCGCAGGAGATCAATAACTCTATACCAAATTCAAAGACAGCAATGACAAACTTAAAGTCCAAATTAACATACTGGAGGCAAGCTTGAAAATTATCGGGTTTCACATACTACAACAATCCTCTAATATTCTCAAAGAAATGTTGAAAACATGCTAATGAAAGAAAACACAATCAGTTAATCCATATTTCTAAGGAAGTAATGAAACTCAATTTGCCTTTCAATCTAGTTTATGGTTTCAATTAGGTCAACAATAGTGGACCTAATCCAAATCACAAACAAGAAGGCATGGGATGCAATTTTAAATTCAAAAATTTCCATATTCGCTTAGATTCCTTACTTTAACTATAGTTGTTGTTGGCATAAGTTTTCTAGACTTATTGTACATCATTTCAACCCTCGATGCCCGTAAGGCTGCTTTCTTGGTCTTTCATTATTTTCTATCTATGTGATAATCCCGAACATGCTACCTAGTCATAGCTCCCTATCAAAGTGACCATCTGTACTATTTTTCTTTTAGAGAGACAACAGACAAATTTATATTACCGAATACACTTTCATATTTGCACTTGTTTTAGATTTTTCATGTTTTAAGATAATTTCATCGTCCAAATTCGCTAGAAGTTACCTTTCTTCCCTATGTCTCTTCTTTAATTATCTCTCAGATGATATAGTCTTTCATCAACTCCCCTGTCCTTCGAAGGCATTCTCTTTCAGCTCCTTATAGCGTATAATTATCTTCTCGATCAACCCTTCCATATAAATTTAGGCAAGGGGAATTTCTATTGGTTTTCTGTTCTTATTTGATGTCGTGCGAGGCATTGAAGGTGTTCTCAGAGTTCAATTAACACTTAAGTTAAATTGCTATTGAATCTCTACAATGACACCAAAATTGATCCCTTCTCAAACTTTGATACGCATGACACGAGCAACAACCGTCAGTAATTCGTCACAAGGTATATGCACCATCTTCATGGCACCCTCTGCCTTATCAGTTTGAACCCAGCAAATTAATGATACGATGCAGGATCTTGTTTGAATGATCAGTGCCTAATCGATTAAAAATTGTATTGACAAAAAATTATACATTATGTGTGTTGTCCTAATGACCTTATTAGTAATACTTACTTAACTCCCACATATATGATAATGGATTTATTTGCATACACCTTATTCTTCCTAGCCCATCTATGGCCTAAATTAAATAAACAAATAACTAACAAGTTGCAACAGATGCCATATTTATTGAAATTATGAAACAATTGGAGAGATTTGTTACGGCAAATGATAAATCTGTCGCAACATATGACATATCTATTAGAAAAGAAAAAAGATATATCCATTTGTTTCAAATAATTGTCTGTATGTTGTAAGCTATCTGGCTGGTGGAATATATTTTACAACAGATTACCCTTCTGTTAGATTTATTTTAAAGCAATTTTATTTTCTATTTGAAAAATAATAAAAGTTAAAATATTATAATTAGATCTATTTTTTTAATTTACATATTTGCAAAGTCAATAGTTTTATTTAATTAAGGGATATGAACATTCATGGTTTTTGGTTTGACTAAGTCATCCCTTCCAATTTAATTATTTATAAATAGGTCCCTTCGGTCTCCTTTCCTTACTCTCAGTCGTTCATTCTACTGCACTTATAATACAAATATGGCTGATCTAGATTCGTACAAGAAGAATCATATCAAGTCCTTGCATGAACTTCAAAGGCAGTTTGATGAACTCCAGGGGGATTTGGCCGACTTCGGAGCAAGGCTGATGAGGGCCCTGCTGCTACTGGATGAAAATTACCCGGTTGAAAATAATAATAGTAATAGTAATAATAATAATAATATTAAAAATAATAATAATGGTAGTAATAGTAATTAGTTTATGTTTTTTCTTTTAGCGTATGTATTTTCCTTTTCTCATATCGGATCTACCTAAGGGATTCAAAAATCTATGTTCTGTTTGGTGGACTTGGAATTTTTAATTCTTATTTAATATTTAATTATCATTCTATTTATTCCTTATTCTCAACATGTCGATGGTTGGAGGAATGGATTGATCATTTGTGGAAACAGAGTTTAATCTGATGTGATAGATGGATCATATCTTGCAACAAGCAGTTATTAAAAAAAGGGTTATTGTTTAGAGGGTGGTGAAAAGTCATGATTCTCCTATTATTTAACGTGAAAAATGGTGAGTAAATAAATAATAAGGAAAGGAATTTAAATGAGATACACAATATTTATAACCATAAAAGAAAGATTATTTAATAAAAAAATAGTCACAACATTAGATTAATTAAGTTATATGATGATTGTTTTTTAATAAAAAAGTGAACAGTCGTGATAGTAACATTTTGTCTAAACACATTAAACAAACAAACAATGTTGCTGATGGATCAAATTCTCCATCTGTTGTGACTGATGGTATATCTGTCGCAACAAATGTGTTATTTGATGCATCGGATATACAATCTATCACCATAACTCAATAAAAATAGTTATTATTTTTTTAAAGAAACGGTTATTGAAAAGATGTCTTCAATTTTTAAATTTAAAAAAAGATTATTTAATTTAATAACTAATTAATAATAATAAACTAAAAAGTCATGACTTGTCACAATAATAAAAAACTCACTAGCTTGATTTAATTAAGTCATTTATTTTCACACAAAAAAATAAAGAAATAAATGATAAACACAAATTATAATCATAAAAGTATTGTTATTTAATTTGAATAATTGATGTTAAAATTAAATAGGCGTCATTTCTTTTCACAAAAAATATTTTTGTTTTTAAATCTGTTTTATTAATTTATATAATAAAAAAGTCAGCAAATATGGATTAATGATATGATGATAATTTAAAAAAAAAGATAGATTATATGTTGCAACAGATATATTATCTGATGCAACAAGTTATCTATTAGTTGCAACAGATGATATATTTATTGTCACAGATGAGTTATCTGGTGCAACAGGTATAGATTATGTTGTGACAACTCAATAAAAATAATTCTTAGAAAGAACTACTTCTTATTAATAATAGAGCAAAAAAGTCACGACTTATCACAATATTTAATTAAGTTATAACTTTTTACAGTTGCGCCTTTAAATCAATTTTATTAATTTATATAACAAAAAGGTCAAAAAATTTGTATTAATGATATGATGATAATTTTTTTAAAAAAAGATATATTATATGTTGCAACAGATATATTATCTAATGCAACAAGTTGTTTATTTGTTCTAACAGATTATATATATGACGACACATATGAGTTATCTGATGCAACAGATTTAGAACATGTTGTCACAACTCAATAAAATCTGTTCTTGAAAGAACTAATTGATAATAATAAGCTAAAAAGTAATGACTTATTACAATATTATTTATATTAATTAAGTCATAACTTTTCACAGTAAGCAAGAATGACATTAATTAATTTGAATAATTAACGTTAATATTAAATAGGCGTCATTTCCTTTCACAAAAAAATATTTTTGTTCTTAAATCTGTTTTATTAATTTATATAATAATAAAGTCAGTAAATTTGGATTAATGATATGATGATAATTTAAAGAAAAAGATAGATTATATGTTACAATAGAAGGCTAAATAGTTTTGAATATGAAGAGATCTTCATAAGTCAGCAACTCTCTTCATCAAGTCCATGAAGGCTACTGAGGTATTCGTCATCCCGAAGGACATGACTAGCAATTCAAAGTGACCATCACAGGTTCCGGAAGCTGTATTTGAAATATCACACTCCCTTACTTTAAGCTGATGATGACTAGATCTGAGGTCTATCTTTGGGAAATAACTTACACCCTTTAGCTGGACGAATAATTCATCCATCCTAGGAAGAGGATATTTGTTTGATTTTGACTTTATTCAACTGATGGTAGTCGATGCACATTTGGATAGAGCCATATTTCTTATGCTTAATCAAGACTAGAGCGCCCCATGGAGGGACACTTGGCGTCATGAAACCTTTATCTAACAGGTCTTTAAGCTATTCTTTTAACTCTTTAAGATCGGTCGGATCCATAAGATATGAAGGGATGTAGATGGGCTAAGTATAATGAAGATGATCAATACCAACTCTATTTCTCTATTGGGAGGTACCCCTGCAAAATCTTCAGGAAAACCCTCGAGAAACTCATTGACTACCTGGATTGACTGTACTATTGGAGCTTCAGACTTAGTGTCTTTGACTCAGACTAAATGATAAATTCACCCTTTAGATATCAACTTTCTATCCTAAAGAGAAGATATAAAATGACTCTTGGTAGATTCAGAACTACCTTCCCACTCAATAACTGCCTCATATAGAAACTGAAGCTTTACCATATGGGTGCGACAATCTATTGATGCTTAGTATGAATCAAGCAAATCCATACCTATAATAACATCGAAATCAATCATTTCCAACTCTATTAAGTCTGCTAGAATGATCTTATGCAGGACAGTGACAGGGAACTTCTTATAAACTCATCTAGCAACAACTGGCTTACCTATTAGATGGAAACTAAGGAGGGCTTAGATAGAATTTTAGGACCTATACTGAGAGATGTGATCTGGGATCTAACAACATATAAAAATAAAAATGAAAGTCATGAAGCATACCAGGAACAATATCTGGTGAACTCTCTTGCCACTGCGGGGATGGTAAAGCATAGAACTGATTCTGGCGCTGACCACCACAGGTATTGGATGATGTGCCCTGAGGAGAAATTAGGAAACCTAGTGGAGCTAGTGTGCTAATATCCAGAGTCTGGGGTCGAACATCCCTGCTTCTTTGCTTAGCATGCAGACAATTTTTGATTCTGTAACCCTATTTGACACATCTATAGCAACCTCTTCTTTCCGCCAAACACTCACTAGGATTGTTTCTTCCACACTTCACACAAGGAGGGTAATTAGGACTTCAACCACACTACTCTAAAACCTAGCAATAGAAGTCCTACCTCACAACTCTAGGACCTAGCAAGAAAAGTCTTGCCCTACTACTCTTTCTAGGTTTTGAGTGCATAGGTATTGGCTGAAGATGGTGCTGGTATAGACGAATGGCCCTAAAACTGTGAACAATTGGCCCCTTCAGACCTTAGTTGACCATACTCAAACTATCTAGGCCTAGTTTTTTTATTTCCCCTCTCTCTCCTTCAACTTCTCTACCCCAATTTATTCAGCATGAGTCATCAGCCTAGCAAGATCCATATCCCCAATAATCATAGCAGTTCTACACTCTTTGACTACTAAATCAGACACTCCAGTAACTAACTTAATCATATTATATCTAAGGTCAGCTATCAACTCAGGTGCATACTTGAAAACTGGGTGTACTTAAGGCAATACACATTTATTGTCATTGATTCTTGCCTTAGGTTTATGAATTCGTCAATCTTAGATTCGCTCATCTTATATAGAAAAAACTTATCTAGAAATACATCCTGAAACACCTGCCAACTCATAGGACCTATATTCTCACCTCTACCATCTTCCACTTAACAACACAATCTTAAGCAATATCCTTCAGCCTATAGGATGCCAATTCCACTCTCTCCTCCTTAGTAACATGCATAACTTAGGTTATCTTTCTCATCTTACCAGGTTAAAGATGTAGGTCCTCACCAACTTTAGACTCAAAGAAATCAGGTTGATTCATTCTCATAAAGTCATAAATCCTGGCTACAACAAAATCACCATTCTGTTGAAATGGGAAAGCAACCTGATGGTTTCCTTGAACATTGGCAGTCATATCTTGGGCCAATGCCTAAAAGACATCCCTAAATTCAACATGAGACATATTCTCATTCAGAGGGTTGGATTGCACTAGTATTTGGTAACTATTTCTGTGTATATTGGCTCAATAAAGAGGCATAGTCTGTCATAAAAAAGTACGAGTTAAAGCAGATAGAGACAATTGGAAGCACGATATAGAATGAAAGAAAAAGGATTATTTCCTTAATTGTTCCATAGCCGCTTTCTCATAAATGTGGCGCACTTCACACCTATGATCAACACTCTATGTAATATGGCTTGTCTGACTCCCTAGGACACCTTAAAACTTAGGCTCTTATGCTAAGTTTTAACACCCCAGAAATACATCCTAGGCATAACATAGAGATCATATAGCCCTAGGCTAACCCTTTAAGCCTTCCAACAAATTTGGAATCCATAATAAAGATAAAACTGACATATGAAATCTTGAATTACTGAATTAATACAATAACTGAAAGTTTAAAACTCCCAATCTTAAAACCAACACTTTGAATCCAAAATGGAACACAGTTAGACAAGACATTACTTTTAACTAGAGAGTCACTGGGAAAAGCCCCAATTGACTCGAACTAAATAAAAATCAAATAACTAATACAACGTATCAATTTCAAAGGTAAATAAGGACCGGTCCTTGAACTATGAGGACTCACCAAAGTCAGGATGTATGTGGAGATGCTCAAAGTCAATCACACTCCTGGAACTAAGCACCAGGACCTACATTATAAGAAAATGTAGCATATAGACATATGTATGGATCAGTACTTTTGGAATATAGTGAGTACGTGGGGGTGAATACAAAAGTTAAACAGTAACTCAATAATCATACAAACTTGTAAATGATTAATGCCAAGTGTAATTGACTCACGTTGAGTTTGAATAATTAAAAAATGAAAATCATAAGTCATGAATAATAAAGTATGTTATATAATCTTGTGAGCCATCGCACTTAGTTCTAAAAGCTATACTTTTACTTTTTCTATTAAGAGGTTTTTTTAACTGACATAAACCATGTGATCCATCATGGAGTCCAACATATCACCCCCACATTGGTAGGGATATCTTACCCTTGCCATGGGAATAGAACCTAAGCTAAAGTAATCATTATATTGAACTTGTATTGGATCTTAATCCTATGGTAGCACATAGTTCTAGGGCGTGAGACCTTGGAATCATACCCAACTCGGTGCTAAATACTACTTCCATATTACTTATATGCTCTCTCTTTAGGAAATCCACCTTAAAATAGCATAGGATTTATAATGAAAACTAGTTATGCTTCTTTTTTCTTTAAATCATAAACTGCATGAATAGTGTGGATTTTCTTATCTTACCTTAGGATCAAATGATTAATTCTTGATTAAAATCTAGATATAACTTATCAAAAGAAACTTAAGAATATAATCTTCTTGAAAATCTCAATACTAAAAATTAAGGCTCAAAATTCATTTTTAAGTTCATGCCATTAAAAATAATAATTTATGCTCAACAACAATCTTGAAATACTTCACAAATAACAACTCAAGATAGTGCAGTCTCATTCATAACATAAATCATGTAATTAAAACATAAACATAAGCACTTTTTGATATACTAAAACTATAAATCTCATGAAAATCAATTAATCATGTAATTAAAACATAAACATAAGCACTTTTTGATATACTAAAACTATAAATCTCATGAAAATCAATTGTTTCAAGAATATACATGTTTGGGTATGAGCCCTAATTCAAAACAAGTGAGTATAATCTTAATATCATGCAATTCGGGCACAGAGGTGAAAGGAAACCCTTGTTTATAACCCCACCAACCTTATTAGACTAAATTTGATATACAAACTTGACACTGAACCTTTAAAGATGTTCTTGAAGGCTTTTTCTTGAAGTTCTTGAATTCGGAAACTTAGAATCTTGATTATCTTGAAGGGGTTGTAATGGAGTTTTGGTTTTCTTGAGAGGAGATTAGGATTTTCTTAAAGAATAAGTTGAATCTTGTTCTTAGGAGATGATCATGAGAGAAACCCTAATTTTAATATTGAGAGTGAATGAGGAGTTTATGTTGTTTATGTAGATGGAAATAGGGGTTAAAAGCCCCAGCACTTCTGTCTCTATTGGAACACAAGATTCTCCTTTTCTGTGGAAAAGGCCTATATGGAAAAAGATAAAAAATTCTCATTTAAACATTTTACATCACTGAAATGACCCCAGTGGATGGTTTTGGTGATGGACTGTCACTCTGGTGATTGAAAACTACTCCAACAATTAGTATATGGCTAGAAAATGATATCTCGTCCTGAGGTTGACGACCTGGCTTGACGGGCCATCACTTGCTTTACGGTCTATCACCTTGGCCGTCGCATCTCGGTAGATAGACACCTTTATGGTAAAATGGACATAACTTTTACCCTGATATTCAATTAAGGAGAAATTATTATCATTAGAAAGATAATTCAAAAATATATTTGTTGGTGGGTCATGAGCTCAAAACTTCTTAGTTATATGAAAGATATGCTCATTTGAAATTGTCTATAACAACATTCTTCCCAAACACACAATTAGTAAGGGGTATTTTGATTTGTCTAAAAGCTAGGAGACCTTAATATACATAAAACTCATTCTTAAAACTACCAAAGTACTATAATTTATTTTGCATAAGCTTAAAGCAAGGTTCTATTATTGGTCTGGTTTTTGGGGGTATTACACGATTAGAGGTTCAAAAGACCACGATCATATTATCAACCCCACCATTAACAAATGATGTCTACACCAAGAGCAAAGGATGACTCACCAAGGTCTTTCATTTAAAAATTAATACACAAAAATTTCTTGGTTTTATGTAATATACTAACAATGCTACTTTCTAGTAGAATATTATCTACATAAATCACAACGATAATAAATTTACTCCCACTAAACTTGAGAAACATGCAATGATCAATTATGTTTTCCTTAAACCTAAAAGAGGTTATCACTTTATTAAACTTTTGGTACCATTGAAGAGATGCCTATTTTAAACCATATATGGACTTTATAAGTTTACAAACAAGGTGCTTTGAATCTTGAGACTCAAACTTTTCTAGGTAACCAACCTACTTGTTGTGATTGAAATAACAAACAAAGAGAATGGTGGATCCTTTCAAACCAGTAAAGTGTTCTAACGGCCAACTTTTGCCAAGGGAACACCGTCAGCATACAATTTTAGGGATAGGGTGAGAACCTTCATTGGTTATTCCTTTTAAGTGTTGGTTATTCCATAATTAGATATGGACATAGATCCAAATAGAGATCTATATCTTTATATAGAGGGAATAAGAAAGGGTTTTCAGTTCAAAATTCCTACTCCTAAAAATGGTATTAAGTAAAGGACATAGTGGATTAGGTAAAACCAGTTTTGAGAACAATGATCTATCAAAACAGAATGTTCAAAGGCAAATGTTTTAGCCAATGTGTATGCATTAAAACTTTCATGACCCGAGGCTACCCCCTAGTCACGACAACGGTTCTTACGGTCCCAAGTGACCACAAGCTAACCCATATATTGGTACCTGCTGAGAGTACTAAATAAAACAACAATAATGGACATGTGTGGAAAATTACTGATAAAGCCATAAAGTCTAAATACTGAAAATACAAATGAATTCATAAGTTTTAAATATCAGATAAGACTGATATAACTGACTAACTATCTAACTGACTCTTTGAAAGTTTGAAGACCCTCTAACTGGCTGATGAGTTGATGGGACAAGCCACCAAATAACTCTGACTGGCTGAAAATACAGAATTAATGAAATAACTAAAATAATAAATCCTTCCATTGATGGATGAGGACTCACCACTACTGCTGTTGAACTATCTAAGCTCAATCAGGAAAGTATGCGTGCGAACGTATGATATAAGACATCATAGAACAAAGAAAAGTATATGGCCAATACTTTGAATGTACTGGTATATAAGATGTGGTTAGGCTGATGTACATGGGGTACTGTGTCTATGAAATAAGGACTAACTGAATAGCATGAGATAACCGAACATGAATGATGAAAACTATGACACCTAAAGATACATGACCAAGCATAAAAATGTTATCTGAAATATGTATGAAATTTGAAAGACTATAAACTGTATAAATGAATAACTGAAAGTATGTACACTTGGTCAAGAGAACATGAACTGCGAATACACTAAAATATTATACTTACACTATGGGAGGTATCATTAAACCGACATTCCCCAATCTAAGCTAATTTGGGTCCAACCTGTACCCCAATTGGAAGGTTGTTAGTACCATGCCATAGGTACTAACACTGGCTGTGTGGATCCACTAACCTGATGTTCCAATACACTAATGAATCACCCTTAACTAGTAGGTTCTCTAAATATATGTGTTACCCTTAACTGGCAGGTAAACACGTTGTCAACCCTCAACTAGCAGGTTGACATTTCACTTACCTAAATGTGGTGAACATAAAAATGGGAATAGGGCCACGACACAGGCTTATTATGGTAAACCTCTGGTTTCGTGATCCAAACATGCCCCAAACCTCATCCTAAAAATCCAAAACTTCTCTGAGACATGCTCCGGACACCACTAAACATGAATTAACTCAAAAATAAACATCTTGAGGTGGGGAAAACCAATTTAAAAATCCTCAAAGTTTAGAGGCCTTATAAATTACTAAGTTCCCAATACCTAATGAAATTTCTAGGCCTTAATAACCTTATGCATACAACAAGAAACTAAATTGAGCTAAGAATTATATGGGTATTACAATATCTCCACCATGGGAACATTCATCCTTAAATGAGACTAGTTTGACTGAGAGTACTGAACTAAGGTAACTAAGATCACCTACTAAACATGCATGACTGGGAACTTCAATACATAATTGAGTCTGAAACATGATACATGAACTGAACAGATTTTTTGATTACATGAATAACATGAGAATGATTATATAGTTGGAATTGAGAATAAGAAAGAGTCAATCTAAGAAGAAATGTTACCTCAAGCCGAGTCTATGTTTGTTGAGAAAAAATGAGGGTACTTGGTGCGTATATTTGCTTCTGATTCCTAAGTAGCTCCCTTAATGGACTAATTCCTCCGTAGAACTTTAACCAAGGGAACTTCTTTGTTCCTTAGTGTACGAATCTGACGATCTAGGATCTCAACTAGATCTTCTTTGAAAGAAAGGCTATCTTGAACACCTATACTTTCTGAAGAAATAGCAATAGGTGAATCACCAATACATTTCTTTAACAAAGGAATATGAAACACCAGATGGACTGATGCCAAATCTTAAGGAAACTCCAGCTCATATGCTCCCTTCTCAAAATAGTTCAAGATTCTATAAGGGCAAACATAGTGGGGACTAAGATTCCCCTACTTTCTAAATCTCTTCACTCCCTTTATGGGAGATATTTTCAAATAGACTAAGTCACTAACATCAAACTCAAGGTCTCTATTTCTTACATCTGCATAATATTTTTGGCAAACACTGAATCTGGCCCTATCAAAGTTGCCTCACCTACTTCAAACAAACCAATAGGAGACCAACATCTTCTCCCATAGAGAGACTTAAAAGGATCCATCTGAATACTGGAGTAATAACTGTTATTGTAGGAAAATATAATGAAAGGTTAGTGGTTATCCCAATTTTATTCAAAATCAATAAAACATGCTCTCAGTTTGTCTTCTAAGGTCTGAATGGTCCTCTCTTACTTACCATATATCTATGGATGAAAACTGGTACTGAGATAAAGTTGGGTACTATGACCCTTCTGAAAATCCTTCCAAAAGTGAGAGGTTAACTGAGTACCTCTATCTAAGAAAATAAACAATAGAACTCCACACCACTTAATAAACTCTCTAATATAAATCCTGACATAATTTGTAGTTGAATACGAAGTATGCACTGGTAAAAAATGAGCTGATTTAGTTAGTCTATCAACCATGACCCATATCGAGTCAAGCTGATGATGAGTACTAGGAAAACCCATCACAAAATCCACGTTTACCACTAGGCCTTTGGTGCTCAACTTTAACCTGCTGATAATTTGAACACTTAACCATAAACTCTGCAATATCCTTCTTCATACCATTTATCCAATAAATTTCCCACAAATTATGGTACATCTTAATAGCTCCTGGATTAATGGAATATCTCCAACCATGCACTTCCTTCAAAATCCTCTGCCTTAAACTATCAACAACAAAATATATAACCTACCCTAGTAACGAAACACACCATCTCACTCTTGGGAGAAAACATCTATATCTCCCCCTTGGTAGAAAACCTTTACTTTTTTTATCTCTAACTGATTCCTTAAATCTAACCAAACCGGGGATCCCTATCTTGCTTTTCTTCTACTTCGGCAACCAAGGAAGATTTTAAACCATTCTAAACCCATATAATACTTTTACCTGAATCAACCAATCGATTACCCATTCTGGTAAGATGATGAACCAGTCTCATTATATTCTTCTATCATTCTCAATAGGAGCAACGCTATCTATAGATAATATACTAAGGGCATCTGCTACTTTATTTTCTTTGCTCGGATGATACAACACACTCATATCATAATCTTTCAACAACTCAAGGCACCATCCCAGATAATGATTCAGATGATCTTTCTATGAGAACATATAATACAAACTTTTGTGATCCGTGAACACATCAACATGAACCCTATAAAGGTAATGCCTTCAAATTTTTAAGGCAAAAACAATTGTCTACTCAAGATCATAGGTAGGGTAATTATTTTCATGAGTTTAAGATTTCTAGCAGCATAGGCTATGACCTTACCTCTCTGCATCAATACACTACCAAGTCTAACTCAGGAAGCATCCCGGTAAACTACAAACCCATCTGAACTGTCTGGCATAGTCAAGACTGCGGCTGAAGTGCATCGAGTCTTCAAATCCTGAAAACTCTTCTCACATGAATTTGACCTTTGAAATTTTACTTTCTTCTGAGTCAATCAAGACATGGTGGATGAAATAGTATAGAACCCTTCAATAAACTGTGTATAGTAGCCAGCCAAACCCAAGAAACTCTTAATATCTTATAAAGAGATAGGTATGTGCCATTTTCTCACGGGTTTGGTCTTTTAAGGGTCATATCAAATTTCATCACTAGATAATATATCCAAGAAAGGCAACTGATCGTAGACGAAAATTGCACTTACTGATCTTAGAAAATGACTGATGAGCTCTTAGAGTCTATAATACAATTTTAAGATGGTCTGCATGATTATTTTCACTATGGGAATAGACAATAATATCATTAATGAGGACTATGAAAAACTTGTCCAAGTACTGCTTGACCACTCTATTCATCAAGTCCATGAAAGCAGGGGCATTCGTTATTCTAAAAGACATAACTAGGAATTTGAAGTAACTATATCGAGTTCCAAAGGTTGTCTTCAGAATGTCACATTCTCTAACTCTAAGCTGATTATAGCCTAATCTGAGGTCTATCTTAGAGAAGTAACTGGCACCCTAAAGTTGGTTGAACAAGTCATCAATCTTGGGGAGAGAATGCTTATTCTAGATTATGACTTTTTTAACTAACGATAATCAATGAAAATTTTGAGAGAACCGTTTTTCTTACACACAAAAAGGAATGGTCCGCCCCATGAGAAAACACTTCATCCGATGAATCTCTTATCTAAGAGACCCTTTAATTATTCTTTCAATTTCCTAAGCCTAGTTGGAGCCATTGTGTGGGGAAGAATAGAGATAGGCTGGGTATCTAAAAGGAGATCTATTCTAATGTCAATTTCCCTTTCGGGAGGTACTCAAGGAAGGTCTTCAGGGAACACATCTAGAAATTCCCTTACTACTTAAAATGACTCGGCACTTAGAGTCTAATAACTATAGTATTTGACTCGAACAAGATGGTACATGAACCCCTTAGATATCATTATTCTTGCCTTAAGATAAGAAAAAATTGGACCCCTAAGTATAGAGGTACTACCCCTACATTCAAAAACTAGTTCATTGGGAAACTGAAATTGAACGACTCTATTTCTCCAATCAACTGAGGCATACCATGACTGGGGCAAATACATACTGAGAATGATATCAAAATTAGTCATTCTAACTGTACAAAATCAACTGAGTTGATTATCTAATATACTATGACCGAGAAATTTCTGTACACCGTTTGGCCATAATAGATTTACCCACTAGAGTAGGCATCAAGAAAGGTTCTACAAACGATTTAGGACTAACACCGAAATTAATTGCTATATAGGGGGTTACATAGGAGATTGAAGCTCTCTGTTCTAATAAAACCTAAACATAGAGATAAAAGATTAGTAACGTACCCAAAACTACATTAAGATAACTTTCCTGATCATGCCGGGTCTAGAGAGAATACAACCTATTTTGACATTGCCCTCTGGTTGTACTGGAAATAGCACCCTGTTGAGTTAGGCGATCAACTAGTACTGGAGGACAGCTGGACTGAACATGCTGACCAACCTTTGAGCAATCTCTAACTCCGTATCCTGACTTGCTACACCAAAAACACATATCTCTGCCATCTATACACACACCCTGATGATGCCTGCCATATTTCCCACAGAGCGAGTTAGTACGACCACTTTTCACATTACCTTGGGACTTAGATTCTGGCACCCTATCCTGACTATCTTTCCTGAACTTAGGCACTGGCACACTAGCTTATGATGGAGCTGGGAATAAGGACTTATAACAAAACTTAGAATAGTAACCACCTTCCGACCTTGGCTGAGAAAAGTTAAAACTACCTATTCTGGCCCTCTCATTATCTCTCTCTTTCTCCTTAAACTTCTCTTCCTCAATCTAGTGAGCATGAACTATAAATCTAAATAAGTCCTTCTCCTTTATCAACATGGAAATCCTACACTCCTTAACCATACTATCAGCTGAACCAAATATGAACTTACTTATTATAAACCTACTGTCTGAAACCATATTAGGAACATAACTCGCCAACTGAGTAAACTTATCCAAGTGCTCTTTGACACTCATGCTGCATTGCTTTAAATTAATGAACACCTGAATCTTAGCCTCCCTTAACTCTAATTGGAAGAACCTGTCTAGAAAAGTCATGGAAAATACCCCCCACTCAACAGACCCTACATCAATACCATGATCTTTCTTCCACTATTTAAACTAGGTGTAACCTACATCCTACAACTGATATGCAACTAAATCTACAATATCATGCTAAGTGATTTCCATAATATCTGTCACCTTCTGAACCATATCAAGAAATTCCTGTAGATCCTCTTCAGACTTGGATCTTGAAAATAATAGGGGATTTATTCAGGTAAAATCTTGAATCCTAGCTGCAACTATATTTTCCACTAGGTGGGCTGGGGCAACAACTCGCTGATTATTATGAGCCGCTATTGAATGAGCTAAGTTAGTGAAAGTAGCTCAAAACTTGATGTTAGAGACATGCTCATTCAAGGGATCTTCTTGATAGGAGGAGGTGTAGGATGGTCCCCATCCCTTCGTTCATTCTTTCTTATGGGAGGCATAGTCTGTACATAGAATGAAGGATGAGTCAGATATAGAGTTTAAATAGAGCACATGCTCATTTACATGACATGAATGTGGTAAGAAGGGAAACTTTTTGAAAAACATCTTATAGACTTTTGTCCATAAGTGTGTCTCTCTCCACACCCATACAAAAAACTCTACTCAATACAACTTTTAGACTCCCTAGGATACTTTAAAACATTAGGCTCTAGTACTAAGTTTTCTCACTACCCGAGGCTACCCCCTAGTTGCAAAAATAGTGCATATGGTCTCAAGTGACCATAAGTTAACCCATGTGTTGGTACCTGCTGAGAGCACTAAATAAAATAATAATAATAATAGATATGTGCGGAAGACAACTAATAAATCCATAAAGTCTGAATACTAAAAATACAAATGAATTCACAAGTCTAAAACATCTAATAAGATTACTAAAACTTACTAACTGTCTAACTAACTGTCTGAACATTTGAAAAGCCTCTAATTGAATGAGGAGTTAATGGGAAAAGTCCCCAACTAGCTCTGACTGATTAAAAATATAGAACTACTAAAATAACTAAAATAATTAATCTTGCCCTCGATGATTGAGGACATAGCACTACTGCTGCTACATATGCTGAACTGTCTAAGCACGGTCAAGAAACTGTGCATCCAAACCTATAATATAAGACACAATAGCGCAAAAAAGAGTATGCAGTTAGTACTTTAAATGTAATGGTATATGAGTTGAGTTTAGGCTGATATACATGGGGTACTGTGTCTATGAAATAAGGACAAACACAATAGCATGAGAAAACTTAACATGAATCTATGAAAACTATGGCATCTGAGAATGCAATACAAAGCATAAATCTATAATATAAGATAAGTCTGAAATTCGAAACACTGTAAACTGTATAACTGAATAATTGAAAGTCTGTACACTATGTCAATAAAACTAAAATTGAGAATACACTAAAATACTATACTGACACTGTGGGAGGTCTCATCTAACTGATATGCCACAATCTGAGCTAATCCGGGTCCATCTTATAACCCCAGTTACAAGGGTGTAGTACCTTGCCACGGGTATTAATACTGGCTTTGTGGATCAACTAAAATGATGTCCCAAAGGACTAATAAGTCAACCTCAATTGGCCGGTGCCCTAATAAGTTATATGTTACCCTCAACTGGCAGGTAAACCTTTGTCAATCCTCAACTAGTAGGTTGACATCTCTAACCTACATAGATTACGTAGTTTAGAACTCAGGGAATGCTACTAAAGTTCACACCCTCTACTGTCAGAGGAGTCCCCATTCATGGATTCTCTCATTACTAAATCCTACTCCTAACTAACCTAACTCTGAAACTGAAACTTGATTGAGTTTGACAGAACATGATTTCATAACAGATAGTGCTTATTATGATCATAATAACTGAATAAATAGAAATAATCACGGTTTAACTGAATCATACTTAAAAATATTATAATCACATAAAACACGTAGATATCCAGTGTTCATAAACCACCAGCACTTAATAATCACTCAACGTAATAACAAGCTTAAAACTGTAGTAAAGGATCATGGTTCAAAACTCATAATCATAAATATTTCATTAAATATGTAGGGATCATGAATTTAACATAGGAATGCTTGCTAAGAATCATTAATTTAGGATTCCTCATAAAATTCACATGAATAAAGCATGGGAAACACAAATTCATAGCATAAGGATTTCAAAATCTTGCATGGGATCATACATAGACTGAATTGCATTATAATTACTATGGAAACATGAATTAAACACATATTAAGCAAAATAAAATACAATAATGATAGAAAAATTCAATATTTAATTTAAAAGAGGGTTTTTGGGTTCCATGGGTGAAAGAAAGCCATGAATAAACATCACACATACCTTAAAACTTTAACATGAAAAAGAAACATCAATCATGATTCTTTTGTGAATGTTCTTGAACTTGGGAAACTTGAATTCTTGATTCTTTGGGAGAAAAGAATTGAATTTATGTTCTTAGAGGAAAAGGAAGTGTTTTCCTGTGAGGGATTTGGAGAAGAAGGGCAAATAATGCCCTTAATATTTCCCAATTCGTGTTATACATGATTTTTGTTAAGGGGAAAAGGCCCAATAGCCCATCAATCATTTAAATTTGAAATTGGATGGAACAAGCTTACCGTAATGGGGTCTAATCGCAATCAGTGATTTCCCTCAACGCGACACGGTGAACATGAGAATGGGAAAGGTCCTCGACGTGGGATTATCACGGTAACTCTTTGGTTTCATGATCCAAATATGTCCCAAACCACATCTAAAAATTTCAAAACTTCTTCCAGATATGCTCCTTACACCCATGAACACGAATTAACTCAAAAAGCAACTTCTTCGGCTATGGAAGACAAAATTAAAAATACTTAAATGTTTAGAGGCCTTAAAAATAACTAAGTCCCTAACACTTAGTGAAAATTTCATGCCTTAAGCCCCTTATGCATGCAAGTTGAATTTGAACTAAGCTAAGAATAATATGGGGTATTACAAAAACTCAAAGTCAAAATATATTATTTATTTTTACTTTATTACACCATATATTTCATTTGTTTAATGTCTCGTTGAGAAATGCAATCTTTACATCCATATGATGTAGTTCTAAGTCATAACGAGCTATAAATTCGTTAGTGATTCTAAAGGAATCTTTCTATGAAACTGGTGAAAATGACACTTTAAAATTAATTCATTTCTTTTGAGTGAATCCCTTTGAAACTAGGCATGTTTTATATCTTTGATGTTACCTTTCAAATCATGTTTGTTTTTGAAAATTCATTTATTGCCAATAATTTTGATCCATATGGTTGCTCGAAAAGATCTCAAACATTATTATATTTGATAAACTTCAACTCATATTTCATGACTTCAATCCATTTATCAGATTTTTTGTCATGCCCAAACCCAAAACTTGCTGTGACGGGCATCCCAAGCCAACCAAGTTCAAAGATAACCCCTTTTAGACTTACCTCAACATCACAATATTAATATACAGTAGAAGCCAACCAACACAATATGAAGAAGTATAAATTAAAAAGGAAATTACTAGAGTCAAAATAAGACAACATCGACACCCAATAATTTCCATAAAATCCTCTAATCCAAAGAAATACCAAACCATCTAATGCTACATAGGCTTACAAAAAAAATACCTCAAAACCTATATCAAGAAATGGTGTAGCATCTGGGGACTGTTAATGCGGGGACTAAGGTCATGCAACACAAGGGAAGGGATAAAACATATGAATTTACCAAGGATCCAGTAATAAACCACATGCATAACAATTATAAATACATATATATATATATATATATATATATATAATTCTAGGATAGGGACAAGCGACATAAAATATAAATGTTTAAAACATTAGCCTGGACTATGTAGCTGATACCGACCTTTCATACACCTATAGGCTATATGGGTTTGTCTCACTCTGCCGGAAGGGCCCTAGTCTAAGTTAGCCGCATGTATCGAGGAATGGGTAATAACACCAAGGAGATAGCAATCTAAAATATACTATGTATCTACACACAATAGTTTATTTAAACCCTTAACTTCAAGTAATGTTGTTTCTAATTTTGGTCCTTCAGGGAATACACTTTCTTGGTGAGCTACACAATTCTCTTTGAGCTCAAATAAAATCAGTTTGCACATAAACAAACCATTAACAATGGCGTATTTTTATTTAGTCATTTAAAACTTGGTATTGTCATACAAATATTCTTGCGAGCTATTCTATTTATTCCAAACCATAACCATTTAACCAAATTAACTCCAATTACCGATTTAAATTCAAACCATAGCCACCAGGGGAATCCAAATCTTTTTATGCATTTATCCTTTAATGAAATGCATTATTTTCAAAGATAGATATATCATGCTGAATCTTGCTCTAAACCAAATTTAACAATTTAGGTTGAGGCTCATACCATTACCATGCCAAAATCCATCCATATTGTGAAAACCCAAGTTACCCAATTCCACCATTTTAAAAATACTTAATTTAGTTCAAAATATATCAGTTACAACATAAATAACCTATTAAAAAAATGCATGTGTTAACAATCAAAAACCCTCAACCCTAGATAATTCAATAATTCAAAAACACCCAAATACCTAGTAGTGAATGCAATAAATTATAATTGAAATAGGGAGTATACAACATGCCTAAAATTAAGGGAATTTGGAGAGAATGTGTAATTTAGACAGTAGTGAATTCTTGAGAAAACTTGAGTTTCTTAACTTAGGGAATTTGAGAGGAAAATGGCAATGCTAAGAGTAGATAATTGATGGTCTATTAGGAATAAAAAGGATGTTTTATGTTGTTTAATGGGGTTAGGGACCAAAAGTCCTTGCCCCGAATACATGCCACTATCACAGTGACTATCCTGCATGCCACACTTCTATCGTGGAGCTTGGGCGGTGTGGCATACCACTATCGCATACCCTCACTGATTCAAGGTCCCAAAATGACCCTAAACCCTTTTACAAAATTTTGAAGCTTTCCCAAATCATCCCATTAACATCCCTTATCATGATTTAAGTAAAAAATTAACATAACAAACATAGTAAGGTCCAAAATAAATTAGTAAAAAATTTTTGGTGACACACATTAACCCACCCGCTTGGGACTATTCATCCCCAAATAAGAAGTTACGATATTCTTAACACTATAATAACAATTGTATTCAAGGACAAATTTGAAATGTGATAAGAGGGGAAATAAAATTCATACCTTAAGAATTTTTTTCAAACATGGGAAACAAAAATGGGTGCTTGGATTTCATATCCTATTTGGATTCCCATGAAGCTTCTTCTACCTTTTGATTCCTCGAAAGTACCTTCACTGAAGCTATATCTTTGGCCCTCAATTTTTGAACTTGACCATCAAATATTTCTATTGGGACTTCCTCATAGGAAAGAAAATCCTAACACTTATATCTTAAACAGAAACTACCAAAGGATTAATTGCATACTTTTTAAGCATATACGTGTTAAATATGGGATAAACCAAATAAAAACTTTTTAGTAGTTCTAATTCATAAGCAACATTACCAATCCTTCTCAAAATATGGTATGGACCAAAATAATGGGGAAGGAGATTCCCTTTCTTCCTGAATCTCTTGACTCTTTCCATAGGAAAAACTTTCAAGAATAACAAATCATTCACTTCAAATTCCAACTCTCTTTCCCTCATATTTGCATAAGAATTTTGATGTATTTGAGTAGTCTTAAGTCTTACTCGAAGTAGCTTTACCTTCTCCATCACTAGGTGAACCAGGACCGTGCCAAAGAACCTTTACCTTCTCCATCACTAGGTGAACCAGGACCGTGCCAAAGAACCTAGTCTCTACCACCTTAAACCATCCAATTGAAGACCTTAACCTTCTACCATAGAGGGATTTAAAAGGGGCTATTGGGATGATGGAATGGTAACTATTATTATCCTCCAAGGTTTGAATTGTAATATTAGCTTGTCCATCTATTTCAGGGTGGAAAGCAGTGCTAATGTTCACCTGAGTACCCAATCCTTTCTGAAAAGAACGCCAGAAGTGAGAATAAAATGCTCAAACTTATGAAATCCACCATAAAATAGAATAAGGGTTTATCAACTGAAAATCAACCATTCTTATCTTACTTATAATATGTTCATGGGGAAACTTACTGATATTATGTCTTATCTATGATCATAACATCAACACTGAACTTTAATCAGTTTGTAACATTTGTAAATTCAACTTATAAGCATGAACTTCTTGAAAACTCAATAACTTACGCTTAATCTTGAAATTATTCATTATCTCATAAAAAAATTTCAATCAAAATATCAAACTTAATACTCAAGACTACTTTCATGGATTAAAACATAAGTAAATATGAATCATATGCAAAGTAATGTATAATTCATAAGAATACATCAAAATCCTAAAGTATAGGGAAGTGGGTATCAACCCTAGTAAATAACTTTCTTTAAAATCAATTAAAAATAAATTTTTTGGACACAATGATGGAAGAGTATCCTTTTTCAAGCCCCACAAACCTGTATTTCTTGAGTTCTTAGAGAGATCTGGTATTTTTAGAGCCTTAGGAGTTTAATTCTTTGAAAAAACCTAAACATTGTCTCTTAAGATTGGAGATAAGAAGGAATTTTGATAACTGACTAAGAAAAGTGTAAAATAATACTTTTATGATGATTTAAATTTTGGATAGGTAGTTTAGAGTGAGGAAAAGACCAAAAATCCCTTACCTAAAATATAAAGGAATTGTCTAGGAAAAGTTATAATGACTCTTGCTATGACTTGTTATGTCTGACAAAGAGTCATGTCCTGAAGTCATGACATGAGGATAAATGATCTTATTCTTCACATATGACAATAGGTCCACATAATGACTCGTGGTCCCTGACAACGAGTTGTCGTGAAGATTCATGGTCAGGAATTGAACTCTTGGTTAACCTTTTATAGGGACAATGAGTCCCTTATTATAACTCATTTAACTACACAACGAGTTATACCCTAGACTTATTATAAAGAGACCAAAGTGTAATGACCCTTCAGGTCATTGGCCATGTTCTTGCATATTTTCATCGATAGTGCTCCACCATAGATATCCCAAGTCAATGACTTGATGGAAATGATAATTTGGTTACCCGACGGTTCGTTTGGTTTTTAGAACCACTTTTCTAATTTGAAGTCTTTGTCAATTCTAAATGGTTGCTAAACGAAAATATCAGTAAAATGATTTTGGATGCAAATTTCAACTGCACCAATAGCTATATAATATAAATTTTAGGATAGATAGACCCTTGGTTTGGGGAATTCTTCATTTCAATTAAAACCCTAACACCCATAGAAGATTGGTGACTTAAAAAATAGGTCTTGTTGGTTGATTAGGCACTTAGTAACTTGTGTAATCCATCCTTTTGCTAAAAATAGAAGGTAAGAATTACTCTAATTTGATATTGATTTCATGATTTCTTTACTCAAAACCCCTAAGTCATTGTGGTTCAATTGTAGCCCAAAACTTAAGTTATTGACTCAAATTACTTGAGGGTTCTAACTCCCTAAAGATAATTAGGCTATGGGTTGGTCTTGGAAACTCCTTTCCAAGGGTGAAACCTAATTAGGGTTTTGGTGTCTATTTGAAACCCATGACACAACGGTGCTATAATGGCTATTGTCAGTCTTTTTATAATTCTTAGATTGTATTGTTGAAAGCATTGCTTGTGGAAGAGGAAGCTTCTTATAAAGGAAAGAAAAAGCTCATTGGTTCATGAGTTGCTTTGATTCAAGGTAGGTTAGGCTTACCTATAGTATAAATTGAACTTATTTGTGATGTAATCATTGATATCATGCGTTATTGGGTGGGCAATTTAGATTATATTTGATTAAATAGTGAACTTAGGATTCATTAATTGCTATAGACCATGGATTTATAACGTATGATATTTGACCCTTAGTCTAGGGCCTTGGTTAGCTTAATTATGGTCTCATGAGTAGTGTGAAACCACAATAGTTGTTCTAAGTATACATGAATAGCATACTTTTCCATCCTTAAGAATGTATTGATCTATATAATTCCTAGATAGGTGATGACCTTTCTGTTGAGTTGACTTAGTAAGGATTCTTGAAGAGACTTTCCCTCTAGACCTAGAAAGGATTTGTATGCCCTTATGGTGAGGTATGGATGTCTTATCCTAATTCTTGGTAGAATCTAAATATATGTTAGTAAGCTTAGCATTCTCGGGATTTAGAAGTGGGACTTAACCCACCTTAAACTTGAACTAATAAATGCTTAGCGACCTAGATACGTGGCCATTGTCGAAGCAATATACATATGTGTAAGAGTTGTGGTGGTTGCACTCTATTATTGAATTATCTTGTGATCATGACTTGAATACCCTTGTTAAGTGATTATTGCTATTGTTTGGTAAATACTCATGCTCTTATTGATTCTCATATTACGTTTGAAGCTTATTAGTAAGGTAAAATGGTAAGTGTTATCCCACATCCCTACTTCTATATATATTGTAAGTTTTTGTGTATGCTTATTGGTTTGGCCATGTATGTGGATGTATCCTGACAAATATGTGATATTATGATGATGCCTAGTTTGAGTTTGGAGGAATATGTGATTTATAATGATGCCCAGTTTGAGTCCGGAGGAATATGTGATATTATGATGATGCCCGATTCAGAGTCCAAAGGAATGTGTGATATTATGATGATGCCCAATGAATCCAGAGGAATACGTGATATTATGATGACGCTCTGTTTGAGTTTGGAGGAATGTGTTATATTATGATGATGCCAGATGAATTCGGAGGAATATGTTGATATTGTGATGATGCTTAGTGAATCCGGAAGAGGTAAGTACAGTATGATGCCATGTGGGGCAAATTTACTTATATGCATTGATATTTATAAGGTTAGGTCATATGGTCCAACCACCTATATGCTTGAATTATGTGGTTTCTCTTGGTAGATTGTTATTCATTTTTAGTTCCAAATCACTATATAAGAGGTGTGACCCTTGTTTTTGCTAAATTCGCTACTAGAGGAAATTTATTCCTAATATTGAGTTAAGTCTTAGAGTTATGTGTAAACTTGCATACAAATTCAAGGCTAACCTAATCTCTATACTTGACTTAAATAATAGATTATATTATGAAATCTTTCCTAGTAAGGTCACTTATGTGATAACTAGCTATTTCTAAAATATGTGATTATTATTTGGGACCTAGGAACATAGTAAACTAGTTGGTGGACTTTACTTGACTAAAATATGGAAACTAGTCATTAAGGCTGTGACATGCTTAGTGATGATGGATCTAGCATTGTGTGATGGTTAGTTAAATTATCTCCTAACATGTGAAGTTGAGATGGCTTAGTTGATAACTTATGTCATTATGATGCTAGATAAAGAATGACCTTATGATAGTTAAATAACCTATACTATGGGTAGTGTATAGTTTTTCCCCAATTTGATGACTAGTGATTTTAAGACTTGTAATGTTTTGACTTTAGGAAAAATAAGGTTAATTAGTATGGACTTTGTGGTATTTATCTTTGAATTATAGAATTAATGATTAAATGCCTAATCTATGATAATGTTTCTTTCTTTCTGTTGAATTACAGTATGCGAATCTGGATGTGGTTTTCAGTTATAAGTCATGGCAGGGTTTTGCTACCCGCGGTTTGCGGTAAATTGATGGAGTAGTTATGATTTATTGTATTATTGATTGTATTCTTTTGTGTACTCTCTGGTGGTATGGGATGCCATGATGAGTTCTTTGTTGTGCTCTCTTTCGTGTACTTCTCGGTGGTATGGGACGTCGGGGTAAGTTCTTGTGTGTACGTTCTAAAGATGGTTGATGATGATTATGTCAAGTAGATGTTTTGCTATTGTGTAAATGGCTGTATGCTTTTGAAATGGTAATCAGTTGTTATGGTGATTATGGAGTATATTGAAATAGTATGTCATATTATTGCTTTAGTAGTATAGATGTTGTTATAGTGACATCTAAGAAGATTCAGGTCTGTTCCTACCCCTTGACTTTAATATCATTTTCTTACTTTATATCTTCTTTACATTATATTTGATATTAGTCAGCCGATGATGCCTATTAAGTACCCGTGTTTTTCTACTCATACTATACTTCTGTACTTTTTGGATGCAGACCCAGGTTCTAGTTGTCGCCGTTGAGCTAGTTCGTAGGAGTTGACTATTCGAAGATAGGGTGAGCTCTTGAAGATCGAATTTCCCTCTTTCCTCTCTATCTTTAGTTATAAAATGTAGTTATATACTGTGTTCATATATAGAGTCCATGTTGAACGTTCATACCGAGGTAACCCATATCCATAGCTCCAGATTATGGTATCGGCTTACCTACTAATGGGATGTGGTAGGTTCCATCATGACTCAAAAGAGGTCATGAAAAATTGGTATTAGAGCCTATATTTCACCGATATTATTGATTGAAGAGCAAATGTCCAATAGATTCTTGCGGATCAGAACGTTAATGTCTGTTTCCTATCTTTGGGAGGCTATGTGACATTCTTCGAACTCCTTCATTTTCTTCATTCATATCATACTAAGAGCCTGAGTTGGTTTGTAGTATATTTTCTTTACTCTTTTGTAGATGTGGAGGAGATATATTGCCTCTTTGCGAGGTGCGAGTCCTGATATTGCGCCCAGAAATCTTGCTCATATTCATGGATGACTTAGAGGTCGAGGAAACCGTCATTATATGTCACCCGCTAGGAGCTAGGATAGGATAGGGTCCAAAATAGGCCACCTTCCTCGGGACCTATCTGTGCACCTGAGCTAAGATTCCTACTCCATAGCTAGTGGCGAGCTAGGGACCATCCCAGGCCCTACCAAGTTTTATTCGTTCTTCATTTCTTATAGATTCCTTGATTTAGATACTGAATATGGTTGGTGGTATACCGTTTGATGGTCCACAGACTTTTATGATCGAGGAAAAGCTTGCAGCTGTAGATCCTAGAATTGAGATTCCTCTTGTTCCTGTTGTTATTCAACTGGTATCTTTACTGCCAATTATGACCCAGACTGCTATATCTGTCGATAAGCAGAAGATGTTTGGTAGATTTTCTAGCTTGGCTCTGCCTACGTTTTCTGGTGCTCTTGGGGAGGATGCATTTGAGTTTCTTACTGCTTGTGATGATAGGTTTAGTGTTTTAGGCATTGTTGAGACTCGTGGTGTGGATTACACCATATTTTAGTTGGATTTGTCTTCTTGTCACTGGTGGAGGGTTTTGTAGATTCTTGAACAGTTGGATTTTCTCCCTTATCATGGACATAATTCTCTGAGATGTTCTTAGAGAAGTATATGTCGTGTAGCCTTAGAGATCAACTAAGGGATCAGTTCTCTAGACTAGATCCAGGCTCTATGACAGTAGCCCAGTATGAGGCTTCTTTTCATGTGTTGGCCAGACATGCGACTTTTATTTTGGACACTGAGTATGGGAGGGTTTGATACTTTTTTGGAGGGTTAAGAATCCCTATTCGGATGGCTTGTCTGAGTCTAGTTGCTATTTGTAGGTCTTTCGTTGAGGTTTATGATCATACTAGAGTGATGGAGAAGATGGATAGGGAGAGTCGTAAGGACCGTGATAAGAGGCCTAGATTCTAGGGTAGATTTGTTGGGAGCCATGGTAGTTCCCAATTTAGGAGTGGTATTTATTATGTTGGACATCCTTTACGTCCATCTTTTTGGTCTTAGGAAACTCTTCAGACCGCTGATGGTGATCAGTTTATTGCTAGTGGTCACCCTAGTAAGGGGGTGATCTGTCTTCCATAGATTCATCTGCCGCCATGCTAGGCGTGATAGATATGCCTGTTCAGCCAGGTTTATAAGTTTTGGTTCTTCTCGTGAGTCTTATTTTACTTGTGGTCTTCTTGGTCATTTCTCTAGAGAGTGCCATAGTCGTGGGGTGATGGTTACTTCAGACCAGGTGTAACACCTCAATTTTCTAGAATCGGAATGCCCCACAGTGGTCATGATCCCGAAAGACCACAAGCTAATCCTCTACTGATATTTGTACCTAAGCACTATATAATATAATATAACAAATGCGTAAAACTGGTGGAAATTTTCCATAAGTTTCAAAACACCTAAAATACTCAAAACTGAGAACTGAATACTAATACATCTGTCTGAAAAGCCTCTAACTGTCTGATATGTGGAGTAAATGGGAATGTCCCCAACTAACTCCGTCTATGAAAAATAAACTAAACCTAATATAAAAGTAAAATAGGGGGTATCCTTGAATGAAGAGGACTCACTACTATGTCTACTGCTGCTGATCGAGTATGGACTGTTATGGGTGCTCCGGATCTCGCGCTTCTGAACCTAAGGTATAAGACACCATAGCACAAGAGAAAAGTATGCGCCAGTACTTTAAATGTACTAGTATGATAGATGAGGAAAGTCTGAATATAACTTCTTATGAATGAAAATTACTTAACCAAATAACATGAGAATAGTAAATAAGGATGTGTGCATGAATGCACAAACAAAAAATTGAGATCGCAATAATACTAATGCTAGATTCTGAAATACGGGTTTCTGAATACTGGCTTACTAATGACTGAGTCTAGTAGTACTGATATCTGAGTTCACTAACTTGCGGATACTGAGTAACTGAGTCTACTGAGATTGATGTCTAAGCTTACTGATACTGATACTGAGTTACCATATTTGAGATCAACCTTATATAACGGGTGACCCCTGAGTTTACTGTTGATAGTGTTTGATACTTGGTTAACTGAATATGAGATCAAGGCTAAATAACTGGTGATCTTTGAATCTACTGATGATAATGTCTGATACTTTATTAACTAAATATGAAACAAACCCTAAATAACGGGTGATCTCTAAGAGGTAGTCAATCCTAGTATAAGGGGTGACTTCTCAACTGAGTTCTATTACTGAGAACGAAGCTGAAACTGAAACAATGCGAGGTAGTAATGTAACGGACATGCTATTTATTTCTAGTTGGGGTCCAACCTGTAACCCCAGTTGGAAGGGTGCCAATACCGTGCCATGGGTAAAGACAATTCAATGTGAACCCAGGATGCCAAGCCCGATATAACGGGTGACACCTAGTTGGAGCCAAGCCAAATATAATGGGTGACTTCGGGGATGTATTCAAGATAAATATGATGGGTGATACCTCATTCTTCCCTACATATGTAGTTTTGGAGTGCAGGGATTATTATTAACGACTCTGCCTAAAATAACGGGAAGTCATCATCCTTGCCCTCGCTTGGTGCTGAATCGTATTCCCAACTAAATAGACACTGAACTGATTCTTAGATCATACTAGACTGATCTGAATCTATTACTGATTATCCTACTTGACTGATCTAACTGTGTTCACTTAGTTCTGTTGACTAATGGAATACTACTAAGGACTGTACTAAATACTGAACTTGATTAGACTGAATATTGAGATTGCTGAGTTTTTGTAACATCTATCACAAACTGAGATATACTGATCATAGCAATATTGGGATTATTTTAAGACTGACTCGGCTCTAGAAAAGCAGCTAATTTTTCGAGTATTAAATACCCCTAACTCAATAGCATAAATAAATAAGAAACGACAATCGACTATCATTCACAACATAACCAATGAAGAATCATTTCGAGAACTTGGAAATCTTAAACATGTAACTATAAAGGGCAGTATCCTATTGTCTCATAACTCATCCAAAAAGGAATTCATATGAATAGGATTACATGAAACATATCAAAATTCATTCATTTAGGCCTTTTAACAAACACTTAGCATGCACTAGTTGACATATGCTTTGGAATAACATACTTCATGGTGCAATGACACTATTTTCTTCACATAAGCAATTTATCAAGCATATGGGAGGCACCCTTTGGCCATACAACATTCACTACACCAAATTATCATAATTACATAATTCAACATGTTTCTTGAATGGACTTTATCATGAACATCACATAACCAACATATACTAAGGTCAATACTTGCATCTTTACGATCACAACATGAATTAAAAATTAATATTAATATGGCTTTAACTTCAAACCACATAAATCATATAAAACTCATAAACATAAAATTTTGAATATAAAAAGGGATTCTTGGACTTCTTGGGTGTAAGGAACCCAAGAAGCAACATCCAACATACCTTGCTATACAATTCTTGAAATATTCACGGAGGAATTTCCCTGATTTTGAACCTTCAATAGAAACCCTTATTCTTGTTCTTGAGAAAAATTGCGAGAAAACCTTATATTTTGGGTAAAAACATGTTGAATATAGTTTTAATAAATCTTATATAGGAATGGAGTTTGACCAAATTTCCCATGGAAACATGGAAGTGTAATGCTGAAAAACTGGGCACAACGGCTATGGAAAGGTGGCAGCTTTTCCAGAGCCTTTTGTAGGCTGGGCGGCGCCTTGCTACTGAGGGAAGGGACCAAGGCTCTAAGATAGGAGGAACACCTCTATAGCCTTTAGCTACTATTTTTCCAACCCAAACAAGACCTTAGGCTCGTCTAAAAATTTTGAAACTCACTTGGGTTGTACTCTTGAGTTTCCCCATGGCAATGCAACAAGAAAATTTAGAATTTGAGGTCAGGAAGGTCATGAAATAATTTTTCAAAGTTTCAAAGGCTTATGGAATTGAAAAGTTTCAACACTTAGCCGAATTTTGTAAGTGTTAAGCCTTTCTTGTCATGCTTTAGAAACTCTAAGGACTCGGAAATTTTATGGGGTGTTAAACTATCTCCCACTTGGGAAAATTCGTCCTTGAATGTGGATGACTAAGCTAAGATTTCTGATTGATTGAACTCACTTAGGGAATAATAATATCTAAAACATATCTAAACAAATATCTAAAACATATCTAAACAACTGAACTACTGATATAATAAATCTTCTACTAGATATGCATAGCTGATGCATAAAATACCCAAATGAAACTATTGATAAGATGAATTCTCATAATGAACATGCATATCTAATACAGGAGTTCGTGACTAAGGCTACTCATCAGCTGAATTCTCATGAATGCATGACTGAATACACTGAAAAGCTGAACTTTTCTACTTAACATGTATATCTAATGCATGACTACTTAACTGAACTGACTTATGTATGCTTGACTGATTATGCAGGGATAACTTATGCTACCTTGTAATGAGAATCTAAGCGTAAAACTAAATGGTTATAAGGACTTGAAAATATCGGGGAGTCATAGGGCATCTCCCCCCTTGGGACACTATGTCCCTCTTACAACTCTTATTTCACTAAGGTACTTGAGAAAATTGAGGCAATGCATAAGGAACCTATGAACTGGTTCATAACTTAACATTTGGGATCTGAATCTAATGCATGATGCATGAAATGAGTTATAATATCAACTACTAGAATACTTTATGATGGGATAGTTATATGTCAGAGGTTTATGATAGCATCCATAAATGATAAGATGAGAAAACAAACTATATGAATCTGACTATCTAATTGCTAACTGACTTGCTGGCTTTATTGACTAACTCATGCTGAAAACTTAATCTTGACTGAAGTTTCCTCTGAAATTCTTTCTATAAGGTTCTAATAACCTTATGGAGTAAGGAACCTTTGTATGATCTGAATAATACATCTAAATAGGAAACCATAACATGGCTAGAGTGTTGTAGTACGGGCACTGATAACTCTACCGATTGAGGTCTGAGCTGCAATAACTTCTCCTGCTAAGTTCAAGCCTACTCAAATCTTAAAAATATATCTAGCCACTTACACATCAACATAACACTCAAGCCTATCTTTGTGACTAAATCCTTGTGTAAAATAAACACGCTACAATCTTTCCTTAACAAGAAACACTTACTCTCTTTCAGCTAAGCATCTTCCCAACACTAAGGAGGATTTACTGAAATTTTAAGAAAATCCTTGGGATCTAACTGAGCATAAACAAAAATATGAGAAACCCGTACGTATCTGTAACTATATCCGGAGAACTTCCTTGATAATGGTGAGTCAAAGGTGCACAAAGCCTGATTGGGCGCTGCCCACTGTTGATACTAGAGATGGTGCCCTGCTGGTGCAAATCTTTACCCCTCTGAGCTATTATTCTACACTTACGCAGTCTGTGGCCTGGCTTACCACATCTAAAGTATAAATCACTACCCACTCTACACACCCTCTTATAGTTCTTACCACATTCTTCGCAAAGCGGATAGGTGAGAACACTCTTCCCATTACCTAGTGACTTAGAGCCTAGTGCTCTATCTCGACTGACATTATTAGACTTATACAGTAGTGCGTTGACTAAGAGTGAAACTGGTGTTGAGAATATCTGACGGGACTAGGAGCGATTACTACCCCTTTATCTTGGTGTAGAGGTATTCGTTCTATCCCTCTGATTCATCCTACGCTCTCTTTACTCATTCTGCTGAGTGTAAGTCAAAATCTTAGATAGTACAACATTCTAGAAATTGTTCTGAAAATAACTCTGAACCCTGCATGAGAGACATGCCCATTCGAGGGATTTGCCTGAATGGGCTGAAGGGATGGCTGATTTTCATTACTTCTTTTGCTAGCTTCTCAGGAAGACATTTTTGGTAAACGAAGGGAGAAATGGATTAGGCTTAGAATTATCTAGAACTTATTCTTACTCGCACAGCATGAATACTGAAAAGAGGGAAACTATTCCTAAAACATCTTATAGCCTCATGTACTTAAAAGTGGCATGCAACACACCCATGTATAAGACTCCACTAGATGCATCTTTTCAGACTCCTAGGCACTATTGAAATTTAGGCTCTGATACCAAGTTTCTAATACCATAATATTTTGGAATCGGAATGCCACACAGTGCTCATGATCTCGAAGGACCACAACCAACCCTCTACTGATATCTGTACCTGAGCACTACATAATATAATAAAACAAATGTAAACAATTGGTGGAAATTTGCCATAAGGTTCAAAATATCAAAAATACTCAAAACTGAGAACTGAATACTGATACATCTGTCTGAAAATCCTCTAACTGTCTGATCAATGGAATTGATGGGATATGTCCCCAACTAACTCCGTCTATTGAAAATAAACTGAACCTAATATAAAACTGAAATGGGAGGCATCCTCAAATAGAGAGGACTCACTACTACGTCAAATGCTGCTCACTGAATCTATACTGCTCTGGGTGCTCTGGATTTCGCACTTTTTAACTTATGGTATAAGACACCATAGTGCAAGAGAAAAGTATACATCAGTTCTTTGAATGTACTGGTGTGCTAGATAAGGTAAGGCTGAATGCAAGGGCTTATCCGTGAACATTACTTAACTGAATAACATGAGAATACCAAATAAGGATGTATGCTTGAATGCACAAACTAAAAACTAAGATCGCAATAATACTAATGCTAGATTATTAAATACGGGTTTTTGAATACTAACTTACTCATGACTAAGTCTACTAGTACAGATATCTGAGTTCACTAACTTGGGGATACTAAGTAACTGAGTCTACTGAGATTAATGTCTAAGCTTACTAATATTGATATAGAGTTAACATACCTGAGATCAAGCCAATATAACGAGTGACCCCTGAGTTTACTGTTGATAGTATTTAATACTTAGTTAACTGAATATAAGATCAAGCCTAAATAGTGGGTGATCTCTGAATCTAGTGATGATAATATTTGATACTTGATAAACTAAATATGAGATCAAGCATAAATAATGGGGGATATCTAAGAGGTAGTCAAGCATAGTATAATGGGTGATTCCTTAACTGAATTCTATTATTGAGATTGAAGCTGAAACCGAAACTATAGAAGGTATTCTTCTAATCGACATACCCCTTCTATCTAGTTGGAGTCCAACCTATAACCATAGTTGGAAGGGTTCTAATACTGAGCTACGAGTAAAGACACTTCTATCTGAACCGAGGATGTCAAGCCAAATATAATGGATGACACCTAGTTGGAGCCAAACCTAATGTAATGGGTGACTCTAGGGAGGTATTCAAGCCTAATATGATGGGTGAGTCCTCATCCTGTGCTAGCTACATAGTTCTAGAATGCAGGGGTTGTTATTAATGACTCAGCCTAAAATAACGGGGAATTCGTCATCCCTTCCCTCACTCGGTGCTGAATCCTAGTCCTAACTAAATAAACACTAAACTGATTCTAATTTTATACTAGACTAAGCTAAATCTATTATTGATTATTTTACTTGACTGATCTGACTGAGTTCACTTAGTTTCATTGACTTACGGAATACTAGTAAGGTCTGTATTGAATACTGAAATTGATAAGAGTGAATACTGAGATTACTGAGTTTTCTTAAATTCTGTCACTAACTGAGATATACTAATCATAGCACGATTGAGATTATCTTGAGACTGACTTGCTCTAGACAAGCAGCTAAGTTTTTGAGTATTAAATACCCCCAGTACTCGAAATAATAAATAAATAAGACATTGCAGTAGACTATGATTCGCAACATAACCAATGAAGCATCATTTCAAGCACTTAGGAATCTTAAACATGTAATTGTAAAGGGAAGCATGCTATTGTCTCATAACTCATCCAACAAGGAATTCACATGAATAGGAATACATGCAACATATTGAAATTCATTCATTTAGGCTTTTTTACAAACACTTAGCATGCACTAGTTGAAATACGCTAGGGAGTAACATACTTCAGGTTGCAATGAGACTATTTTCTTCACATAAGCAATTTACCAAGCATGTGGGAGGCACCCTTTGGCCATACAACATTCAATACAAAAAATTAACATAATTACATAATTGAACATGTTTCTTGAAGGGACTTTATCATGAACATCACATAACCAACACATACTAAGGTCAATACTTGCATCTTTATGATCACAAATTGAATTAAATCTTAATATTAACATGAGCTTCAACTTTAAACCACATAAATCATGAAAAACTCATAAAAATAAAATCTTGAATTTAAATTGAATTCTTGGACTTCTTGGCGGAAGGAACCCAAGAATCAACATCCAACATACCTTTATATATGATTCTTGAAATATTCACAGAAGAATTTTCCTGATTTTGAACCTTCAATAAAAACCCTTATTCTTGGTCTTGAGGAAAATTGCAAGAAAACGTTATATTTTGGGTAAAAATATGTTGAATCCAGTGTTAATAAAGCGTATATAGTAGTGGGGTTTGACCAAATTTCTCTTGGAAATACGAAAGTAAAATGCTAAAAAACTGGGCACAAGGGCTAGGGAAAGGCGGCACCTTTCCCAGAGCCTTTTGTAGGCTGGGCAGCGCCTTGCTACTGAGGGAAGGGACCAAGGCTATAAGCTAAGTGGAATGCCTCTATATTCTTTAGCTACTATTTTGCCAACCAAACACAACCTTAGGGTCATCTAAAAATTTTGAAACTCACCTATGAATTACTCTTGAGTTTCCCCATCGCAACACAACAAGAAAATTAAGAATCGGAGGTCAGGAAGCTCACGAAATAATTCGTCAAAATTTCAAGGGCTTATGCAATAGAAAAGCTTCATCACTTTGATTTATTTGATCTCGTATCCACTTATTCCTATATATCTTCTTACTATGCACCACAGTTGGATTTGACTAGTGATTTATTAGCTGTGCCATTGCACATATGTAGTCTCGTGGGTGATTTTTTAGTAATAGATCGAGTCTTTAGATTATGTATTATGATAGGTAGGGATATTGATACTTATGTTGATCTTATTGTTCTGGATATACTGGATTTTGATGTAATACTGGGCATGGACTAGTTGGCTCACTATTATGTAGTCATGGATTATTTTGCCAAGACTGTTACCTTAGCCATACCCAGCATACCCTAAGTCATGTAGAAGGGAGCAGTTAGCTGCAAGTCGATGGGTATTATTTCTTATATTTGTGCTAGGAGATTTATATCGAAAGGCTACGAGTTATATCTCTGTTATATATTTGATACCCATGTAAAG
This sequence comes from Capsicum annuum, assembly GCF_002878395.1. Lineage (NCBI taxonomy): Eukaryota > Viridiplantae > Streptophyta > Magnoliopsida > Solanales > Solanaceae > Capsicum > Capsicum annuum. The sequence goes on from NC_061116.1 coordinate 18,126,162, forward strand.
AGTCCGATGCTTGATTGTGTTCCTATTATATGTGAGTTTCATCATGCATTTCTTGATGATCTACCTGGTATTCCCCCTGACTGTGAGATTTAGTTTGCTATTGACCTTGAGCCTAGAACCTAACCTTTTTCTATGGCACCATACCAAATGGCTCCTTCTGAGCTTATGGAGATGAATTTTAGCTTTAGGATTTTCTTGGTAAGAGTTTGATTAGACCGAGTGTGTCTCCATGGGGTTCTCTTATTTTGTTTGTAAAGAAGAATAATGGTTCCATGCGTATGTATATTAATTATAGGTAGCTTAATATAGTGTCAGTGAAGAACCGTTATCCTATGCCTTGCATTGATGATTTGTTTGAAAAACTTCATGGTGCAGTAGTCTTTTTTATGATTGACTTGAGATCTTGTTACAATCAGTTGAGGATTTGGGCTGATGATATCCCAAAGACATCTTGCAGGACCCGTTATGGTCACTAAGAGTTCTTGGTGATATCTTTTGGGCTGACTAATACACCCACCGTGTTTATGTACATAATGAACTGTGTGTTCAGACCCTATCTAGAATCCTTTGTCATTGTGTTCATTGATGATATTCTTGTATACACGAGGAGTAGTGAGGAGCATGCGCAGAAATTGAGGATTGTTCTCTAGGTTTTGTGGGATCATGTGCTTTTTTCCAAGTTCTCCAAGTGCCAATTTATTCTTGAGTCAGTATCTTTTCTTGGACGTATGATTTACGAGAAGGGTATTATGGTAGACCCAGCTAAGATTTCAGCAATTTGTGATTGTGCTAGGCCTAGGTCTTCGACTAAGGTTCGGAGTTTTATTGGTTTGGCCAGTTACCATAGGATCTTTGTTGAGAGCTTTGCTACCATATCAACCCATATCACTAGATTGTCTCAAAATAAAGTTCCTTTCTAATGGTTCGAGGAGTATAAGTTAAGCTTTGGAAAGCTCAAGGATTGTCACACTTCGGCCTCTATATTAGCTCTTCTAGCTGAGGGAAAGAGATTCACAGTGTTTTGTGATGCTTCTGGTGTTGGTCTTGGATGTGTTCTAATGCAGCAAGGTCATGTCATTTTCTATGCTTCTAGACAACTTAAGGTGCATGATCACAACTACCCTACTCATGATTTATAGTTGGCGGCGGTAGTCTTCATGCTTAAAATTTAGAGGCATTACTTTTATGGTGTGCGTTATGAGATTTTGATCAATCATCATAGTCTTCAACATATTATGACCCATCGAGAGCTTAATGCTTGCTAGCATAGATGGATGAAGTTGCTAAAGGATTATGATATGTCTATTTTGTATCATCCGAGTAAGGCTAATATGTTCATGTTACCCTCAGTGGCAACCCGGTAAGTATGGGTAGTTTGGCGTGTATTTCAGTTTCTCAGAGGCCATTGGCGTGGGACATTCAGTGCTTAGCCAATTTTATGGTTTGCCTTGATATCTTAGATCTAGTGAGTGTTTTGGCTTTTGTAGAAGCAAGGTCCTCCCTATTTGATCAGATTTATGATCACCAATTTAAGGATAATAAGTTGTGCCTTCTCTGTAATTGAGTTGTGAGTGTTGAGTCTGGGAAACAGACTATGGATCCTTAGAGAATCTTGATATTTTAGGGTCTTATTTATGTTCCTCGACTTGATGATAAGATCCAGTCAATTCTATATATGGCTCACAGTTTTTGATATTCTATTCATCCTAGTATGGCCAAGATGTATAGAGATTTGAGGCAGTTGTATTGGTGGGATGGTATGAAGAGAGATATGGTAGACTTCATAGCCTGTTGCTTGTGTTGTCAACAGGTTATGGTCGAGTATCGACATCTTGGCAAATTAACTAAGAGATTGCCTATTCCAGAGTAGAAAAGGTAAGGGATCACTATGGATATCATTATTGGTTTGCCTCATACTTCCCGAGGTCACGATGGTAATTGGGTTATTGTTGATCATTTGACCAAGTCGGCATATTTCATTCCAATTCAAATAATCTTTAGTGGTGAGAGATTTGTCTAGGTTTATGTTTAAGAGATAGTTTGTTTGTATGGGTTACTGTGTCTATCATAGCAGATGGTAATTCTGTGTTTACTTTGAGGTTTTGGAGACCATCCAACAGGATTTTGGTACTCGAGTAGATTTGAGTACATCTTTTTATCCGCAGATAGACTAGTCAGGTGCTTGAAGATATGCTTTGAGCTTATGGTATGGACTTTGGAGGTCAGGGGGATCAACATTTAGCTTTGACAGAATTCTCCAACAAATATAGTTATCATTCGAATATTGAGATGGCCCTTTATAAGGAGTTGTATGGTAGGAGGTGTCGTTCTCCTATAAGATGGTTTGAGGCATCCGAGGTTAGACCCTATTGTACAGATTTTCTTCAGGACTTATTGGATAGAGTCAGGGTAATTCAGGATAGGTTGAGAGAAGCCCAGAGTAGGCAGAAGGCCTATACCGATGGTAGACTCTATGCCTTGAGATTTAGAGTATATGATCGTGTGTTCCTTTGAGTTTAACGTATGAGTGGTTTGATGAGGTTTGGAAGAAAGGTTAAGCTTAGCCCTCGCTATATTGGACATTTTGAGATTCTTTACGTGGTTGGAGAGGTGGCCTTTGTGTTGGCTCTAGCTATAGATTTTGCCGCTGTCCATCCAATTTTACATGTCTCTATATTGTGGAATTATATTTTGGATCCTTCTCATGTGCTTAGATGGGACTCGATCTAGTTGGACAATCAGTTGACCTTTGTAAAGGAGCCCGTGCTTGTTTTAGCCAGTGATGTGAGGTAATTATGTACTAGGGAAATTTTGGTGGTCAAGGTTCAACGAAGGCATCACCCAATAGAGGACGCTACTTGGGAGATCAAGTATGAGATATGGGCCAGTATCCTCTCTTGTTTGAGACTTTAGGTACTTGCTTAACTTTAACATTAAGGGATAAAAGTTCCTTAGTAAAGGATGTTGTAATGACCCTTCTGGTCATTAGCCGTGTTGTTGCTTATTTTTGCCGATAGAGCTCCTCCATAGCCGTCCCTAGTCATTAGTGATTTTTTGGAACTAATAGTTCGGTTACCTGATGGTTCGTTTGGTCTTTAGAAACACTTTTACAATTTGATGTCTTAATCGATTCCAAATAGCCACTGAGCAGAAATATCAGTAAAATAATTTTGGATGCAAATTTTGACTGCACTAGCAACAATGTAATATCGAATTTAGGATAGATAGACCATTGTTTGGGATTCCACAGCACCCGAGCTCATTTCAACCTATTAGTTGAAAAGTCAAAAAATTTAAATATATGAGTGTGGGACCCATAAGTGGCCTAAATGTCCTTGAATGGAAAATACGACTTCACCAATGCATTTGTAATGTTGGATTTAGTAAGGATACATAGTTTTTTTGCAAAAATAGAGTCCAAATGAGTCCGAAAGGTCAAAAACACGCTTTGACCTTGCAGGCCCATCTAAAATTGTATAAAATGGTCTTTTTGAAGGATTTTTAGGCATTATTCATTTCTGTTGAAACCCTAGAAGCCATTGGAGATTGGTGAATTAAAAAATGTGTCTTGTGGGTTGATTAGGATCTTAGTAACTTGTGTAATAATTCCTTTTGCTACAAATCGAAGATAAGAATTTCTCTAATTTGATATTGATTTCATGGTTTCTTGACTAAAATCTCCTATATCATTATGGGTCCATTGTTGCCCTAAAATTGAATGATTGATACAAATTACTTGAGGATTTTAACTCCCGAAATATAATTATGCTATGATTGGTCTTAGAAACTTCTCTCTAAGGGTAAAACTCAATTCGGATTTTGGTGTCCATTTGAAACCCATGGTGCAATGGTTCTATAATGGGTATTGTCATTCTTGTTGTAATACTTAGATTGTATTGTTTATAGCATTGCATGTAGAAGAAGAAGCTTCTCGGAAAGGAAAGGAAAAGCTCGTTGGTTCATGAGTTGCTTAGATTCATGGTAGGTTAGGCTTACCTGTAGTATAGATTGAGATTTTTTGTGATGTAATCACTAATATCTTGCGAGTTTGGCAGGGGAATTTAGATGATATTTGATTAAATGGTGAACTTGGGATTCATTAATTGCTGTAGGACATGGATTTGTAAGATATGATATTTGACCCTTAGTCTCGGACCTTGGTTAGCTTAACTGTGGTCTCATGACTTGTATGAGAACAATATAGTTATTCTAAGAAAACATGAATGGTATACTTCTCTATCATTAGGATTATATTCAACTATATAATGCCTAGATAAGAGATGACCTTGGTGTTGGGTTGACTTAGGAAGGATTCTTGAAGAGACTTTCCCTATAGACCTAGAAAGGATTGGTAAGCTCTTATCGTAAGGTATGGATGACTTAGCATAATTCTAGGTAGAAGATAGACATGTTTTAGTAAGCTTGACATTCTCAGGATTTAGAAGAAGGACTTGACCCACCTCTAGCTTGAACTAAGTAAATGCTTAGTGACCTGGATACTTGGTGATTGTCCAAGCCATATATATGTGGGTAGGAGTTGTGATGGTTGGAATAGATTATTGGATTATCTTGTGATCATGACTTGAATACCCTTGCTAAGTGATTACTATTCTTGTTTGTAAATACTCATGCTCTTGTCGGTGCTCATATTATGTGTGTAGCTTATTCGTAAGATATAATGGCAAGTGTTATCCCACATCCCTACTTTTATATATATTGTGAACTTTTGTGAATGCTTATTGGTTTGGTTATGCATGTGGATGTATGTTATTGTATTCGAAGAAATATGTGATATTATGATGATGCCTGGTTTGAGTTTGGAGGAATATGTGATATTTTGATAATGCCCAGTTCGAGTTTGAAGGAATATGTGATATTATGATGACGCCCAATTCGAGTCCGAAGGAATGTGTGATATTATGATAATACCCAACGAATCCGTAGGAATACGTGATATTATGATGATGCTCAATTCGAGTCTGGAGGACGGTGTGATATTGTGATGATGCTCGATGAATTCAGAGGAATATATTGATATTGTGATGATGCCCGGTAAATCCGGAAGAGAAAAGAACATTATGATGCTGTATGGGTCAAATTTACTTATATGTATTGATATTTGTAAGGTTAGGCTATGTGGGGCCAACCACCTATATTCTTGAATTATAAGGGTTATCTTGGTAAATTGCTATTCGTTTCTTGTTCCAAATCACTATATAAGAGGTGTGACCCTTGTTGATGCTAAATTAGCTACTAGAGAAAATTTATGCCTAATATTGAGTTAAGGCTTCGCGTTATGTGTACACTTGCATAAATATTCAAGGGCTAACATAATATATATACCTGACTTGAATAAGAGATTATATTATGAAATCTTGCCTAGTCAGGTGGCTTATGTTATAACTAGCTACTTCTAAAATATACGATTATTATTTGGGACATAATAAACTATGGGAACTAGTCATTAAGGTTGTGACATGCTTAGTGATGATGGATCTAGCATTGCGTGATAGTTAAATTATCTCCTAACATATGAAGTTGAGATGACTTAGTTTATAACTCATGTCATGGTGATTCTAGATAAAGAATGGCCTTATGATATTTGAATAACCTATACTATGGGTGGCTTGTAGTTTTTCGCCAATTTGATGAGTAGTGATTCTTATACTTGTAATCTTTTGACTTTTAAATAAGGTTAATTAGTATGAACTTTGTGGTATTTATCAGTGAATTATTGAAGTAATGATTACATACCTATGTTATGACAATGTTGCTTTCTTTATGTTGAATTATGGTATGGGTATTGGATGCGGATTTCATCAAGGAGTCATGGAGGGGTTGTACTACCCACGGTTTGTGGTAAATTGATGGAGTAGTTGTGCTTCATGGTAATATTTGTTGTATTTTTTTGAGTACTCTCTGGTGGTATGGGACGCTGTGATGAATTATTTTTGTGCTCTTTTCCATGTACTTCCCTGTGATATGGGACGTTATGGTAAGTTCTTCAGTTTATGTTCTAAAAAAGGTTGATGATGATTATGGAAAGTCGATGTTTTGCTATTGTGTATATTGATGTACGCTTTTGAAATGATACCCAGTTGTTATGGTGACTATGGAGTATATTGTAATAGTATGTCATGTTATTGCTATAGTAGTATAGATGTTGTTATAATGGTATCAAAGGAAATTCAGGTCTAATCCTATCCCTTGACTTTAAGATTCTTGTCTTAGTTTATATCGTATTTACTTTATATTTGAGCTCTGTCGGCCAATGATGCCTATTGAGTACCCGTGTTTTGGTGCTCCTACTATATTTCTGTACCTTTTTGGTGGAGACCCAGGGTCTAGTTGCCGCCATTGAGCTAGTTCGTGCGAGTTGACCATTTGGAGACAGGATGAGCTTTTGGAGATTGTGTTGCTCTCTTTCCCCTCTATCCTAATTTTTCTTTTGCTTTTGAGACAGATGTATGAGATTCTTTAAGGCATTTTATATTTTGGGATTGTAAATTACTCTGGTCATGTTTAGAAGATCTTGTATTAATACTATCAGGTCACGGGATTTGAGTTTAAATACTGGTTGTCCTTAGTTGTGAAATGTTGTTGTTATATATTGTGTTCATAGATAGAGTCCATGTTAGACATCCTTATTGAAGTTACCCATTGCCATAGATCCTAGTTACAGTATTAGCTTAACTACTTGTGGGATGTGGTAGGTGCTATCATGACTCCAAATGGGGTCGTGACACAAACTTTGGGCTCCCTCACTGCCATGGTAATGAGCCCTCCATATGACTAATTATGTCTGACAATGAGTTATTGTCGGAACCATTGTCACTGGCAGTTTAGTAGCCTTCAGTAACTTTTCCACAATTTGGTAATCCGTTATTGAATTAAGGAAAAACTAGTGGTGTTGGAAACTTAAATCAATTATCTATATGTTTATGTATCTTGAGCTAAAAAATTCTTAGGAATCCTAAAGTTGCTCGTTTGAACCTGACTATAGTTATATTCTTCTTGAAAAATTAATCACTAAAGGATGTTGTAACGCCCCGGAAAACAGGTCCCGGAGCATCACATGGTGCTTGAGGCTACAATAGCCCCAAGCTAACCCTTTGAGCCACTTTCATTCAGTTCAACACAAATCAACGGGGTTTCCATAAATAACCCTCAAATATCAACAGAGTAATCATCATCCAAGAATAAAAGAATTTCAGAAAGATCACAAAATACGACTTATTAGTCAACTCCCAACATCTATACTAGTCTGACAAGCCTCTAAGAAAATTAATAAAACCAGCAAGACATTGAGACATGCCCCAATTGACTCATATTTAGTTATCAAATGTAAACAATTTTGTGAAACCAACATTAGACATCACGTCCTGGGAACATGAGGACTCACCACAACAGAGGATGTAGAACAGCATGCCCGAAGAATCACTGTCGAACCTGGAACTAAGCACCTGAACCTACATTCCAAGAAAATGTAGCCCACATCCGAAGATTTGGGTCAGTACCAGGGAAAGGAACTGTATATGGGGGTGTATGCAGTTGAATAAACATCATCATCATACATATTTATAAGAAATATGCAGGATGCATGAAAGACTCACATAGCCCGAAGAAAATCATCATAATCATGAGAGGATGAAATAAGTACAATAACGCATGTGAGTCACCTTATAATTTGTCAATCACTTTCAGTTCATCAAGAATATCAATTATTATAATGTAAATATCATTTAAATCTTTCGAAAGAATAACTTTCACAATTCCACTTTCAAATCACTTCACCATTCAACATAGACATAAGGAAACACACATACGCTAGGAGATCCTATAACCGACATAAATTATGTGAGATACATGGAGTCCAACGTACAACCCACGTTGGGGAGAGCCGTCCTATCCTTGCCATCGGAGTAGGACTATCGATATCAAATCCACACAAACTACTGATCACTATATAAATCAGCCTCAGGCTCACTTCTACGGGGGCACGTAGTTCTAGGGAAGTAAGGTCGCTTTATACCTCCCATTCGGTACTAAAGATTTCTCTCGGACTTAGCTCAGATCATTTCAAAGACAATCCACAACAAAATAATTTCAGTAATATATAAATATACATCGGGAGCCATCATGCTTCCCATCTATCAAAATCAACCACGTTGTGAATTTCTTTCAAAACAACTCCATTAAGACAAAAAGGTCAAATCATTCAAAATATCTCAAATATTCAACATCAACGTGCTTATAACACATACTTTCTAAAAAAAATCAATTTCCAATGGGGGTTCACGACCCAAATATCAAAATCATGACAAATATCATTCAAGACTCATGCTTTATATCTCCACACATGTAATTCATCTTTCAAAATCATAAACATCAAGATTTCATAATAATCATCATAAGATATGGGTTCATACTTCAAATTCGTAAAAATCAAATAAAAATCATGCCTTTGTAAAGAAAATTACTTTTGGGCACAAGAACGAAAGAGAGTTCTTGTTGAAAAACTCCACATACCTTGAATGATGATCTTTAGATTGATACTCATTTTTGAGATGTTAATCGTGCCTTTGAATGATGGTTCTTAGAGTTCTTAAACTAGGAACTTGGAATCATGAATAAATTTGCAAAATTAATGGTGAACTTTGGAGGTTCTTTAAGTTGGATGTAGGAGCTTAGGGTTTTCTTTTTGAGGGAATTTGATGAAATGTAACATATAATGCTTCTAATAGGTTTTAATATAGGGTTTGGACGGATTTTGACTGAGGGGGATTGACCAAAATGCCCCTAAAAATTAAATAATTCTTGAATCTGTCCTTTGGTGGACTGTTTTGATAGTCTGAAGTAGATCAACCATAAGGTTTTACTCCGTTATCCAAATTGGATGAAACCAATTTAATTAGAAATAGAACTCTCATATATTTCCGTTGATATATAGTATCTCACCCAGATAATTGTGTACGAGGAGTTATGATTGTTTGAAGTTGAACAAAAAATTTACTTTAGATAGGCTGAAGTAGATCGACCATACCTTTTTGCTTTGATAGATAAATTGGATGAAATCAATTTCATTGGAAAGAGGACTCGCAGAGATTTCCGTTGATATATAGTAGATCACCCAGATCATTATGTACAAGGAGTTATGATCATTTAAATTTGGACCAAAAATACGCTAGGCCTCAGTACTTTTTCCTGCACGTTTTGCTGTTCACTACTATTCACGGTTCAACCGAAATGTTCATAACTCGTCGCTCGGGTGTTCGTTTTGGAAAGCTTATTCGATACTCTATGCAATGGTGGGTCATAATCTAAGACATTCCGCACGCAAAAATTTATAATTAATTCTAGAAGATAGAACCCAACACGTTTATGTACAAAATTTCAACGAAAACTTTTCTGGGGTATTACATCATCCCCCCTTGGAATACAGCTAAAAGCATTTGTTGGACTTATCACCATATCGTTTCTCACTCCGGATGCAACATAGAATGCATAAATTCAAGAAACTAAAGCTGAACACATAATAAATGATAGATGAACTGCTGCAACTTTTATCAAAAGTGCGTGATTTAGGAAAGAACAGTGCCTTCAGCTTGGTCGAAGTTCGTAGAAAATAGTTCCGGGTACTTGGATCGCATATCCGCCTCAGCTTCCCAAGTTACACCCTCAACAGATTGGTTTCGCCACAACACTTTGACCAAGGGAACTTCTTTGTTCCTTAGTCTTCAGATACTGAAATCAAGAATCTCAACAGGAATCTCATCAAAAGAAAGATTTTCTTGAATGTCAGCACTCATAGAGGAATCCACTACCACATCATCGCTAATATGCTTTCTAAGCATGGAGACATGGAATATTGGATGAACAGAGGACAACTCAGAAGGCAACTCGACCTTATATGCTACCTTACCAACACGGCTAAGAATTTTGTAAGGACCAACATAAAAGGGACTAAGCTTTCCCTTCTTTCTGAATCTCTTCACCCCTCTCATGGGTGAAATTTTTAGATACACTAGGTCACCAACTTCAAACTCAAGGTCTCTCCTTCTAACATCAACTTAACTTTTTCCATAGCCTTAAATACCGAATCAGGATCACTCACAGCCACTTCACCCACCTCGAACCAACCTATGGGTGATCTACAATTTCTCCCATATAAGGCTTCAAACGGAGCCTTGCCAATACTAGAGTGAAACTGTTATTGGTAAGTGATCATCCCAACTTTCCTTAAAGTCAAGTGTACAAGCTATAAACATATCCTTTAAGGTCTAGATGGTCTGCCCAGCCTGATCATCGGTCTGTGGATGAAAAACAGAACTCAAAAGCACTTAGGTACCAAGACCCTTCTAAAAAGCTTTCCAAAATTGCGAAGTGAACTGAGTACCCCCATCCAAAATAATAGATAAGGGAACTCCATGCAGTCTGATTAGCTCTCGCATATACAATTTAGCATAATCCTTAGCAGTATATAAAGTATGAACAGGCAAGAAATGAGCAGACGTAGTCAACCTATCAACCACAACCCAAATGAAATTATGATGGCGTTGGGAAGGAGATTAACCAATCACGAAGTCCATATTTATCTCTTCCTACTTCCAGGTGGGAATACTAAACTCTTGCATCATACCACCAGGTCTTTAGTGTTCAACCTTAACCTATTGGCATGTTGCACACTTAGCTACAAACGCTTCTATATCTTTCTTCATGCCACTCCAACAAATGATTTCCCGCAAGTCTCGCTACAACTTGGTACCACCAGGATGAATTAAACATCGTGCCCCATGTGCTTCAGCCGTAATCCTCTGTCTCAGATCATCAACATTTAGGAAACACAATCTACCCTACAATCTCAACACACCATCTCCCTCTTGGGATAAAACCTCTACTTTTTGGTCCTTGAGTGACTCCTTCAGTCTGACCAAACTAGCATTTAAGTATTGCTTTTTCTTTGCTTCTGAAACCAAGGAGGATTCAAAACTACTCTGAACCCCTATACTACCTTCAGCAGAGTCAACAAACCTAACCCCCAATCTAGCCAAATGATGTACATCACGAGCAAACTCTTTCTTACCTTCTACCATATGCGAAACACTACCCATGGACACTCTACTTAGGGCATCCGCCACAACATTGGCCTTGCCCTAATGGTACAGCACACTAATATCATTGTCCTTTAAAAATTCTAACCATCGTCTCTGCCTAAGATTTAATTCTCTCTGGTAAACACATACTGCAGACTCTTATGATCAGTGAAAACATCAACATAGATACCATACAAATAGTGCCTCCAGATTTTCAAATCAAACACAATAGCAGCCAACTATATCACAAAAGCATCAATATACAACCCAACCTAACTCTCAAAGCATCATAGTACACCACAAAACCATCAACACCATCAGGTAAAGTCAAAACAGGGGCTGAAGTGAGACAAGTCTTCAACTCCTGAAAACTCTTCTCACAAGATTTGGACCACAAAAACTTTACTTTTTTTTGGGTCAACCGAGACATAGGAGATGCTATAGAGGATAAAACCTCAACAAAACGACAGTAATAGCCAGCTAAACCCAAGAAACATGGGATATCAGTCAGAGAAATAGGTCTAGGCCAATTTCTAACAGCTTCGGTCTTTTGGGGATGTTGGGTGACACAGAATTCCCAGACCACACAAACACGGATAAACCCAGAAACTGAAACTTGACCACTCGGGTCTGACAATCAATAGAGGCATAAGAAGAATACAACCAGTCCATACCCAGAATCACATCAAAATTTACCATGTCTAACTCAATCAGATCAGACAACAAAACTCTATGAAAAACGGTAACAGGACACTTTCTATACATTTTTGGGGAAATAATCGAATTACCCACTGGGGTAGAAACTAAGATAGGCTCAGGAATAATCTCAGGACTCATTTCAAAATTCAAAATAATCAAAGATGTAACATATGAGAAACTGGATCCAGGATCCAACAAAGCATACACATCAAACTAAAATATACGAAGCATACCAGTAACAACATTGGGAGAGTCTTCCTATTCCTGGCGGGATGGTAGAGCATAGAATCTATTTTGGCGCTGCCCGCCAGCATTGCTAGAAGAGGCGTCCTAAGTTGGGGCTGGGCGAGTCGCTGGAACTGGAGCACTAACAGTTTTAGTCTGGGTCTGAAGGCGATAGCCATGATGCCCTTGTCCATCCTATGGACAATCTCTAACTTTGTGACCCATGTCACCATACCGAAAACAACCCCTCTTTTTACCCTACTACTTACCTGAATGAGCCTTACCACACTTAGGACACAGGGGATAATTTGGCTTACTGCCAGCACTGTACTGGGACCTGACTACATATAACCTGCTACCTTGCTCTTGCCTACCTCTAGGAATGGGAGAACTAGCAGATGATGGTGCTGGCATAGATGAACAATCCTGATAATGAGGGTGACTCTCTCCCTGTGATCTAGTCTGACCCTATCTGTGCTGCTCAAACCTAGCTCTCTTATTCCCTCTCATTCTATCTCTCTCCTTAATCTTGTCTGCCTCAATCTGTTGGGCATGAGTCATTAGCCTAGAATGATCCTGTTTGGAAGACCTACACTCCTTAACCACATAATATAAGACATTTCACATGAAAAAATTTATAATTTATTCTAGAAGATAGAACCCAACACGTTTACGCACAAAATTTCAATGAAAAATTTCCTGGGATATTACAGATGTTTTGACATTTCTATAAGATAGGATTTATTTGAGGCCTTAATAAATACATAAATATATTCATGCATACATACATACATATATACATACATATTATAACGACCCGATTTGTTAAACCAGAATGATACACGGTGCTTATGACATCGAAGGACCACAAGCTAACCCATGATTTATATCTGTACCAATATACTGCATAAGATAACATAATAATGCGGTAACATGCACAGAAATGCCATAAGGTTCGATCATAAACATAATTGAATAACGTAACATCTGTGTGGGGTAATAGAATACCCAAAATAAAACTAAAGTCTAAAACATGATATTTTGTATCTAGTCTACAGGTAGTCAGAAAGCATCAATTTTCTGAAGAATCTGAATAAGGAGTTGATGGGACATGTCCCCAACTAACTCCAACTAATAAGCAAATCAATGAGATACTAGAAAATCATTGTGTCCGCAAAGGATGAGGACTTACTTCTACTCTGACTGGTGAATTAAGAAGCTACTGCTGATCTGGAACTCGTGTATCTAAACCTATAGTGTAATATAAAAAGAAAGCACCATAGCGCGAATGCGTCAGTACATATATACTGAGTATATATGTGAGGTAGACTATATGCAATGGTTCAAATGCATTAATAATGCTAACTGACTACCTAACATGAACGTGACAATACATGCATCAATATATAACTGTAACTGACAACGTGATTTCATGATTTCGTTATTTCTGAGTGTATATACTGATAACGTGATATGCTAGTAACTGATATAACTGATAACATGAGGGACTATATCTGAAAAATGCTGAAACATGGGTGAATATATTTGAGTAGAACTGATAATGTGGGTGACTGTAGCTGATAGTCCTGAATCTAATGGAACTATCTGATAATATGGGTGACTATAGCTGACAGTCCTTAATTTGATAGAACTATCTAAGTTCGGTACTGTAACTGAGTTAATTGTATCTAACAGTCCAGATTCGTAACATGAAAATGTGTAAAGTAGTATCTAACTGGTATGCCCTAAAGGTGCTATAATAGCTAAGCTAGGGTTAAATCTGCTCTGATTGGAAGGGTGTCAATACCATGCTCTTGGTAAGGACAACATGTAAGTAACCCTCATTAAATAGGTAACTCTAGCGAGAAAGGTGGGAACCCTCATATAACAGGTTAAGCCACCTCATCTACCCTCATATAGTAGGCTACGATGTCTCAACCTATGTTGGCTACATAGTTCTGGAATGCTAGGATTGCCTCTAGGAATCAAACCCTCGTATAACAGGTGAGTCCCTATCCTTGGGTTCACTCGATGCTAATTCCTACTCCCATCTGAGTGGACGCTGAATATTATTTACTGAACTGAACTGAGCATGGACTAAGTTACTGAATTTCCATGGCTGACGGAATACTACTGTTATCTAATATCTGACTGAGTCATGAGATCATGGAGGTTTTTCTTGAGTCATAAGACTATCTGAAGTCTAAGAGTTTATAGCTTCACTGAGAGTATCGTGAAAATATGACATGGATATAGGCACACAGCTAATATTTCAGGAACAGGTACCCCCAAGACTCAATAGAAGACATAAAAACATGACATGGATCTTGGCACACAACTAGTATTTTGGGTACAAATACCCCTAGGACTCGATAGAAGAAAACTTACATAGCATGATTTACTTTATGACTTGACTAACATCATAATACATACTACATTCATAGGAGCCTTTAATCAAACATGTAATAGGCATAAACTTGTACATACATGTTGATTTCATGATATCATGCTAGTTAAATAGTTTTACTTCACCTAGTCATTTAATAGAACATATTGTAGGCATAGTACAAGTAAAGCACATCATACAACAATTAAACTTCATGCTTCAATTTCAATTCCATCATACAAGGTTTTAGTCATGAGATTTCATATATTTTTATCTATACTAATCAACCCACATGAAATTTATCATCAAATCATGGAATAGAAACCAATTCCTTATTTATCAACATGAAATAGAACATACAAAGCATGAAAATATGAAGAAAATCCATAATTTGTAGTTAAAAAGAATTCTTGGACTTCATGGACGAAAGGAGTCAATGAATGAACGCTATGCATACCTTAGATAGTGATTTATTGAAGATTGATGGTGAAACCTTCTCGAAATTGAATCTTTTATGAAAACCCTAGCTTGAGCTCTGGAGAGTATTTGAGAAAAACATCAATATTTGGGATGAATAAGGGCTAAATCCCATGTTTGGAAGATTATATAAGGGGGGGGGGGGGGGAATTTACCCTTTTAACCCTGGACACGTAATTTAATTTTTAGTAAAATTTCCTGAATTCGGCCATTTGCGCGATGCGGCATTATCACGCCGTGTCACTGGAAATTGACAAATGGGAAACTGCACGGTGGTGCTATGCAGAGCTATCGAGTTGCCACCTTATCTACGACCTTGAAGTTTGGTCCGACCCACCAGTATCACAAAGAAATATTGGAATTTGACAATTGCCATTTAAGCTTTCTCCGCGAAGCGCTGAAGGCTCAGGTCAAACACTTTCTCACTAAAAATGCTCTAACTCTTCACTCGGATGTAGGATTTGGGCAAATTATATATCGATTGAAAGCTTATTTAATTTCGCACGTGATCAGAAGTGAGAATTATGGAAATACAACGTGTATAAAAATGAATTCTTATTTAAAGGAAAGTTCTAACATCCTTGAGATTATTTTTGAGCTAAGAAAAAGCATGAGTATTACAATATCTCCCCCTTAAGAACATTTGTCCTCGAATGAGACTGACTGAGAGGGAAAATATTAAACTAAATATGAAATAAACATGAATACCTGGAACATGATCTCATAATGGACTTGACAGCTAAGATGAATATAACATACTGAACATGCATATCTGATGCATGGGTAACTGATTTATATATGCATAACTGAAAGTTCTAAAGAACTAAGTTTTCTCATAAGGAGAATGCTTGTCTAATGCATAACTATATAACTGATCTGATACATGGAGGCATGACTGAATATCTAATGGTACTTGATTACAAGTTTATTATGGAAACATGAGCATGAGACTGAATACAAAGTTAGTGATGCACATTAATCACGAAACTGAGTAAGCTTAAGGAGAACTGTTACCTTGTGCTTGATTTGAGTTTGTCGGGAAGAGGCGAGGGTACTGGGTACGCATATCTGTTTTTCTTGACAAGTAGCTCCCTCGACGGACTAATTTTGCCAATGAACTTTAACTGGAGGGACTTCTTTGTTCCTCAATATATGAGTCTGATAGTCTAAGATTTCAACTAGAATCTCTTTATAAAAGAGGGTGTTCTGAACATCTATGCTCTGAATAGGGACTACGACTGATGGATCACCTATACACTTCTTGGGCAAAGAGACATGGAATACTGGATGAACTGAGGCTAGATCTGAAGCGAATTAGAGCTCATAAGCTACCTTGCTGAATCGACTGAGAATCTTGAAGGGACCGACATATCGGGGACTCAGCTTTCCCTTCTTACAAATATCTTCACTCCCTTCCTAGGAGAGATCTGGAGGTAGACATAGTCACCAATCTCAAACTCAAGATCCTTTGTACAAACATCTACATAAGACTTCTGTCAGCTCTGAGAAGCCCAGAGTTTTTCTCTAATTAACTAAACTTTTTCTAAGTCTTCGAATACAAAGTCAGGCCCTATGACAGAGGCCTTACTAACTTCAAACCAATCAATTAGAAATCTACATCTCCTACCATAGAGATTTTTGAATGGAGCCATCTGAATACTGGAATGATAGCTATTGTTGTATGCAAATTCAATCAAAGGAAAGTGGGTATTCGAACTACCCTTGAAATCAATTGTACACACCCTTAGCATACCTTCCAAAGTCTGAATGTCCCTTTCTGCTTGACTATTTGTCTGAGGATGAAAGGTTGTAGTGAGATGATCTTAGGTACCAATACCTTTTTGGAATGCTTTTCGAAAATTATAGGTGAAATGGATACCTCTGTCTGAGATAACTGATAACGAAACACCGTAAAATCTGACCATCTCTTTGATGTAGAGCTTGGTGTAATCCTCAGTTGAATAAGAGGTATGAACTAGAAGAAAAAGAGCTGATTTATGTCATCCTATCTTTAATGACCCAAAATAAATCATCCTGATGATAAGTTCGAGTCAAAACACGTCACGAAGTCCATGTTCAAAACTTCCCACTTCCAAGTAGGAATACTAAACTCCTGCATAGGACCACTAGGCTTCTGATGCTCTATCTTAACTTGCTGACATATAGAGCACTTAGCCATAATTCTGCAAGATCTCTTTTCATCCCACTCCACCAATAGATTTCCCGTAAATTGTGGTACATCTTAGTATCCCCTGGATGAATAAAGTAACACACACCATGTGCTTCTACAAGAATTCACTGCCTTATGTTATCTACGTCTAGAGCACAAAAAAGATCTTAACATCGAAGAAGATGATCTCCCCTATGGGAGAAAACCTCTATTTTCTGATCCTAAACTGACTCTTTTAACTTGACAAGGCTGGGATCCCTATTTTTCTTTTCTTTCACCTCAAAAACTAGAGATGATTCTAAACAACTCTAAACACAAACACCACCCTCTGAAGAGTCATCTAAGTGAACTCCTAGTCTGATAACCTGGTGGACTTCGTGGACTAACTTCTTCTTACCATCATCAAAATAAGAAATACTATCTATGGACAGTCTACTGAGAGGATCGGCCACTACGTTGGCCTTGCCCGGATGATAGAGGACACTCATATCATAATCTTTTAAGATCTCTAACCTCCTTTTCTGATGAAGATTAAGATCTTTTTGAGAAAATACATACTGAAGGCTCTTATGATCTATGAAGACATCTACGTGAACACCGTCTAAATAATGCCTCCAAATCTTCAAGGCAAATACTACGGCTGCTAATTCAAAATCATGAGTAGGATAATTTTTCATATGGGGTTTAAGCTATCTAGAGGTGTAGGCTATGACCTTAGCATACTGCATGAGGACACAACCTAAACCCACTCTAGATGTATCACAATAAACTACAAAACTGTCTGAACTATCTGGAAGAGCTAAAACTAGAGCTGAGGTAAGTCGAGTTGTCATTTCCTGAAAACTCTTCTCACAAGGATCTCACCACTGGAACTTAACTTTCTTATGAGTCAATCTGGACATAGGGGATGAAATAGAAGAAAATCCCTCAACAAACCATCTTTAATAACCAGCCAAACCCAATAAACTAATGGAGAAATAGGGCGAGGCTAGTTTCTTACTGTTTTTGTCTTTTGAGGATCTACCCTAATTCACTGACCGAAAAAGATATGACCAAGGAATAATACTGACCTTAGCCAAAATTCACACTTATTGAATTTGGTAAATAACTGATGATCTCTATAAGTCTGAAGTGCTATACTGAGATGGTTCGCATGATCTCGCTTAGTGCGGGAATAGACCAGAATATCATCTATGAAGACTATGATGAACATGTCCAAGTACTGCTTGAACACGTAGTTCATCAAGTCCATAAAAGCTGATGGGCAATGGTAATACCAAAGGACATAATAAGAATTAGAATTGATCATACCGCATACGAAAAACTATTTTTGGGATGTCATATTCTCAACTCTAACATGATGATAGCCGAATTTGAGGTATATCTTAGAGAAATAACTGGCACCCTGGAGTTGGTCAAATAAGTCATCGATTCTAGAAAGAGGATACTTGTTCTTGATCGTAACCTTATTGAGTTGACAGTAATCTATACACATTCTAAGATAACCATCTTTCTTGCGCATGAATAATATTGTTGTGCCCTATGGGGAAATGTTGGGTCTAATAAATCCCTTATCTAAGAGATCCTTTAACTGATCTTTTAGTTCTCTGAGTTCTGTTGGTGCCATTCTGTATGGCAAAATTGAGATAGGCTGAGTGTCTAAAAGAAGATCAATATCAAAGTCTATTTACCTTTTGAGAAGAATTCCTGAAAGATGTTCGGGAAAGACATCTGAATATTCATTCACTAATGGGACTGATTTGAGACTGGGAGCCTCGAAACTAGAATCTCTAACACATCCCTTAGATATCAATTTCCTTGCCCAAAGGTAGGAAACAAGCTGACCACTGAAAGCGGATATGCTACCCTTCCACTCTAGGATGGGTTTATTTGGGAACAGAAACTGAACTATTCTATTTCTACAGTCGACTGTGGCATAGCAGGAATAAAGCCAATCTATGCCAAAAATGACATAAAAATTAGTTATCTCTAATTCGACTAAGTCTGCTAAAGTGACTTTCTGAAATATTATAACTGGGTAGTTCCTATATATCCGTCGGGATATAATAGTTTTACCCACTGGGGTAGATACTGAGAAGGGCTTTGCTAGAATTTCTGGACTAATTCAAAAATCAACTACTATATAAGGAGTGACGAAAGACACCGAAGCTCCTAGATCTAGCAAAGCATAAACATGAGCATGAAAGATCTGTAACATACAAGTAACTACATCAGTAGAACTCTCCTGATCCTGTCGAGTCTAAAAAGCATAGAGATGATTTGGGCGTTGCCTGCTAGTAGCACTGAAAGTGGCACCTTCCAGATTTGGGCGACCAAACTGAGCTGAAGAGCGATTCTATTGACCCTGAGGACCTGGATAGGGACAGTCTCTAACTCTGTTGCCTGGCTTGTCATAACCAAAACAAATGCCACTACCTACACTACAAATACCCTAATGGTGCTTACCGCATGTCTGGCAAAGAGGATAGGTGAGGGCATTACTAACACTTCCGTAGGTCTTAGATCCTGGCGCTCTATTTTTCTTACCCTCTCCGAACTTAGGAACTGGAGCACTGGATGTAGAGGGAGCTCGAAATAATGACTTAGGATGAAACTGGGAATGGTTTCCTCCTTCTGACTTAGGCTGAGCGATGTTAAAACTACCTGTCTTCGCTCTATTATTCTATTTTTCCATCTCCTTAATTTTCTGCACCTTTATCAACTTTGCAAGAGTCATAAGCCTAGATAAGGTCATGTCACTATTTAGCATGGCAGATCTGCACTCATTAACCACACTATCAGTCACCCGTGAAGAGAACTTAATTATCTTAGATCAACTATCTGCGACCACATGAGAGGCATACCTGGCTAATTGAGTAAACTTAAAAGAATACTCTTTTACTTTGCAAGAGTGATAAGCCTAGATAAGGTTATGTCACTATTCTGCATGGTGGATTTGTACTCATTAACCACACTGTCGTTCACCCGTGAAGCAAACTTAATCATCTTAGATCAACTGTCTGAGGTTGATGAACTCTAGCACCTTGGCTTCTCAAAGAACTTGAGGAAAGAATTTGTCTAAGAATGCAGTGACAAACTCCTCCCACTCTATAGGACTTGCATCATCTGATCTTTCAGACTTCCACTGTTTGAACCAAGCATAAATCACATCCTACAACTGGTATGCAGCTAGCTCAGCACTCTCAACAGTAGTCATCCCATGGCATTTGTTACTTTCTCAACTTGATCTAAGAATTCTTGAGGGTCTTTATCTACCTTATACCTGAGGAAGGTTGGAGGATACATTCGAGTGAAGTCCTGAATCCTCGCTGCAACTAAGTTGGTTGACCAAAAAAACTGTTAGCCGTTCATTATGAGCAGCGACTGGTAGAGCAAGAGTGGTAAATGCTATCCTAAACTCCGTATAAGAAACATGATCGTCCAAAGGTTCTTCAGGCTGAGGGGCTAACTGAATTCTTCTCTTAGGAGGCATATTCTGAAATAAAGAGAAGAAGTAGATTAGACTGAGAGACGGACTTGAGATTATTCTCATGGGCACGACATGAACACTAAAAGAATGAGAAACTATTCCGAAAATATCTCATAGCCTCTTGCACATAAATGTGGCATGCAACACACCCAAATATAAGACTATACTAGATGAAACTTTCAGGCTTCCTAGTACTCTATTGAACCTTATTCTCTAATACCAAGTGTGTAACAACCCGATTTGCTAAACTGGAATGCTACATGATGCTCATGACCCCAAAGGATCACAAGCTAACCCATGATTAATATCTGTATTTGTATACTGCATAAGATAACATAATAATGCGAAAACATGCATTAAAAGGCCATAAGGTTTGATCATGAACATAATTGAATAACATAACATCTGTGTGGGGTAATAGAATACCTAAATCAAAACTGAAGTCTAAAATATGATAGTCTGTATCTAGTCTAAAAGCCTCTACTGTCTGAAGAATCTGAATAAGAAGTTGATGGAACATATCCCCAACTAACTCCAACTAATAAGATAATCAATGAGATACTAGAACATAATTATGTCCTCGAAGGATGAGGACTCACTTCTACTCTGACTGTAGAATCTTGAATCTACTACAGATCTAGAACTCGTGTCTCAAAACCTATGGTGTAACATAAAAAGAAAGCACCATAGCACGATTATGTCAGTACATATGTACCGATTATACATCTGAGGTAGGATATATGCAATGGTTCACATTTATGGATAATTCTAACTGACTGTCTAACATGAATATGAGAATGTATGCTTAAATACGTAACTGTAACTAACAACATGATTTCTGAATTTCTAAGTCTGTAGACTGATAAGGTGACATACCAGTAACTGATATGACTAATAACATGAAGGACTATATCTGAATAATGCTGATAACATGGGTAACTGTATCTAAGTATAACTGATAACATGGGTGACTGTAGCTGACAGTCCTAAATCTGATGGAACTATCTGAGTTTCATACTGTATCTGAGTATAACAAATAATATGGGTGACTGTTGCTGAAAGTCTTGAATTTTAGAGAACTATCTGAGTTCCATACTGTATTTGAGTTTACTTTATCTGACAGTCCTGATTTTGTAACATGAAACTATGCAATGTAGTATCTAACCGACATTCCCCAAAAGTGCTATAATAGATGAGCTAGGGTCCAATCTATGTGAGAACCCTTACATAACAGGTTAAGCCACCTCATCTACCCTAATATAGCAGGCTATGATTTCTCAACCTATGCAGACTACATAGTTCTGTAATATAAGGGTTGCTTGTAGGAATTACACCCTTGTATAACAAGTGAGTCCCCATCCTTGGGTTCACTCGGTGCTAATTCCTACTCCTATATAACTGGACACTAAACATGATTTACTAAACTGAACTGAGCATGGACCGAGTTAGTGAATTTCCATGGCTGACAGAATACTACTGATATCTGACAACTGACTGAGTCGTGAGATCTTGGAGATTTTTCCTAAGTCATAAGACTATCTGTAGTGCATGAGTTGATAGATTGACTGAGAGTATCTTGAAAATATGACATGGATCTAGGAACACAGCTAGTATTTTGGGTACAAGTACCCCCAGGACTTGATAGAAGGAATCTGACATAACATGATTTACTTGAAGACTTGACTAATATCATAATACATACTACATTCATAGGAACCTTTCATCAAATTTGTAATAGGCATAAACTTGTACATATATGTGGATTTCGTGATATCATTCTAGTTAGATTATTTTCCTTCATCTAGACATTTAATTAATTATATTGTAAGCATAGTACATGTAAAGCACATCATACAACAATTAAACATTATGCTTCAATTCCAATTCCATCGTACAAGGTTTTAGTCATGAGATTTCGTAAATCTTTATCTATACTAATCAACCCATATGGAATTTATCATCAAATCATGGAATAGAAATCAATTCCTCATTTATCAACATGAAAGACACCATACAAAGCATGAAAAAAGAAGAAAATTCATAAATTGTAGTTAAAAAGGATTCTTGGACTTCATGGATGAAAGGAGTCCATGAATGAACACTATGCATACCTTAGATCGTGATTTTGTAAAGACTGATGGTGAAACCTTCTTGAAATTGGACCTTCTATGAAAACCCTAGCTTGAGTTCTTGAGAGTATTTGAGAAAAACATCAATATTTAGGATGTATAAGGGCTAAATCCCGTGTTTGGAAGATTATATTGGGAGGGATATTAATCCATTTAACCCTAGACATGTAATTTATTTTTCAGTAAAATTTCCCAAATTGGGCCCTTGGCGCAATGCGGTGTTATTGCGCCGTGTCACTAGAAATTGACTAATGGGAAACTGCACGGTGGTGCGATGCGGAGCTATCGCATTTCCATCTTGTCTACAACCTGGAAATTTGGCCCAGCGTGCCAGTATCATGGAGCACCACTAAAATTTGACAATTGTCATTTGAGCTATCTCCGCAATGCGCTGAAGTCTCAGGTCAAACACTGTCTCACTAAAAGGGCTTTACTTTTCATCTAGGTGTCGGATTTGGGTGAATTATATATCGATGGAAAGATTATTCAATTTCCCACATGATAGAAAGTGAAAATTATGGAAATACCACATGTATAAGAATGAATTCTTATTTCAAAGAAAGTTCTAATATCTTTGAGATGATTTTCGAGCTAAGAAAAAGCATGGGAATTACATATATATATATATGACTTATAAAACTACCAAAGAATGATGTTTGATTTTGCATAAACTTAAAGAATGGTCCTAATATTTACTTGGATTTTTGAGGTGTTACAATTGAAGATGCTATTTTTCGATTAAAGCAATGTTGCACACCTCAGATTAGTTAAGATGAATGAGATAGATGAGTTTCACCTATATGAATAAGAAAGTTCATCTTTGTATAACGAGAAAATGAAATTATACCATGATAGAGAATTGAGAGAAAGGTAGTCAAACCCGATGATATGGTCTTATTGTATAATTTGATACTTTGCATGTTTCCTGCGTTGAAGTCTAGGCTATTGATGTTTAAGCAGATGGTAACATATTTGAGGCTTTTAACTCAGAATAATTGCAAAGTTTTAAGCAACTTTTGTTAGTTTTGATTGTTTTTATTTTGTTAATGTAGATGTGAGTGATAGGGGAGGAAACAAAAGAAAAGAAGAACAAATTAGTTAGAATCTGGTGCAAATAAGCTGAAGTAAAGCTGACAAAATTTCTGAAGCACCGTCAGATATGAGAAAGGCTGTAAAAGTCACCATCAAGCATAGACATAATCGGAAGAAATGAAGTGACATGTCACGACCTTTTTGAAGTGCCGTCACAACTCTGATAAGGTATCAAAATTGCCATCAACTCAAAGAAAAACATGATGATTACCAATGAAGATGTGATCAGATTTTTTGTGCGCCGTCAATTAATTGATACGTTGTAAGATTTACCGTCAGAAGACTCAGATAAAAATTCACTAGAATTTTGATGATATCTTGCACACGTCATCAGATGTCTGATACGCCGTCAAGATTGCTGTCGACTATTCCAAAGAGAAACCTAAAATCTTAATTTATGTTTCCTTATTTAGAATTAACTATTTAAAGACTTGTTTTAGGGTTTTTAAAGGAGATTTTTTATCCTTTTATCTTTTTGGGATTTGATGATTGAGAAGATATTAGACAATTAACTCAGACAATGGCACGTAAAATTGCTTCATCTTTTTCATCATCTATTTTTCTTGTTTTTTCGCAAAACACTTATCAATTATTGTGTGTTTTTATCTTGTGATTGAATTTAATAAATACTTGTTGGGTTTCATCCATTAGTAAGTATATCGATATTATCATGAATCCAACTTGTTACTTCGTTCATCAAATCATGAGCGGCTAATTCTATTAGCCCGAGTTATGGGATCCATGGATTATGGTTTGATATGATGCTAGGTATTTAAAGGATTCAAACAGTAGTAGGACATCTTGAAATTTTGTTTCTTTAACTTGAATCTATTGGTTTCAAACAATAGGTTATGCCTTAGGCTTATTTTCTTTTAACAGAGAAAAAAACTAGAGAACGTGAATTATCAACAGGGACTCGGAAGCTACCAACCTTTTATTTAATGATTGATGTTGTAACTAGATTAATCTACTTAATCTACCTGAGATAAGATCCTATTGGAAATAGATAAGTTATCTAAGTTTAAGAGAATTTGATAAAAAATTGTTTGGTGAGATCGAGAGATAAGTCAGATAGTATCGTCGTCAGGGATATTCTGCTATTTCTACTTACTTCAAAAGTCTAAAGCATTACCTAGTATCTGTCAATTCCTAAAACCCAAGGTGAACATAACTATGGCCTCCCATTTATCTTGGTTACAAACACTAAAATATTGAAAGTGACAATTAACACTCTGTGAAACTTAAACCCCCATTTTTGGAAACTGTAAACTACCAGTAAAGCATTTGGTAAACAAATCAAAGTTCACACCCTATTACCTATGGGATTCAACCCTAACCTAGTTGGGTTTTATATCGACAAAGATCTCTTCCATCCATTCATGAGTGTAGTTTGACCGTTATCAAAAATAGCGTCATTGCCGGGGAATACAATTGTGGACTAAAAGTTTGGGCATGAAAATTTGCTGATAGTTAAGTTTTCTTGATTTACGTTTATTTGTTATTTTTATCTATTTTAGATGTTGTGCTTTTTATTCCAAAAACAAGAAGTTCCGGAGAACCGCTATTACCAATCAACCTGGAACTTCAGCTGATAAGGAGAATGGCTGAACAACAGGAAGAAGAGAGACTACCTATTTTGGCCAGGGCTCAGGTGAATGTGCAGAATTTAGGTCAATAAGAACATTACCAGAGCCCTGATGATGAAGACTTAGGTGATGAGGAATTTATGAATCCTCAAAACCCAAGGAGAGCTGAGCAAGTTGCTGCACCAGCGTAGCAAAATGTCACTTGAAATCGTCCAATCTAAGAAAGATATGGTCAACAACCTATTCAATATGAGGCTGATAAAAATAATGAAGGAATGGATAGAGTTGGTGCAACGGGTGTTATCATTCCTCCACCGTTGGCACCAGGATCAAAATTTAGCATAACAAGTACCATGATCCAACTCCTGAATCTGAAGGGGTTATTTGGAGGATTGCCTGGTGATGATCCAAACATGAATTTGGTGAACTTCATCACCATTTGTAAATTCTTTGACAATCCGAGAGTAAGCCAAAATGCGATCAGGTTAAGGTTATTTCTGTTTTCTCTGTCTAGAGAGGCAACAATGTGGTTGAATGAACTTGAGCCTGATTTTATAACCAACTAGAGATAGTTGAAAGATGCATTCCTAGAACGGTTCTTTCCACCCTCTAGAAGGTTACAATTCAGGGTTGAAATTAGTAACTTTAGAAAGCTCCCTACTGAAGCATTACACAAAACCTGGGAAAGATTTAAGAAGAAATTTGCACAATGTCCAAACCACAACATAACGGACTTGCACTTGATAGAGACTTTGTACTGAGATTTTAACTCTTTGATAAAGCCAATTAATGACAACGCTGCAGGTGGTTCATTTATTGACCTCTCTTTTCTAATGCTTCTGACATGCTTAATAGAATAACCAAACAGAGTCGGGCTTAGCACACTAGGGATTCTATGGTAGCTAGCCTGACTGTTGCTGGTGGTATAACTACAGAGCAGTTTAGATAGGATGTGAAGCGAGATTAGGACATGGCGCATTTAAAGACACAGATGGACTTACTAGCCAAGCACTTACTATCCAGTAAGACTAAAATAGTTTAAGTGGTGAAGTCTCAAGGTACTATTTCTGCAGGTTCTGATGTGGAGGTAAACTATGTGACTAATCAGGGGAGTTTCCGAGGCAATAGGAAATGGAACAAAGGTTGGAATTTCTATGACAAGCCTGATTATAAAGATAGGGAGTAGGGACACTGGAGAAACAATAGTTTGTATGTTCCTCCTGGAAGTTGGGATACTGCAATAACTAGTTCTGGCAAGATATCCATGGAGGACATGATAAAAAAGCTATTAAAGGGAGTTGAAGGTACCAACTCAGGGGTAACTACTATGAAGAGTTAGTTTTCTACCCTAAGTTAGTTGGTTAGCTCACGCTCTGCTTCTATTAAGTAGTTAGAACAATAGATGATCTAACTTTCTGCTACACTGAACCAGAGAAAACTGGTACTTTACCTAGTGATACGGTTCAAAACTCACGAGTTGATAGCTCTTGTATGGAGATTACCACTCAAAGTGGTAAGATCTTATGTGGCCCTCCTGTGGGCTAATCTGTGGGGAATGAGGTAAGTGTTGATGAATCAGAAGGAAAAAATCCAGTAGAGTCTGAGAAGCTAGATGGTTTTGTTGATATTTCAGAGAAAAAAGATGTAAAGGAAGGGGAAGTGGTATTGAAAGAAATGACAAGAACACCACCTCCCTTTCCTCAGAGATTGAGGAAGAAACCAGATAAAAAATAGTTTAGCAAATTCATGGAAATACTGAAATAACTTACAGTGAATGTGACATTAATGGAAGGACTTGAGCAAATGCCAAACTATGCTAGATTTATGAAGGAATTGTTAACAAAGAAGAAGAAGGTAAGCTATGAGCCGGTGGACAACATCCACCACAGAATAAAGCCTTACCTTGGAGCATTTACTATACCGTGCACAATTGGGTCCATGAAGTTTACCAAAGCTTTATGTGACTTAGGAGCAAGTATTCATCTGATGCCACTTGATATCTACAAAAAAAATGGATTTGGGGAAACTACCCCCACAACGACGAGTCTTGTGATGGCAGACAGATGAGTGAAATGGCTAGTTGGTAACTTGCATTATGTGCCGGTAAAGGTGGATGACTTTATTTTGCCATCTGATTTTGTGGTATTGGATTTTGATGTTGATTTTGAGGTACCCATCATTTTGGGTAGACCACTATTATCCATGGGAAGAGTACTAGTTGATATGGAGCTCAATGAGCTAAGGTTCAGGTACGGAAAAAGGTAGGCCAGATTTAAAATGCATCCTCCTATGAAGCAAGTGGAAGAGATGAATATCTTCTCAGTTGTGGACGTATTCCAGGAAAATGGTAATGAGGTATTGATACGGTATCTTGACGAAGTCTGTGTAGTCGAGATAACTAAGTCATGCTGCAACGTTAAATCAGGCGCTGTTTGGGAGGCAACCCAAAGTTTTAATTTTGTTACACTAGTGTTGTTAATATTTATAGCTAAGGGTTGTACAAAGGAGGTGAAATGGTTTCAGTCAGCTTGAGAAGGTTGACGTTAATTTTGATGGGCTGTCACAAGTATGATAGGACGTGAGAGACGTCATCAAAACAATCAAGTCAAAGCCTTATACTGTTAAGGCTGATGGCAATTTTGAAGCACCGTACGATCTCTGACGGGCCATAAAAACTTCCATCAAATGAGTTGGGCCCAGTTTAAAAGTTTGAGCTAGCACGGCCCAGTAACAGCTGTTCACATTCCCGCATACTACAGATATATTTTTTTTTCAGTTTTGGTTTTCTATCCTTAATGAATTATCTTCCTTCCTTTTTCAAAGTTATTTCCATCTAAGGCAAAATTTTAATACTTTCATAGTAAGTTGAAGCTTGAGAGTTAAGTCAAGAAACCTTCCCTCTCTCATTATTCTCTTCTCTCACTCACAATCCTAAGCGCTCAAAGTACATCAGCTAAGAGTTGACATTCAGGTATGAGAAAAACTTCAACTTTATCTGTCTCTGGAGTAATTGTGAACTACAAGAAACCTTGGTTTCAAAGGAATACGCTGAACCTATTAAGATGTTTAAAGCTCCTTCGAAAACTAGGGTTTGTAGGGTCATGTGGTACAATTTCATTGAAATTTCAGTTTAATTACATGACCTAAGTTGAAATTGAGAATAATGGTACATGAAAAATCAAGTAAAAAGGAATTGGAAGTGGTAATTTTGTCTGACGACAACTTTTACGGCCTTCCAACTGTGTGACGGCTTTTCAAAAATACCATCAAAAATTGGGAGATCATTTTCAAACCTTCAAACCTTCAAACCTTTGAACTAAAAACAGTAATGAGGTTAAATAGAGGAGATCATTTTCTTCTCTTGTTTTATTATGGACACTAATTGAGGATTTCTATGTTGTTACAGAACTAAGAATGGCACCCAATAAAAAAATCCAAATAAACCAAAGAAAGTGGCTAATGAGAGTGTACCTCGGCAACTTGTCAATGAGGACTCTAATTATGAAGACGACGAACCATTATTCAGATGGGCAAGAAAGAGGTCTGTTCAAATGACATCACCTCTACCTAAGCGTATTGAGGTAGAAGATACTGATGATACTGAGGTAACAACCTCATCTGAGCAAGCATCAGAGGAACAAAGATCAAAACACACTGAGAAGAAGTCAGAGGACACCGAACAAAAATCTGAAAATAAGGGTTCTAAAAATCCCGTAGCCAAAGAAACTGAGTCTGAATGACTATCATCGGAGCATCAAGGTGATAAGGATTCTCCAGTACGGGGAACTTTGGTGAAATGTAGAAACCCGGAGATTAGGAATAATGCGAGATGGAAAATCCCTGGAGTAGAAATAATCTTTTTGGACGGACTTCGCAGAACAGATCGAAGAAGTGCTTAAAGGCCAATTTTAGAGGAGAATAAGATTATCACTACAAGGTTGATCAGATACCCTGAAGTGATGCAAAAACTCAAGGATTATTTCTTGGAGTGAACTACTAGGGGAAGCCGTGTTTACTGTCCTTCGTTTGTTCGGGAGTACTACACGAACTACCAAGATACGGTGGAAAATATGTGCATAGAAGGAGAGAGAACTTCAGATAAGCATCTACTGATCAATGTTGTAGTATGTCGAGTGATGGTGCATCTATCAGACGCCACCATAAATAGGTTTCTTCATAGGCCAGCCTTCATCCCACGAGTCACGTCACCTACCTTCTATGCCTGGTTGAAGCATCGAGAAAATCATCACAAATGGCTAGTGACTCTCATAGCAGATGGGGAACCTGAGTGGCTGAATCATCCTGCAAAAAAGATAACCAAAGCATCTCTAAATTTAGAGGTAATATTTTTGTGGGGTTTAGTACGGATTCATCTAATACTCACCAAGGGAGACAACATATTGGGGGATGATCAAGAAATATTGGCTTCAAGCTTGATAGATAGAACTCCCTTGGATTTTGGAGAAATTATAGCAGAATAGGTCAAGATTCGGCTTACAAGACCTGTGCTACTTATCCATTCTCATGTCTAATCACTAGGTTGTGAGAAGCAGCTAATGTACCTGAGACTTCAGGTATTGATGTTGAGTTACATGCTAAGAATACCCACAACCCTGTCAAAAAAGATGAAATTCAGCCGGTCTTGCAACTTGATCGAGATGCAGCTGGTGCAGCAGATCCTCCAGTCACTAAGACTATTTCAAAACTAGATATGGCGGTGCAAAGCTATGAAGATGTAGCACCACCACCAGCATATTCAGCTCAGACAGGCTCAGTGCCTCAAAATGAGCCGACTACCTCAGTTCCTCCAATTGCAACAGGTTCTGTATTTCAGCCAATTGATATTAGAAAGGTGGCTAGGCAAGTAAATTGGTGCGAGTTACAACTACAAGCCTTCATAAAAAATTTAGCTGCTGTTGTGGATAAGAGAATCAAGTCTGCACTCGAACCTTTCATGACTTTTCCTAGACGGATGAGGATCTAGAGAACAGATTCGATGCCCGAGCAAGAGAGATGACCGGTGCTGATCTTGCCATTTTCATGGCTACATTAGAGAAGGTAAAGGCTGAGGTTGGGATATTGTAGCAGTACCAAATTACGGTGCCAATAGGATCATCCATGCATAATGTAGAGGAAGAAATTCCTATCCTTGATCTTACTGCAGATTCCCCAAAGAAAAAGAAAAAATGGGAAAATAAAGGCAAGAACAGGAGATATGAGTCGGATAGTGAAGTGTAGAGAAAATCTAAAAAGAAAGAAAAGAAGAACGAAAAGAAGACCGACTTGGAAAGGGCAATATTAGAGTCTCTTGCTGACATGGAGAAATATGAAGCAACCATCATATCTAGGGCTACAGGTGCTTCATCGTGCCAAACTCCATCAACTGCAAAGGCAGATGCTACGATTAGAGGGAAAAAAGTAGATGATGCAGTAGCAGGGTCGAAGACCCTGGATCCACAGGCTTAACTGTCTTCAGGTATATCCTAACCCTTAATGCTTTTTATTTCTTGATTTTAAGTTGAGGGTGTAGGGAAATTGTTGTTGCAATATGTTCTGTAGATAATTAGGAGTAGTACAAGTACTTGAGGCAGTTAGCTTGTTTTGTGATTTTTGAGTACCTCTCTAATGGTCTTATCTGTTGTGCACTGTGTGGATTGCATCCATTGTGACCACTGTGTATATATTTATGGCTTTAATATGGAAAATAAATAACCAGTAGAAAAAATGCATGAAACGGAGGAGTAGTGATATGCGATATACTTGTATGACAAGTGCGTGTAAGGTCTTACTCAGTTCCCGTTGTGCGTTGAATCCAGAACCTACCCAGTTAGTCATGCCATAGTCATAGGATAGGTGTTAGGAAAGGATCATAGGCTGTTTTTGCATGTTAACCCATTTTAACATAAATGAACATCCAATTGTGAATAATATCCCTTGATCCCTTTTTGAGCCTAAATAGGCTAGTTCTTTCTTGTACACCTTTCACCTTCCCATTACATCACAATAAACCTGTTTTGGCCATGGCCTTCCTTGGACACTATGCACCTTGACTTAGGCAAATAACCTAAGTTGAGGGCACCTATTATAGGGGTACGTGATGCAATATGAGTATGAAGAGAGGTAAAAGAAGGAAAATGATAACATGTTAGGTGTAGTGACAAAGAAAATAGGAAAAAAGAAATACTGAAAAAGTTAATCTAATGATTGAACATACAACACCCATCTTAAGCAAGCTTGGCAAATAAAAGAGGGAGTAAAAGAAGGTCCAAAGTTGAAACCCCAAGATTGAATGTAGTGCCAAGGAGGTGTAGTCACTATGAAACACCCATGAATATCATACCAGCTCCTAGCCTAAATTATAAGCTTAAGAAAAGCCCTATAATGATCCTAACTGACTTGTCTGAAGACTTACGTACTAAGTATAAGGGCAAGCCTATGGCATTTGATGCACAATGTTGGAACTTCGTTCTGAGAGAGAGTCATATGTTCATCCCTATGTCTATACATGTGAATCTGAGTGAAAAAAGGATTCCTTTATTGTGAGGGCACACTAGGTATGTTGGTAATAACTGGTTTGTTCAAATAATGTAATTTGGGTATGTGCTAGGTTGTTATAGCTGATATTTTTTCCATATCTAGATACTTGTGAGTTACATGGCCATTTTCAAATACTAGACATAATTGATTTTACTTTGATTGATCAAGGAGATGGTGCATGTCTTTTAACCTAATAAGAGTAGTTAGGTGCCGAATTGTACTTTGTATACTCCTAGTTATGTTTTGGTTGCTTGAGGACAAGCAATTGTTTTAGTATGCAGATGCTAAAACATTTTAGGTTTTTAACTCGAAATAATTGCAAAGTCTTGAGCAAATTTTGTTAGTTTTGATTGTTTTTATTCTGTTAATGTAGATCTGAGTGATAGGGTAGGGAATAAAAGGAAGGAAAAACAAATCAGTTAGAATCTGGTGTAAAGAAGCTGAAGTAACAAATCTGTTAGAATCTGGTGTAAATAAGCTGAAGTAAAGCTAACAACATTTCTAAAGCACTGTCAGATATGTGAAAGATTGTCAAAGTCTCCATCAAGCATAGATAGAATCTGAAGAATTGAAGTGACGTGTTATGACCTTTTCAAAGCATCGTCACAACTTTGATAAAGCATCAATATTTTCATCAACTCGAATAAAAACATGATGATTTCCAATGAAGATGTGATGACATTTTTCACGTGCCGTAACATAATTGACACACCGTCAAATTTTCCATGAGAAGACTCAGAAGATGAAAATTCACTGGAATTTTGACGATATATTGCACACGTCATCAGACGTCTGACACATCGTCAAGATCGTCGTCGACTATTCCGTAGAGAAAACTAAAATCTTAATTTGTGTTTCCATATTTAGAATTAACTATTTAACGACTTGTTTTAAGGTTTTTAAAAGGAGTTTTTTAATCCTTTTATCCTTTTGGGATTTGATCTTTGATAGGATATCAGACAATTACCTCGGACAGTGGCACATAAAATTGCTTCATCTTTTTTCATCAGATATTTTTCTTGCTTTCTTGCAAAACACTTATCAAGTATTTTGGGTTTTTATCTTGTGATTGAATTTAATAAATACTTGTTGGGTTTCATCAATTAGTAAATCTATCCATATTCTCATAAACCCAACTTGTTACTTCATTCATCAAATCATGAGCAGCTAATTCTATTAGCCCGAGTTATGGGATCCATGGATTAGGATTTGATATGATGCTAGGTATTTAAAGGATTCGAAGAGTAGTAGGACATCGTGATATTTTGTTGCTTTAACTTGAATCAATTGGTTTCAAACAACAGGTTATGCCTTAGGCTTATTTGCTTTTAACAGAGAAAAAAACTAGAGGACGTGAATTAACAAGGACTCGAAAGCTACCAACCTTATATTTAATGATTGATGCTGTAACTGGATCAATCTACCTGAGATAAGATCCTATTGGAAATATATAAGTTATTTATGTTCGAGAGAATTTGATAATAAATTGTTTGGTGAGGTCGAGATATAAGTCAGATAGTATCGTCGTCAGGGATATTCTGCTGTTTCTACTTACTTCAAGAGTCTTAAGCATTACCTAGTGTCTGTCAATTACCAAAACCCATGGTGAACATAAATCTGGTCTCCCATTTATCTTGGTTACAAATACGTAAATATTGAAAGTGACAATTGACTCTCAGACTTAAACCCCCATTTTCAGAAACAGTAAAATGCTAGTAAAGCATTTCATAAACAAATCAAAGCTCACACCCTATTCCCTATGGGATTCGACCCTAACCTAGTTGGATTTTATATTGACAACGATCGCTTACACCCATTCAAGAGTGTAGTTTGAGCGTTATCAAAAATGGCATCGCTGCCGGGGAATACAATTGTGGACTAAAAGTTTGTGCGCAAAAATTTGCTGAGAGTTAAGTTTACTTGATATACGTTTATTTGTTATTTTTGTCCATTTTAGGTGTTCTGTTTATTATGCCAAAAACAAGAAGTTTTGGAGAACCGCTATTACTAATTAACCCGAAACCTCAGCTGATAGGGAGAATGGCTAAACAACAGGAGACAGAGAGACTAGCTGCTTTGGCCAAGGCTCAGGTAAATGTACAGAATTTAGGTCAACAAGCATATCACCAGAACACTAATGATGAAGACTTAGGTGATGAGGAATTTCTGAATCCTCAAAACCCAAGGAGAGCTGAGCAAGTTGCTGCACCAGCACAACAAAATGTCACTCGAAACCGTCTAGTCTAAGAAAGATATGGTTAATATCCTATTCAATAAGAGGCTATGGAGATGATGAAGGAACGGACGGAGTTGGTGCAACGGGTGATATCATTCCTTCACTGTTGGCACCAGGTGCAAAATTCAGCATAACAAGTACCATGATCCAACTCCTGAAGCTGAAGGGGTTGTTTAAAGGCTTGCCTAGTGATGATCCGAACATGCATTTGTTGAACTTCATCACTATTTGCAAATTCTTTGACGATCCGGGAGTGAGCCAGAATTCGATCAGGTTAAGGTTTTTTCTGTTTTCAATGTCTGGAGAGGCAACAATATGGTTGAATAAACTAGAGCCTGATTCTATAACTAACTGGAGATAGTTGAAAGATGCATTCCTAGAACAGTTCTTTCCACCCTCCGAAAGGTTACAATTGAGGGATGAAATTAGTAACTTCAAACTGCTCCCGACTGAAGCATTACATGAAACCTGGGAAAGATTGAAGAAGAAAATTGCATAATGTCCGAACCACAACAAGATGGACTTGTACTTGATGGAGACTTTGTACCAATATTTTAACTCTTTGACAAAGCTAACTATTGACAACGCTGCAGGTGGTTCGTTCATTGACCTCTCTTTTCTAAATGCTTCAGACATACTGAATAGAATGACCAAACAGAGTCGGGCTTGGCACACTAGGGATTCTATGGTGGCTAGCTTAACTGTTGCTGGCGGTATAATAACGGAGCAGCGTAGAAGGTATGAGTAGCAAGATTAGGACATGGCCCAGTTAAAGATGTAGATGGACTAATCAGCCAAGCACTTCCTCTTCGGTAAGACTGAATTGGTTAAAGTGTTGGAGTCTCAAGGTACACTTTCTGCAGGTTCTAATGCAGAGGCAAACTATGTAAGTAATCAGGGGGTTTTTTGAGGCAATAGCCAATGGAACAAAGTTCGGAATTTCTATGACAAGCCTGATTATAAAGATAGGGAGTACGGACACTGGAGAAATAATAGTTTATATGTTCCTCCTAAAAGTTGGGATACTGCAATAACTAGTTCTGGCAAGATTTCCATGGAGGACAAGATAAAAAAGATATTAAAGGGATTTGAAGGTACCAACTTAGGGGTAGATACTATGACGATTGACTTTTCTACCATCAGTCAATTGGTTAGCTCACACTCTACTTCTATTAAGCCGTTGGAGCAATAGATGAGCTAACTTTCTGCTACACTAAACCAGAGAAAAGTTGGTACTTTACCTAGTGAACGGTTCAAAACTCGTGGACTGATGATCTTGTATGGAGATTACCACTTGAAGTGGTAAGATGTTATGTGGCCCTCCTGTGGGATAATCCATGGGGAATGAGGTAAGTGTTGATTAATCAGAAGGAAGAAATACAGTAGAGTCTGAGAAGCTGGATGGTTTTGTTGATATTATAGAGATAGAAGATGAAAAGGAAGGGGAAGTGGTATTAAATGAAATGCCAAGAGCACCACCTCCCTTTCCTCAGATATTGAGGAAGAAACCACATAACAAAAAATTTAGCAAATTCATGGCAATACTGAAACAACTGACAGTGAATGTTCCATTGATAGAGGGAATTGAGAAAATCCCAAAATATGCTAGATTTATGAAGCAATTGTTAACAAAGTAGTAGAAGGTAATCTATGAGCTGGTGGACAATATCTACCAAAAAAAAGCCTGACACTGGAGTATTTACTATAGCGTACACAATTGGGTCCATGAAGTTTACCAAAGCTTTATGTGACTTAGGAGCAAGTATTAATTAGATGCCAATTGATATCTACAAGAAACTTGGATTAAGGGAACCTACCCCCACAATGATGAGTCTTGTGATGGCAGACAGATCAGTGAAACAACCAGTTGGTATATTGGATGATGTGCCGGTAAGGGTGGACGACTTTATTCTCCCATCTGGTTTTGTGATATTGGATTGTGATGTTGATTTTGAGGTACCCATCATTTTGGGTAGACCACTGTTAGCCGTAAGAGTACTAGTTGATATGGAGCTCAATGAGCTAAGGTTCAGGTATGGAAAAAGGGAGGCTAGATTCAAAATGTATCCTCCTATAAAGCAAGTAGAGGAGATGAATATCTTCTTGGTTGTGGATGTATTCCAGTAAAATGGTAATGAGGTATCGATATCGTATCTTGACGAATTCTTTGTAGTCGAGATAACCAAGTCGTGCTGCTATGTTAAATCAGGCGTTGTTTGGGAGGCAACCCAAAGTTTTAATTTTGTTGCACTAGTATTGTTAATATTTGTAGCTAAGGGTTGTAAAAAGGAGGTGAACTGGTTGCAGTCAGCTTGAGAAGGTTGACGTTAATTTTCATGGACTATCACAAGTATGACAAGCTGTGAGAGATGTCATCATAACAATCAAGTCAAAGACTTATACTATTAACGCTGACGGTAATTTTGAAGCATCGTATGATCTCTGACTGGCCGTAAAAACTACCATCAAACGAGTTGGGCCTATTTTACAAATTTGAGCTAGCACGGCCCAGCAACAACTATTCACATTTCCGTGTACTACAGATATATTTTTTTTCAGTTTTGATTTTCTTTCCTTAGTCAATTATTTTCCTTCCTTTTTCAAAGTTATTTCCATCTAAGGAAAAATTTAAATACTCTCCTAGTAAGTTGAAGCTTGAGAGTTAAGTCAAGAAAACTTTGCTCACTCATTACAGTCTTCTCTCACTCTCAATTCTAAGTCGTCGAAGTTTATTAGCTATGAGTCAACATTCAGGTATGAGAAAAACTTTAACTTTATCTTTCTCTGGAGAAATTGTGAACTAGAAGAAACCTTGGTTTCGAAGGAATGAGCTGAACCCATTAACATATTTCCACCTCCTTTGAAAACTTGGGTTTGTAAGGTCATGCGGTATAATTTAATTGAAATTAAAGTTGAATCACATTACCTAAGTTGAAATTGAGAATAATGGTAGATGAAAAATCAACTAAAAAGGAATTAGAAGTGGTAATTTTGTCTAGCGACAACTTTTACGGCCTTGCACCTGTGTCACATATTTTCAAAAATGCCATCAAAAGTTGGGAAATATTGTAGATTCTAGATAAGGTTGACGATGCCTTCGAAACGCCGTCACACTTGTGACAGTAAATCAGAAAGGCCTTCAAACCTTTGAACTAAAAACAGCAATGAGGT
Organism: Capsicum annuum; assembly: GCF_002878395.1. Classification (NCBI taxonomy): domain Eukaryota; kingdom Viridiplantae; phylum Streptophyta; class Magnoliopsida; order Solanales; family Solanaceae; genus Capsicum; species Capsicum annuum. The sequence goes on from NC_061116.1 coordinate 18,163,453, forward strand.
GAAATGGAGGTGATCCTTTTCTTCTCTTGTCTGATTATGAACACTAATTAAGGATTTCTATGTTGTTGCAAAACTAAGCATGGCACCCAAGAAATAAATCCAACTACACCAAAGAAAGAGGCTAACGAGAGTGTATCTCGGAAATTTTTCAATGAGGACTCTAATTATGAAGACGACGAACCATTGCTCAGATAGACCAGAAAGAGGGATAGTCCAAAGACACCACCTCCACCTTAGCGTATTGAGATGGAAGATACTGATGATACTCAGGTAACAACCTCATCTGAGCAAGCATCGAAGGAATAAGAATTACAAAACTCTAAGCAGGAGTCAGAGAACATTGAACAAGAATCTTAAAATGAGCGTTCTGAAAAGCCTGCAGCTAAAAAAATTAAGTCTAAATGACCATCATCGGAGCAGCAAGGTGATAAGGATTTTCTAATATGGGGAGCTTTGGTAAAATGCAGAAACCTCGAGATTAGGAACAATGTGATAAGGAAAATCCCTGGAACTGAAACAATCTTTTTGGATGGACTTTACAGAATAGATCGAAGAAGTGCTCGAAGGCCAATTTTAAAGGAGAATAAGATTATCACTACAGGGTTGATCAGAGACCCTGACGTGATGCAAAAATTCATAGATTAAGGCCTGGAGTGGACTTCTAGGGGAAGAAGTATTTACTGTCCTTCGTTAGTCCGGGAGTTCTTTGCAAACTACCAGGCTATGGTGGAAAATATGTGCAAAGAAGGGGACAGAACTTCAGATAAGCATCTACTGACAAAGGTTGCAGTACCTGGAGTGAGGGTGCATGTATCAGACGCCACCATAAAATGGTTTCTTTATGGGCCAGCCATCATCCCATAAGTCAAGTCACCTACCTTCTATGCCTGGTTGAAGCATTTGGAAAATTAGTGCAAATGGTTAGCGACTCTCATAGTAGATGGGGAAACTGAGTGGCTTAATAATACTGCAGAAAAGATAACAAAAGCATCTCTAAATTCCGAGGCAATATTTTGGTGGGGTTTAGTATGGATTTATCTGATACCCACCAAGGGAGATAACATATTCGGGGATGATCGAGCAATATTGGTTTCAAGCTTGATAGATAGAACTCTGTTGGATTTCAAAGAAATTATAGCGGAATAGATTAAGATTCGTCTCACAAGACCCGATGCTGCATATCCATTCCCATTTCTAATCACTAGGTTGTGTCAAGCAGCTAATGTACCTGACATTTTCAGGTATTGATGTTAAGTTACATGCCAAGAATACACACAACCCTGTCCAAAAAAATGAAATTCAGCTGGGTTTGCGACTTGATCGAGATGCAGTTGTCACAGCAGATCCTCCAGTCATTGAGACTGTTTCAGCAGTAGATGTAGGGGTGGAAAGCTCTGAAGATGTACCACCACCACCAGTATATTTATCTCAGACAGGCTCAGTGCCTCAAAATGAGGTGACTACCTCAGTTCCTCCAGCAGCAACAGCCTATGCATTTCAGCCGATTGATATTAAGAAGGTGGCTAGGCAAGTAAATTGGTGCGAGGTAAAACTACAGACCTTCATCAAAAAGTTTGCTGCTATTGTGGATAAGAGAATCAAGTCTGCACTTGAACCTTTCATGACTTTGCCTGGGCGGGTGGCGGATCTAGAGAATAGATTTAATGCCTGGGCAACACAGATGATAGGTGCTGATCTCGCCAGTTTCATGGCTACATTGGACAAGGTGAAGGCTGAGGTTGGTATACTACAACAACACCAAATTATGGTGCAAACAAGATTAGCCATGCATAATGTAGAGGAAGAAATTCCTATCCTTAATCTTACTCCGGATTCCCTGAAGAAAAAGAAAGAAAAAGGGAAAAAAAAGGCAAGAACAATAGAGATGAGTCGTATAGTAAAGTGTAGAGAAAAGCTAAAAAGAAAGAAAATAAAAAGGCAGAGAAGAAAGACTAGGAAAGGGCAAGATTGGAATCTCAGGCTGACATGGAGAAATAGGAAGCAGCCATCGAGCTAGGGCTGCAGGTGCTTCATTAAGCCAGACTCCATCCACTGCAAGCCAGAATCCATCCACTACAAAGGCAGATGATACGAGTGGAGGGAAGATAGCAGATGACGTAGTAGCAGGGTCGGAGACCCAAGATCCACAGGCTTGACTGTCTTCAGGTATATCCTAACCCTTAATGCTTTTTATTTCTTGATTTTAAGTTGAGGGTGTAGGGAAACTATTATTGTAACATGTTCTGTAGATAATTAGGTGTAGGGAAACTTTTGTTGTGACCACTGTGTATCTGTTTGTGGCATTAATATGGCAAATGAATAACCAGTAGAAAACAAATGCATGAAACAAATGAGTAGTGATATGTGATATACTTGTGTGACATGTGCAGGAAAGGTCTTACTCAGTTCCCATTGTGCATTGAATCCAGAACCTACCCAGTTAGTCTTGCCATAGTTATAGGATATGCGTTACGAATGGATCATAGGCCGTTTTTGCATTTTAACCCATTTTAGCTTAAATGACCATTCAATTGTGAATAATATCCCTTGATCTTTTTTTGAGCCTAAATAGCCTAGTTCTTTCTTGTACACCTATCGCCTTCCCATTACATCACAATACACCTGTTTTTGCCCTGGCCCTCCATGGATATTTTGCACCTTGACTTAGGCAAATAACCTAAGTTGAGACCAGCTACTATAGGGGTGTGTGATGCAATATGAGTATCAAGAGAGGTAAAAGAAGGAAAATGATAACAAGTTGTGTGCAGTGACAAGGAAAATAGGATAAGAGAAAAACTTAAAAATTTAATCTGATGCTTGAACAGATAATACTTGACAAATATAAGAGGGAGGAAAAGAATGTCAAAAAATGAAACCCCAAGATTTATTGTAGTGCCAAGGAGTGTAGTCACTATGAAATACCCATGAATATCATACCAACTCCTACCCCATGTTACAAGCTTAAGAAAAGCCCTATAATGATCCTAACTTACTTGTCTGAAGACTTAGGTACTAACTATAAGGGCAAGCTTATGGCATTTGATGCGTAATGTTGGAACTTTGTTCTGAGAGAGAGTCTTATGTTCATCCATATGTCTATACATCTGAATCTTAGTGAAAAAGGGATTCCTTTGTTGTGAGGGAAGTATGTTGGTAATAACTACTTTTTTAGAATAATGTAATTTGGGTATGTTCTAGATACTTTATTCCATATGTAGATACTTGTGAGTTACATGGTCGTTTTCAAATACTAGACACAATTGATTTTACTTTGATTGATCATGGAGATGGTGCATGTCTTCTAACCTGATAAGAGTAGTTAGCTGTCGAATTGTACTTTGTATACTCCTAGTTATGTTTTGGTTGCTTGAGGACAAGCAATTTTTTTAGTATGCAGATGCTAACAAATTTGAGGCTTTTAACTCGGAATAATTGCAAAGTCTTAAGAAACTTTGGTTAGTTTTGATTGTTTTCATTGTTTTTATGTAGATGTGAGTGATAGGTGAGGAAACAAAAGAAAAGAAGAACAAATCAGTTAGAATCTGGTGCAAATAAGCTGAAGTAAAGCTGACAACATTTCTGAAGCATCGTCAGATATGTTAAAGGCTGCCAAAGTCACCATTAAGCGTAGACAGAATCTGACGAATTGAAGTGAGGTGTGACGACCTTTTTGAAGCACCGTCACAGCTGTGATAAGGCATCAAAATTGCTGTCAACTTGAAGAAAAACATGATGATTTCCAATGAAGATGTGATGACATTTTTCACGCGCCGTCACTTAATTGACACGCCTTTAGATTTTCCTTCGTAAGACTCAGAAGATAAAAATTCACTAGAATTTTGACGATATCTTGCACATGTCATCAGACGTCTGACACGCCGTCAAGATCGCCATCGACTATTTTAAAGAGAAAATTGAAATCTTAATTTGTGTTTCCTTATTAAGAATTAACTATTTAAAGACTTGTTTTAGGGTTTTTAAAGGAGCTTTTTTATCCTTTTATATTTTTGGGATTTGATGATTGAGAAGATATCCGACAATTAACTCAGATGGTGGCACGTAAAATTGCTTCATCTTTTTCATCAGATATTTTTCTTGTTTTCTTGCAAAACACTTATCAATTATTGTGGGTTTTTATCTTGTGATTGAATTTAATAAATACTTGTTGGGTTTCATCCATTTGTAAATCTATCCATATTATTATGAATCCGACTTGTTACTTCGTTCATCAAATCATGAGCGCCTAATTCTATTAGCCCGAGTTATGGGATCTCTGGATTAGGGTTTGATGTGATGCTAGGTATTTAAAGGATTCAAAGAGTAGTAGGACATCTTGAAATTCTTTTGCTTTAACTTGAATCTATTGGTTGCAAACAATAGGTTATACCTTAGGCTTATTTGCTTTTAATAGAGAAAAAAACTAGAGGACGTGAATTATCAACAGGGACTCGGAAGCTACCAACTTTCTATTTAATGTTTGATGTTGTAACTGGATTAATCTACCTGAGATATGATCCTATTTTAAATAGATAACTTATCTAAGTTTGAGAGAATTTGATAATAAATTATTTGGTGAGGTCGAGAGATAAGTCGATAGTATCGTCATCAGGGATATTCTGCTGTTTCTACTTACTTTAAGAGTCTTAAGCATTACCTAGTGTCTGTCAATTCCCAGAACCAACAGTGAACATAACTCTGGTCTTTTATTTATCTTGGTTACAATCACTAAAATATTGAAAATGACAATTGTTTCTCTATGAAATTTAAACCCATATTTTCAGAAATAGTAAACTACCTGTAAAGTATTTCATAAACAAATCGAAGTTCACACCCTATTCCTTATGGGATTCGACCCCAAACTAAGTGGGTTTTATATTGACAATGATCGCATAGATTCATTCAAGAGTCTAGTTTGAGCGTTATCTGTGATATGGACCATTCACTGTAGTAAGAGTATTAATAGAAGTAATCATAACAATGCAGAAGGAACTTATGCAAATACCATACATTTCCAAAACCAATGTGTTAATAGTGTAAGAACTCTAATAGAAACGATGAGTCTAATACATGAAAAATATCCACACAGGGTAAACATCTATCTCAGAATACAAATAAAGAGATAACTATTATAGAAAGATAGAGGTGAACTCTAGATGAATGAATGTCCAACCGCTAACTACAGTAATCTAAAAGCTCTCAAAATCTATCAATCTGAGATGCACTCGCGCTAGGACCTACACGGAAAGGGTGTAGGAGTCGTGAGTATGGTCCACTTTTACTCAGTAGGTATCATAGGCCGACCAAGAAAAGTAGTAAATAAAGCATGCAAAACATAAACTCAAGCACGTCACCTGTAATTAAAAAATATCCCATAACGGTAGCCCACACCCCTTGTACTAAGAGTTCTACAATATCCACATATAATACAACAACATACCAAATAGGGATACAAATATACTCAATCGCACATACAAGTAAAAAAAATAAAGGAACATGTATAGTCAAATACAAATGAAGGAAGATAGAACAATTTGACATCTACAATCAAGATTAGAACAAATAGATAGGGGGCAAGTCAATATGACAATACAAACACAACATAAACAGAAAAAAACAAGTACAATGTATATGCTAATAATGATCACGAGGTCATCGCACAACCTCTAGAATCATCTTACAATACCCATATACACCCACGGAGGTAAGTCTTCTGACGTGGGACCCATGGAGGATTCATCAACCCATATACAATCCATATATCAATAACTTTTTCCTAGCACATCCCACGGGGTGGGTTATAAAATCTAATGTTTTTAGTGTTTCCTGAATTCCCAGTATTTCCAGTATTTCTAGTATTTCTGTAGCACATACAACACAAATCAAGTACGAAAAAACAACAACAACGATAAGTATATATAAAACATAAAAAAATAAATGAAATTATGTGTATGATGGCATGAGGATGCTACTGCATTATTCTCAATCAATCATAAAGGATATTTCTACAGCAAACAACATGAGGTTTTTCCATAATCAATAATAGTAATACATTTCCACAATATCCACTTATTGATTCTACCATCAATGAATTTCTTTTTGTTTCACATGACAAGAAGTATGAATTTTTCACAATACACCAATGGTACCAAATTAGGCCTTTCAACGACACATTTTAATTAGTCACATGTATTCCAAGATATCAATATTAAATAGGACCCCATATGGTAACACATATCACATAATATCCCAATCTCAACAATTACATCATATATAGGGCCCCACACGGGCACAACTTATAGATAGTCATTTTTCATGATTAGTTCCAACCTGTTAAGTCATAACATACCTCAAATATAGAAATTGGTCTACTACACTTTGAACCCAAGACTTTACATTTCACGAACAATCTTGAAATCAACTAAAATATAAAATATAGAATGTACATGTCAAAACAAAACCAACCATAATCATATTGACTATTTTTTCTTCTGGATCAAAATGGACCCTCGAAATAGGTTTTCAAAAGAGGACAAAATCATAACTTTATTTCAAAAATGTGTTTCTCTTATTTTTAGGTATCTACAGCTTAATACTCAAGTCAAATTTAGTAAAAAAAACAAGCTTCAAATCAAAGAAAACTCATTTTTGAGCTTTACCAGGTAAAATCATTGAAATCCGTGTTAAAATAAAGAATTGAAATCGTTTTTAAGGTTAAATTAATGAAAAACTAGTAAATATAAGGTTAAGCCCTAATATATTTGAAGTTTTGAGAAATTAACCAAGGAATTAGAGTGGAAAAGGATGAAATGTCACCTTAAATCTATAAAAGAATCAAGAAATAAGTGTTAATCTTACTTCCCAAGCTCCCACAAGCTTCACTATTAAGTTCTCACTCTATTTTAGGGTTTAACTCAAGAGAAAAGGTGAAAGAATGGGAGAAATGGGCAAAAAAAAGGGGGGGGAAAGGGATTTTTATACACTGCACTACATCTGGAAAAGCCAAATTTTTTGAGTCCAACCCTGACTCCGACAGGGTGCCCGAGATTCATTCCAAGCCCGATATATGCAAATAAACTATGAAAACACACTAAATTTGATCCTCCGGACTCAATGGAGATGTCAGAATTTCAAAAAAATGTATTTTCATAAAGTTGACCCCCGAAACCTTAAATCAAAATTGGACATGTTGACACTAAATATGCTATCACCCATATTTCCAATTTTTCAACTTTTTGACCAATTGATTAAAATGAGTTCAGGTGCATCGAGTCTCCAACCAATGGTCCACTTAGCCTAAACTAAATATTCTAGAGTTGTTGGCATAGTCCGTTCATCCATCCATTATAAGGATAAAAAGATAACCACACAAGTCCAAAATTAGGCTCTCGAAGCCATGAAAAATTACAATATCGCATAAAAGGTACCAAAATACATCGAGAATTTAACCAATCACCTCCACACTGAAGAAATATCACAATACAACTATAGGGAGGGATAAACCAGTCAAATAACATACAATCACAAATTTGACATATTTTATCAATCTTTTAGGTCTTTACATCATCTGTCACTAAAAATCTAGTTTGTCCTGTAACTAAGAAAAAGAAATACCCAAATCCTCGAAAAAATAGGGATAGGAAATACACATATCAAACTTAATCTCCTAAGTATCCTCATCTACAGGTTGATGTCACCACTGAACCTTAAGAATAAGGATAACTCTAGCGCATAACCACCTAACATCCCTAGAAAAAATGGAGATTGGCTTCTTAATAAAAGACAACTGCTTATCTAATTGAATAGACTACCAAAGGATAACATAAGACTCATCAAGAATGTAATGATGAAGCATAAAAACATAAAACTAGATGAACAATTGATAAATCTAGAGGCAAATCTAACTCATAGGTCAAATCACCAACGGTCTGACGAGTCTCAAATGGAAAAATATACTAGGTTCTAAGCTTTCCTGTAATAACCCATAAATTTTCTTAGTTGTTAGAGCTCTTTAAAGCATGCTAAGAGAAGCTTCACACTTAGAAAATTTGACTAAATGTTGGAACTTTTTCATTTCATAAGCCTTCAAACATTGATGATTTATTTCGTGACCTTCCCAACCTCTGTTTACCAATTTTTAAGTTGATTCATGATGGTGCAAGTAAATAGTATATCTCGGGTGATTTTTGGAATTTTTTGAATGGTGTAAGGGCTTTTTTTTGGTGCCCAAAATAGTAGCTCAGGGCGATTAGCTCATGCCGCCCGGGCTAGTCCCTTGGGATTAGCAAGGCGCCACCCAGGATAATCCCCTGGGCTAGGCAGGGTGCCACCTTGGGTACTCCCCTAGTCCAAAAATTTTAGCATCTCCACCTCTGTGCTTTAAAGGGCAAAATGGTCAATTTCCTACCCCTATATAAAGCCATAAATACGAGATTCAGCCTTATTACTCCCAAAACATAGTGGTTTATCATAATTTCTCACTAGAACAAATTAGGGTTTTCAATTGAGGATCCAAATTCAAGGAAATTTCTCCATGAATCTTCATAAAATCAAGAACTAAGGTATGTTATGTGTTGATTCTTGGGTCCCTTCCACCCAAGAAGTTCAAAAATCCTTTTCTAAATACAAATATTATATATATTTGAGTTTTTCATGAGTCATGTGAATTGAAATTGAAGTTCTTGTTCTTATTGAGTTTTAATTCATGTTGTGATTACAAAGTCCCATGCTTTGATCCTAGTATGTGATATTTATGTGATACTCATGATAAATCCCCTTCAAATTGCATGTTGATTAATGTATCCATGATAATTAGGTGTAGAATTTATTGTATAACCAATACAAGCTCCCTATTTGTTCGATAAAATGTTTTTGTGAAGAAAATAGAGTCATTATAGCATGTTAGTATGAAATCCCCAACAATGTATAAGTTAATGCATGCCTAGTGTTTGTTGAAAGGACTTAGTAAATGAATTATGCTATGTTGCATGTATTCCTATTCATGTGCATTCCTTATTAGATGAATTATGAGATATTAGTGTGCATTCCTATGCATGTACAATTTATGATTTTCAAATGCTTGAAGAGATGCCTTAATGATTGTATGGTGAATGATAGACTATTGTTTTCTATCCAAGAATTGTCATGTGTTATTATTTATATGTTATCGAGTCCTGGGGGTACTTGTACCCGACAATTTAGCTATGTACCTAGAGCCGAGTTAGATTTCCAGATAATCTTAGTCATGCCATGATCAGTAGGACTTAGTCAGATACAGAACTTAGAAAGACTCAGTAATCTCAGTGTCAGTCTATTCCTGTTCAATATGCGATTCAGACCTCAATATCATTTAAGTATTCAGTTCAAAGCTCAGTAGTGTTCAGTTAGATAACAGAATTTAGTAATATTCTATCAGTTATTAGAACTCAATAACCTTGGTCTAGTTCAGTTAACCAGTATGATTAGTAACAATTTAGTCTAAGAATTAGTTCAGTGTCTTTCAGTTGGGTGTAGGATTCTGCACCGAGCAAGCCTAGGGATGGGGGATTACCAGCTAGATAGGACTAATATCCCTAGGAGCAATCCCTAAGTTACAGAACTACGTAGACAATATTGGTATGAGTTGTCACCCATTACAGAGGACTAACATACTCAGCGATCACCCATTAGTGCAAGACTGACCTCAGGAGTCACCTGCTAGAATAGGGATAACTCCATAGCAGTTGTCTTTACCCGTGGCATGGTATTGACACTCTTTCGGGTGGGTTTATAGTTTGGACCACACTAATTCAGATTCAGGGCATGTCGATTAGATAACTACTTCCCACAATCTTAGTTTCAGATTTATTCAGCAGTAGTAGACTTAGCAGTAAGTCCTCATCATCCGAGGATATTCTTTTATTTTAGTATTGCATTAGATTTGATATTTCAATAGACGGAGTTAGTTCGGGGATTGTCCTATCAACTCCACAGTTCAGATAGTTTAGAGGCTTTTCAGACTAGATGTTCAGACTGTTGTCTTAGTATTCAGTTATCAGTTGTATATTAGATATTTATCCTTATGGAATGTTTTCCATATTTTTATAGTATATTATGCAGTGCTCAGTTATATTATTAGAAAAGGGTTAGCTTGTGGTCCTTCGAGATCATAAGAACCATGTAGCATTCGGGGTACCAGACTTAGGGCGTTACAAACTTAGTATTAGAGTCTAAGGTTTAATAGTGTCCTAGGAAGTCTAAAAGCCGCATCTAGTAGAGTTTTGTGCATGGGTATGTTGCACTCTATATTATTTATGTGTCTGAAGAGGAGTTAGAGAATGGTCATCCTATAGGTTGAAGGATATTTCTCATGATTAGCTAGTGATGTGGAAGAAGAGTAAAGGGGAGGATGTAGCTCCCATGAGATGGCAAATATTTTAGGATGAGTTCTTAGATAAGTTTTTCCCACTTGAGATGAGGGAAGCTAAGCCAAAAAATTTTATGAACCTAAGGTAAGGCTCCATGTTAGTGAAGGAGTATTGCCTCGAGTTCAACCAGCTGTCTAAGTATGTCCCTGAGCAATTGGCTGACCCTAGATCTAACATGAGTAAGTTTGTGACCGGTGTTTCTGGGTTGGTGGTTAAAGAGTGTAGGACTATTATGCTCAGTACAGATATGGATCTTTCTAGCTTGATGATGCATTCTTAAAAGATTGAGGCAGAGAAAGATAAGGAAAGAGAAAGAGTGAGTAAGAAAGCCAGAATAGGTAGTTTTAGTTTTTCTCAGCTCGGTTCACAGGGTGGTAACCATTCTCAACATAGTGAGAGGTTTTTAGTCCCAGCTCCATCCTCAGCTAGTGCACTATTACCAAAGTTTAGAGATGGTAGTCCTGATAGGGTACTAGGCTCCAAGACCCAGGGAGTGTTAGAAATGATTAGACGTATCTTCTTTGTGAACAATGTGGTAAGAATCACCTTGGTGCTTATGGAGTAGGCAGAAAGGTTTGCTTTGGTTCTTGTAAGCTAGGCCTCAGGTTGCAGGAGTGTATAACTATGGCTCAGAGGGGTAAATATTTGCATCAATAGGGCGCCATTTCCAGTACCACTAGTGGTCAGAATCTGAACTAACTTTATGCACTCCATACTCATCATGATCAGGGAAGTTTCCGTAACATAGATTCTGGTACGTTATAAGCCCTTCATCTTCATGATATGCGTTGCTAGATTTCTTGCTCCTATTTGATCTTAAGTTTTTAGCATGAGTTAGTTAGTAAATGTAGTAAGTCAGTTTATCATTCAGGCAGTCAGATTCGTATGGTTTTTTTTCGATCTTTCCATCTAGTCATACTATCAGAATTTTTAAGAATGTGACTATTCCAAGATAGAAAGTCCCAGTTGTAGCAAGTTTAGTTCAGTTATTGAATCATGGATTAGTTTCAGACACCCGAGTTTTAGTTATGATCAAGTTCGTAGGTACCTTGTGCATCTCCTCTATTTTCCCAGTATCTCAGTAAAGTAAGAATTCTTATAGGGACATAGTGCCCCAAGGGGGAGATACCCAATACTTCCCCGATGCTTTCATGTCCTTGAATCCGTTAAGTTGCATGTTCAAATGTTCCTTACAAAGTTAGTATCAATTATCATTGCATATTTCAATCATGCTTTCATGAGAATCAACTCATTCATGTATTCCACGCATCATATATGCATGCTCGGTATAAGAATTTCATCAAATAGTCATGCATCAGATATGTATGTCCAGTATGAAATTTTAATATATCTGTAATTCCATTTATGTAGTCATGTTTTAGATGTTCACATCCCCCAAGTAAGTTCAGTCTATCATTAATCTCAGCTTAGTCAGTCTCATTCGAGGATGAATATTCCCAAGGGGGAGATGTTGTAATACACCATATATTTTCTTAGTCGTTAGAGATCTTTAAAGCAAGCTAACAAAAGCTTCACACATAGAAAATTTGACTAAGTGTTGGAACTTTTTCATTTCATAAGACTTCAAACTTTGACGATTTATTTCATGACCTTCCCGACCTCCGTTTACTGATTTTTAAGTTGATTCACGATGGGGCAATTCAATATTACATTTTTGGTGAGTTTCAGAATTTTTTGGATAGTGTAAGGGCATGTTTGGTCGCACAAAATAGTAGCTCGGGGTGATTATCCTGCACCGCCCTGGTTAGTCCCCCGAGAAAGGTAGTGCGCCACCCAGGATAATCCCCTGGACTAGGCAGGGTGCCACCCTGGGTATTCCCTAGCCCAAAAATTTAAGCATTTCCACCTCCGTGCTTTCAAGGGCAAAACGATCAATTTTCGACCCCTATATATACCCATAAAAATGAGATTAAGCCTTATTACACCCAAAACATAGTGGTTTATCACAATTTCTCTCAAGAACAAGTTAGGATTTCAATCGAGGATCTAAGTTCAAGAAAATTCCTCCGTCAATCTTCATAAAATCAAGAATAAAGGTATGTTACGTATTGATTCTTGCATCCTTTTCACCCAAGAAGTTCAAGAATTCTTTTCTAAATTCAAATATTATATATATTTGAGATTTTCATGATTCAAGTGAATTGAAATTGAAGTACTTGTTGTTGTTGAGTTTTAATTCATGTTGTTATTACAAAGTCCCAAGCTTTGATCCTAGTATGTGATATTTATGTGATACTCATGATAAAACCTCTTCAAGTTGTATGTTGATTGATGTATCCATGATAATTAGGTCTAGAATTTGTTGTATAACCAAAGCATGCTCCCTATATGTTCGATAAAATGCTTATGTGAAGAAAATAGAATCATTATAGCATGTTAGTAGGAAATCCCTAATTATGTATAAGTTTTGCCATGCCTAGTGTTTATTGAAAGGACTTAGTGAATGAATTATGCTATGTTGCATGATTTCCTACTCATGTGCATTCCTTATTGAATGAGTTACGAGATATTAGTGTGCATTCCTATGCATGTAAAAGGTTATGATTTTAAAGTGCTTGAAGAGATGCCTTATTGATTGTACGGTGAATGATATACTATTGTATGTTATTCCAGAATTGCCATGTCTTGTTATTTACATGGTATCGAGTCCTAGTGTACTTGTACCCAACAATTTAGCTGTGTGCCTAAAGTCGAGTCAGTTTTCAAGATAATCTCAGTCGTGCCATGATCAGTAGGACTCAGTCAGTTACAGAACTTAGAAAGACTCAGTAATCTCAGTGTCAATCTATTCCTTTTTAGTATGCGCTTCAGACCTCAATAGCATTCAAGTATTCCGTTTAGAACTCAGTAGTATTCCGTCAGATGATAGAATTTAGTAGTATTCCATTAGTCAACGGAACTTAGTAACCTCTGTCCATTTCAGTTAACCGGTATAATCAATAATAGTTCAGTCTAAGAATTAGTTTAGTGTCTTTCAGTTGGGATAGGATTCAGCACCAAGCGAACCTAGGGATGGGGGCTCACCCACTAGATAGGAAAAAGATCCCTTGGAGCAGTCCCTGAGTTCTAGAACTATGTAGTCAACGTAGGTATGAGATGTCACCTATTAGATAGGACTAACATACTCAGGGATTACCCGATAGTGCATGACTTATCTCAGGAGTCACCCGCTAGATTAGGGATAACTCCATAGCAGTTGTCTTTACCCGTGGCACGGTACTAACACCCTTCCAGCTGGGGTTATAGGTTAGACCCCACTATTCAGAGTCAGGGCATGTCGGTTAGATAACTAATTCCCACAGTCTTAGTTTCAGATATAGTCAGTAGTTGTAGACTTAGCAGTAAGTCCTCATTATCCTAGGATATTCTCTTATTTCAATATTGCATTAGATTCAGTATTTCAGTAGACGGAGTTAGTTGGAAGTTAGTCCCATCAACTCCACATTTCAGACAGTTTAGAGGCTTTTCAGACTAGATGCTTAGATAGTTGTGTTAGTATTCAGTAATCAGTATTCAGTTGTATTTAAGATATTTAACCTTATGGCATATTTTCCACATTTTTACAATATATTATGAGTGCTCAGTTATAGGTACCAAAAAAGGGTTAGCTGGTGGTCCTTCGGGATCATAAGTACCATGTAGCATCCAGGGTACTAGAATCGAGGCATTACATTTCCCCTCTTCCCAAACCTCTTCACACCCTTCATGGGTGAAACTCGAAGGAAAATATGAACATTAATTCTAAATCTCAAGGCAAGAAGCCTATGGTTCGCATAACACATTTGCCTACTCAAAGCCGCTCTAAGTCTTTCTTGAATGATCCAAACACTATACAAAGACTGACAAAGCATGTCTGTACGTCAAGGTCACGCCTCTGGAACATCAAACCAACCCATTAAGGAGTGGCAATGACTACCATACAATGCCTCAAAAGGAGCCATATCAATACGGTAACGCCTACCACACAATGCCTCAAGAGGAGCCATATCTATACTGGAATGGTAGCTATTATTATTTGCAAACTCTGCTAAATTTAAATGATGCTCCCATTGGCCACCATAATCCATCACACAAGAGTAGAGCATATCCTCCAAAACTTAAATAGTTAGCTCTGACTGACCGTCAGTAGTGTGGTGAAATGTCGTACTAAGATCAACCCAAGTACTAAACTCATTTTGAAAAGTCTTCCAAAAGTGACAAATGAACACAAAACTTTGATCTAAAATGATAGACACTGGCACACCATGTAGTCTCTCAAGCATGTAAATATAGATACAAGCCAGTCTTTCAACAGTAAAAGAAACCTACACAGGAATGTAATGCATAGACTTTGTCAATCGATCCTTGAGGACTTAAGCTCAATCAAATCCAAGGGAAATACAGGGCAACCCAATCACGAAATTTATAGTGATCTGTTCGTGCTTTCACTTAGGAATGGGTAATATCTAAAGTACTCCACTAGGCTTTAAATGCTCAACCTTCGCCTACTGTCAACAAAGGTAACAAGATACAAAATCTGCTATAATTTTTCTCATACCACCCCATCAGTAATGTTGTATCAAGTCACAATACATCTTAGTCACTCCCAGATTGATAGAATACCTAGATCAATAAGGCTTCTCAAAAATAAATCTGATCTAATCACCTACTCTCAACACAAAAAATTAGTCCTAGATCTTAAAACACCATCGAATTCAAGTGCGGCTTCCATAGCCTCATCACTTAACACCTGATATCGAATCAATCTCAATCCCACATCATCGAACTAATGAGATTGAATCTACTCCAACAAAGGAGACCTCACTTCCATAAATGCCAAAACACACCTAGGTATTGAAATATCAAGCCTAAACATCTGGTTAACTAAAGACTAATACACTAAGGTCAAAAGCCTCTCCCAGGTTAAAAGATATTCCAAGCTACCAATTCTAGACGACTTTTGGCTCAAGGCATCTGAAAACACATTAGACTTGCCCAGATGATAGACACTAGTCAAGTAATAGTCCTTAAGCAACTCAAGCCAATAATGTTATTTCATATTAAGGTCTTGCTGGGTAAAGAAGTAATCAAGTCTACAATGATCTGAGAAAATCTCACAACGGACTCCATAGTAGTGCTTCTACAAGTTCAAAGCAAATACAATTATGCATAACTCCAAATCATGGTAGGGTAATTCTTCTCATAGGGCTTCAACTGAAGAGATGCTTAAGAAATCATCTTAGTCTCCTGCATCAACACATCACCTAACCCAACACCCAAAGCATCAAAAAATAAGGTAAACCCACACCATCCTTTGAAAAATTAAAAGATATGAGCTAATGTCAACAAATCCTTAAGCATTTAAAAACTTGCCTCACAAGGATCAGACCACTGGAAAGAAATTTTCTTCTGAGTCAACTCTATCAATGGAGTTATAATGAATGAGAAACACTCAACAAAACATCAATATTCCAAATGGATAGAACTCCAAATCTTTATGGGCGAAGGAGGTTTAACCCAATCACAAATTGATGTAACCTTGGGTAGATCAACCATAATAACGATTTTACTCACCACGTGACCTAAGTAAGATAAACACTCCAACCAGAACTCACTCTTCGAGAACTTGGCATACAACTTCTCATCCCTCAATCTCTCAAACACAATATGAAAATGCCCCTCTGGCTCAGTCTCACTCTTGGAATAATCCAAGATATCATCTATAATACAATAACAAAGGAGACGACCTATGATTGAGTCACCTATTTCATTAACTTCATGAAAGTGGCAGGGGCATTGGTCAATCTAAAAGACGTGACCAAGAACTCATAATGACCATATCGAGTCTAAAAAGTTGTCTTAAAAATATTAGAAGTTCTAATCCTCAACTTGTGATAACTAGATCTCAGATCAATCATTAAAAATACTGCAACGCCCTAAAGTTTATGAATAAATCATTAATATGAGAAAGAGGATACTTATTCTTAATCGTCACAGTATTCAACTACCGATAATGAATACTGATCTGTATATATCCATCCTTACTTTTCACAAACAAGACAGGTGCACCCGGAGGCAATACACTAGGTTAGATAAATCCTTTGTCCAAAAACTCTTACAACTGATCCTTTAATTCCTTTACTCGACTGGGGCCATCCTATAAAGAGTAATAGAAATAAGCTAGGTGCCCGACTCATCATCAACACAAAAATGAATATCACAATCTAGATGCATACTAAGAAACTTCTTAAGAAAATTATCCATGAACTCCGAGACAGCACAAAAAAAATCCAAAGAATAAGGTAAAACAACACTAGTATCATGAATATCAGCTAAGTAAGACAACAATCCCTTCTCAACCTACAAAAGTGCCAAAATATATGATATAACCCTTTTAGAGCCTGAATAAATCACATACTTCAAAGAAATCCTTAGCACACTCGACGAAGCTAAAGTCACGGTCTTAGCAAAACAATCTAGGACAGCATCATAAGGAGCCGACAAAACCATACCCAAGATAACGTCGAAATCAACTATATCTAACATAAACAAATCTACCAAGGTCTCATGCCCAACAACGGGCACAACATAAAATTAGTACAACTTACCCACCACTAAAATACTACCTACTAGGGTAGATATACAGTTAGACATAGCAAGAGGCTCACTAAAAGAATCAAAACCCAATGAAAAATACGTAGACATATAGGAGAAGGTCGATTTAAGATCAAATAACATAAATGCAAATCTAAAACAAATGGGGATGATACATGTGGTTGCAGCATTATAAGCCTCACTCTCTAGTCTGACTGGTATGGCATAACACTATCCATAATAATTAATTGGCAAAATAGCCCCACGGCTACCTCTACGATCTTTAATATAACTATCCCTCGCACCTCTGGCATCACGCCTACCCCTCATAGCTGAATAGGAGTGGCACTAAATACGTGGTGGGGATAGTCCTTGGCCAAATGGCCAGACTCATCATACACAAATCAAACTCTAAACTTATTCTAACTGTGCATCTTTTTTGTGCCTCGATGAGATGCTTGAGGAGTAGATATTTAAGTCAATGATTGGTCCCTTATACTTTAGAATGACGCCCCAAACACTATCATCTAAGTTATAGATCATTGAAATATAATAGGCAAAATAAGTCTAGTTTGCCAAGAACCAACCAAAGGGGGTAACATACATAAAGTTTGAATTCCCAACCACGGAGTGACATACTCAGATACCAACACTGAATGAGGAAAAGAACTATGAATTTGAGAAGTACCCAAAATAGAAGCAGGTGTAACATGAGGATCCACACTATGAACTGGAGGAATACTTGATAACGCTCAACTTACACGTCAATTTAGTGCAAAGTGGTGGTTGTCAATATATTTACCCAACTTTGGAGTTTGGGTCTAATCCAGAGGGAACAATGTCAGTGGCGAATAAACTAGTTTAAAACTATAGCTACAAGTTAAATTCAAATGAATGATGCGAAAAGATAAATTGGGGGGTTTTTAATGATTAGCAAATAATTGTTGGTCACTCTAGTTTCAGTGTTTGTAAATCAAGAGTTTATAAAATAGCTAGAATTCTATTCACTAGGGCTTCCAGTACACGACATATGCTAAAAGTGGTTCAATATTCTCATGGTGGGTAGGATAATAAGCTATCTTTATCAATGTTATGCTTCAATATCTCTCGGCCTACTTAAGAGTTTGATTCCCTAATCCTCTCGGACTTAGGAAATTTCTATTTACTGCCCAGATTTTACCTCAGGTTAACTAACCTTGTTACAACATTGATTATTAAACGAAGTATTTCTGAGTCCCTATTGATAATTCACTTCCTACTATATTTGATTTCTTTCTCAAGCAAATCAAAGCAGGTGTGTCTACTGTTTGCAACCAACAGACGTAAATTAAAACCTTATAATTATTAAGAAATCCTACCACCTTTTGAATTTTGAGCACGTAGCACCTTATCAAGACTTAAACCTAGATCCCATAATTCAAGTTAAAGGAATTTAACCACTCATGACATAAAAATCGAAGAACTCGATAAATTCATGCTTTGAAAGATAAACTTACCACAAGATGAATAGAAACTAGAGATTCTTAGATTAGATCACAAAGGAAAATCCCAGAATAATGATAATAATCTCTTCAACGTATTTGCTTTTTCAAGCCAAGAAATTGAGAGAAAATATCAAAAGTATTATCAAAACTCAATGTGTCGACTAATGTCTGGAATCCCCCTAGAAAACCCTAAAATAACGCTTTAAATAATTTACTCTAATTATGGAAACAAAATCAAGGTTATAGGTTTTCCTTGGAATAGACGACGACATCTGTGATAGCATATCAGGGGTCTACGACTTATCATGGATGTCCTCAACTCCTCTTAACTTTTGGCTATTGCTGTCTAATACTGGCAACGACAATGATGTATTATCAAGATTTTGATGGCTTATCAAGAACATTGTCACATTCCTTCTCCAATTCTCATGTCCTATCTATAACTGACGGTATCCTTGATGCCTTATCACCATCCTGATGGCCTATCACAAAATGTTGTCAACTCTTCCAATTGAAACTCATCTCCTATTTAATGCTGACGTTGTCTTTGATACCTTATCACTGGGTTGACGACTTATCATGAATGTCGTCAGTGTCTTTTCTTTGCTTCACATTTCAGCCTTTTTGCTTCCATTATTTTTGGTTCCCCTGCATCTCAACAATTACTTCCAAATCAATGTAAACTAATCAAAAACAATTAAAGTTTCTCAAGTTCTTGCAATTATTTAGAGTTAAAAGCCTCAAATGTGTTAGCATGGTCTAACACATCAACACCCTCAACTTAAACAATTGCTTGTCCTCAAGCAACCATGACATAACTAAGAGAATACAAAGTATACTTTGGCAGATAACTATTCATATTAGTTCAGAATATATTCACCATCTCCAAGGTCAGTCAATTTAAAACTCACTATTGATGTTTTGAAGAACAACCATTCTACTCACTAAAATCAAGATGCAGCAAAAATTCAGTAATAACAACCATGCCATACCAAGATCACACTATTTGAACAAGTCAGTGACTAGTAACATACCCAGTATGCCCTCACAACAAAGAAATCCCTTTTTCACTCATTTCACATAAACATAGGGACAATTACAAGACTTACTCTCAAAATGAAGTTCCAAAAACTACATGTCAAATGCCATAGGCGTGCCCTCGTAGTCAGTACCAACGTTTTCAGATAGGTCAACTAGGATCACTATAGTTTTTTTTCTTGGCTTCTAATGTAGGCTAGGGGCTGGTATGATATTCAAGGGTATTTAAAGTGACTATGTCTCCTTGACACTACGCTAAACTCTTCGGGTTTCACTTCTTAACCTTTTTCTATTCCTTTCTTTTATTGATCACACATGCTCAAGGTGGGTGCTATCTTTTCAAAAACCAGATTAACTTTTTCTAATCTTTTATACAACTTTTTCTTTTCTTATTCTTTTTGCACCATACCCGGCTTTTTATTATTTTATCTTATTCTACCTCTCTTCATACTCATTTTACATCACGTAGCCCCATGATAGCCGACCTCAACTTAGGCTATTTGCCTAAGTCAAGGTGCACAGTGTCCAAGGAGGACTAGGTCCAAAATAGTTTTATTGTGAAATAAATAGTAAGTTGATATGTGTCATGATAGAAATAGGCTATTCAGGCTCAAAAGGGGGATCAAAGGATATTATGTATATAGAGAAGGTCATTTAGGCTAAAAGTGGGCTAATATCAAAACATCCTATGATCCTCTCCTAACCTCTATCCTATAACCAAGGCAAGACTAACTAGAAAAGTTCTAGATTCACACACAAAGGGAATTGAGTAAGACCTCACACACACATGGCACACAAATATATCACAAATCACTACTTATCCGATTTGTGCAATTGTTTAGCACTGATTATCAAGTTGCCAAAACTAATGCCACCAAAAGACGCATTGTGGTCACAATTTGATGCAGTTCACACAGTATTACAAATAGACACTTGGAGAGGTGCTCAAAAATCATAAAATTTATTAACTGCCTCATTACTTGTATTGCTCCTAGTTAACCACAACACATCACAAAAGAAAACACAATACACCTAAATATCTCAGCTCTACTAGGAACAAGACTCCTGGGAAAGAGGCACGACAACAAAAACACACAGAGAATATCAACACCCACAAGTAGCCTCACCCTCAACTTAAAATCATTCAATGTCTCCAATGCACTAAAGCAAAATAAGAGAGTTAAAAACACACCTATGGCACCACGGGTGTGAAGATCTGATGTCAATAATATAATACGAATACAAACAACAAAATACATTGGGTTGCCTCCCAAGAAGCACCTAATTTAGTATCGCAGCACGACTCAGTTATCTTGACTACTCAGACTTCATTAAGATACCTTGTTGATAATTATATATGCCTCCACTTGGAGGATTTAAAACGTCGACCTAACTTTTGATCAATACATCTTCTAGGTGCATTGGGCAAACGTGAGGGCATGATAAGGAATGTTCTATCACACCACTTTGAAGACTTGAACCGCTTGCCCAATTTTACATCAAACTTTCATGTGGATTCATTTGGCAACAGTGAGAATCTTAAACAGCCACTAAATGGACATCGATCTTAAAGTATCCTGGCCTTCAATATTGGGGTTGTAGTACACCCTTTTGGAAGGACAAACTCCAAAATGTAAGAATCTTCCTCCTCATTTTCAAAATTCATCATTTGCTTTGGTGATTCAACTTTCATCACATCCACCAAACATAATGTTGAAAAGTGGTTCGAATGAGTACTAACTCTAAATTTTGAGTAGTATCCATATTAGTATTTTTACCCAAAAATGGACTAGAGTCATCTCAAGAGTTGTGCTTGATTTCTTTTTTTGACTCTAGTACCATTTCCTCATCTTTGACATCTTCATTCATAAATGGTTTGGTTGGTTGGGAAATCACCGAGGGTTGCTCAACATCACGCTCATCATCAACATCGGATTCTTCTCGTCACCTTCACACTGGTAC
Source organism: Capsicum annuum (assembly GCF_002878395.1). Taxonomy (NCBI): domain Eukaryota; kingdom Viridiplantae; phylum Streptophyta; class Magnoliopsida; order Solanales; family Solanaceae; genus Capsicum; species Capsicum annuum. The sequence goes on from NC_061116.1 coordinate 18,184,934, forward strand.
ATTATGTTAAATGATTCCACAGGCAAGATATCATCTAAACATAATGTGAAAAAGTGCTTTGAATGCTTGACGTCTATATCCATGTAGTACCCCAAAAAATCCAAACGAATATTAGATCCATGTACCAAGATCATGTATAGTACATCATTGTTATTTTATAGTTTTATGAGTAAGTTAGATGTATGTTAAGGCTTCAAATAACTCCCAGCTATCAGAAGATTCAAAATATTTCTTACCGATTGAAATCTTGAGAAGGATATTGGTATATTCAACTTCAAATGAGCACATCTACCATTATACTTGGAATTTTTGATCTCATGACCTATCAATAGATATATAATTGAATTATCCTTCCAACGATATCAATTTTGCCTAAATCCAATATCGGAGCAAAGAGTTATTCCTATTTTACTCCAGCATATTAGGCTGGAAACAGTGTGCCGACATTTGTGGTAGCTTATCACATATTTGACGCCCTATCACAAAGGACGTTAGCCTTAGGCATAAATCAGCTCCTATGTGATTAAATTCATGGTAGATTACCATATTTGTGACTCCCTATCACAAAGGTCGACAGCCTCAGGCAGAAACCAGCCCCTTAGTGACGATATTCGTGGTAGCTTACCATATTTGTGATGCCTTGTCACAAATGTTGTCAGCTTTAGGTAAAAACCAGCTCCTAAGTGATGAAATTTATGGTATCTTACAATATTTTTGATGCTTTGTCACAAATATCAGTAGACTTAGGCAGAAACCATCAATTCCAGCTCATATGTTACGATATTTTTGACGGCTTACCACATTTTTTATGCCTTTTCACAAATGTCGTCATCTATGATTTTCAGCAATTGAGAATTTATTTCATAAGGGTATTTTGGTCTTTTACTTCACCTTCCATGACTTATAACCATAAAGAGACATAATTTTTCCAATTTTTCTTCAGTTAAGCATCTTTAAAAAAAAACCCTTTCTTACAGTCTAAACCATAAGATTAGGGTTTTCTCTCAAGATCATCTCCTCAAGAGCAAGACTAAGAAATTCTTCAAGAACCTTCAGAAACATTAGATCTCTTCCTAGATTAATCACTAAGGTATACGTAGTGTTCATCTATGGTTCCAATCCATTCATAATGCTTAAGAACCAAGTTTTAAATACTATTTTGTGAACATTTTGTGGTGATATGAGCATGTATATGTTGATGATTGTTCTTTAAGTTTCAATATGATATCTAGAGGTATTTTCATGGAATATATATGCTTTTTATTTGAAACTTATGAACCTTAGATGGTGTAAAATTGTACAAGTTATGAAACACACCTATGCATTAAAGAATGCATGCAAGGTGTTCGATAAAATTTTAAGGATGCTAGAAATATATTTTTATATGGTTCAACGATGTCTAAATGACAAGTCCATGTTAGCTATATACTTTAATATGAATTCCATGCTTTTCATGTGTTGCTATTACTGTGGTATAAATCATGTATGATAATGGAGATATACAATATGCACATGAAATATAGATATGCACTCCCTACCATGCTTAATATGTTGAGGAACTACATAATGTATAATATCCTCTATTTATGATAATGTGAATTGTGGACTCCAATTTTATGATCAAGTCATTCATGTTGTGTCAGTTTTCTTTCATCGAGTCCTGGCGGTATTCATAACCAAAAACTATAGTTTTGTGCGTAGAGCTATGTCATGTTTCACGATATACAAAATCAAGCAATGAAAATCTTATGGTCTCAGTCAGTTATCAGATATCAGTGGTATTCCATCAGTCAACGGAATTCAGTAAGTTCCACTTATGTACAGTTAGTTAAATCATGTTAAGTATCTTCAGATAGGAGTAGGAGTTAGCACCGAGTGAACCCAAGGATGGGAACTCATCTATATATAAGGGTGTGATTATTAGCAGTCATCGTTGTATTCCAGAACTATGTAGCCAGCATAGGTTGAGACATCGCAGCCTGTTATATGGGGGTAGATGAGGTAGATTTACCTGTTATATAAGGGTTCCCACCATTCTCACTAGAGTTACCTGTTATATGAGGCTTGCTCAGATGTTGTCCTTACTAGTGGCACGGTATTGACACCCTTCTAGTCAAGGCAGATATTGGAGCCCATCTTACCCATAATGGCACATATGGGGCATGTCAGTTAAACAACTAACTCCCACATTTTTAGTAAAACAACAAAGATATTTCTTTAGATATTAGTATACCAGGACTATCAGATACAGTCAAATTCAGTTATAGTGCGGAACTCAAATAGTTCCATCAGATTTAAGTCTGTCAGATAAAGTCACCCATGTTATCAGAACTGCAGTCTTAGCAATTTTAGTTATCAGTAAACCATGCATTAGGATACAAATCTAGCTATCACGTACTCACGATCTTAGTTACTATGAATGTTTATGCTCTCACGTTCATATCAGTCAGTAAGTTAGCATTGTTCATGTATGTAAACCCTTTTGCATTAGCCTTCCACGCTCGAATACTCAACACTCTAGTTGTACTGACGTATTTGCGCTTTGGTTCTTTCTTTCATGTTACACCATAGGTTCAGAGACACGAACTCCTGATCAGCAGTAGCATCCAGCTGCAGAGTTGCAGTGAGTCCTCATCCATTTAAGGGCGATATCACTTTATATTATTTATTATTTCAGCTTAATTTTGCTAGATGGAGTTAGTTGGAGACATGTTCCTTCAACTACTTATTCAGATGGTACTTAGAGGCTTTCAAATTCAGTATTCAGACTATGTTCAGATTTGATTCAGTTTTTAGCTATTGTGGGTATCTTCCACCCATATGGATATTATGTTTTGATAGATTCTTTATTCAGTTGAACCTTATGTCCTACATGTTCATGTTTTCTGCATTATTATGTGATATATGTAGTGTACAGGTACAAATATCAGTCATGGGTTAGCTAGTGGTCCCTCGGGGTTATGAGCACCATGTAGCATTCCGATTTAGAAAATTGGGGTGATACAAACTTCGTATCAGAGCATAAGGTTCAATAGAGTCCTCGGAATTCTGGAAGCTGCATGTAGTAGAGTCTTGTATACGGGTATTTTGCACACCACATTTATCTATGGGAGGCTATGAGATGTTTTAGGAATAGTTCCCTTTCTTCAGTATTCATGTTGCGATAGTAAGCATAATTTCAAGTCAGTCTCTTAGTCTAATCCACTCTTCTCTTATTTCAGAAACATGCCTCCAAAGAGAAGAAATCAGCCAGCTCCTCAGCCCAAAGATCCTTTGGGAGAACATGTTTCTCATGTGGAGTTAAGGACCACATTTATCACTCTTACTCTGTCTATAGCTTCCCAGAATGAATGACCAGTAGTCATTCCGGCCAACCTAGTGGCCAATTCAGTAGCAGCTAGGATTCAGGACTTCACCTGAATGAACCCTCTGTCCTTCTTTGGGTCTATGCCAGACGAGGATCCTCAAGAATTCGTTGACCAAGTACAGAAGTTCATTCAAATCATGGGAGCTACTTCTTCTTAGAGTGCCGATTTAGCTGCATACCAATTGTAAGATATTGTTCACACTTGGTACAAACAGTGGTTAGCAGAAAAGTTAGGGGATACAGGTCCTATTAAGTAGGAAGAATTTGTCACGGCTTTCTTAGACAGATTCTTTCCCCAAGAGGTGAGAGAGGTCAAAGTTCTTGAGTTTATCAATCTCAAGTAAGGAAATATGATAGTTATAATGTATTCTCTTAGCGTTACACAGCTAGCTAGATATGCCCCTCATGTGGTTGCAGATAATAAGTCTAAGATAAGCAAGTTTATGTCAGGGGTAAATAATAGCATGGTAAATGAGTGTAGGTCTACAATGCTGAACAGTGATATGACTTTAGCTAGGCTTATGACCCATGCTCAACAGATGGAGGAGAAGAAGGTTAAGACTAGGGTGAGGCAGAACAAGAGAGCAAGAGTAGGCAGTTTCAATTTTACTCAGCCCAAATCAGAGGGAGGAAATTGTTTGTAGTTTCATCCTAAGTCAGCAGTTCCAGCCCCTTCCTCCGTTAGTGCCCCAGTGCCAAAGTTCAAGGACGACAACAAAGACAGTGCACCAGGCTTTAAATCTAAGAGTAGTGTTACCGGTGCCCACACTTATCCTCAGTGTTAGACCTGTGGTTAGCACCATCAGGGTGTGTGCAGAGTGGGTCAAGGCATTTGTTTTGGTTGTGGAAAGCTAGGCCACAGAGTTAGGGACTTTTCTTATCCAGGTCCTCAAGGTCAGCTTAATCGTTCCACAGCTCAGTCTGGTCGCCCGAACCTGCAGAGTGCCATTTCCAGTGCTATTAGTAGGCAACGCCCAAATAGACTCTATGCCCTTCAGAATCGAAAATATCAGGAAAATTCCCCTAATGTCATTACTAGTATGTTACTGATTTTTTATGTTTATGTTTATGCTTTTCTAGACCCAGGTGCATCCTTGTCTTTTGTCACCTATACATAGCAGGCGATTTCAAAATCAATCCTGAAATTTTAGTAGAGCCCTTTTCAGTCTCTACCCTAGTGGGTAAAACTATCATAGCTCAATGGGTATACAGGAACTGCCTGGTTATGATATTTCAGAAAACCACATTAGCAGATTTAGTTAAGTTAGAGATGACTAATTTTGATGTCATTCTCGGCATGGATTGACTTCATTCCTGCTATGCCATAGTCGACTGCAGAAATAGGATAGTTCAGTTTCAATTCCTGAATGAGCCCGTCCTAGAGTGGAAGGGTAGCACTTTGTGTTTCAGGGGTCAGGTTGTTTCCAACCTTCTAGAAAGGAAAATGATTTCTAAGGGGTATGTGTATTATCTCATACATGTTAAGGATTCCAGTTCCTAATTCTCCAGGCTTGAATCAGTCCTAGTGATTAACGAATATTCAGACGTCTTTCCCAAAGATCCTCCACGCATTCCTCCCAAAAGAGAAATAGACTTCAGCATATACCATCTCCCAAATAATAAGCCTATTTCTATTCCGACATACAGAATGGCACCAGTAGACCTTAAAGAACTGAAAGATCAGTTGAAAGATATCTTAGATAAGGGATTTATCAGGCCCAGTGTATCCCTATGGGATGCGCCAGTCTTATTCGTGCACAAGAAAGACGGTTCTCTCAGAATGTGTATTAATTATCGTCATATCAACACAGTCAAAATCAAAAATAGGTATCAGTTGCCTAGGATAGATGACTTAATTTACCAACTTCTGGGTGCCAGTTATTTCTCTAAGATAGACCTCAGATCAGGCTATCATCAGCTCAAAGTTAGAGAATGTGACATTCTGAAGATAACTTTTCGTACTTGGTATGGTCACTTTGAATTTCTAGTCATGTCCTTTGGTCTTACCAATTCCCCTGCTACATTCATGGACTTTATGAACCGAGTGTTCAAGAAGTACTTGGATGCATTCATTATAGTCTTCATAGATGATATTCTGGTCTATTATCACACAGAGCGTGATCATCTAGACCATCTCATAATTCTTATTCAGACTCTCAGGCATCACCAGTTTTTTGCCAATTTCAGTAAGTGCAAATTTTGGCTATGATCAGTAGCATTCCTTGGCCACATTGTTTCTAGTGATGGCATTAGAGTAGATCCTCAGAAAACTGAAGCAATAAGAAATTGGCCTCTCCCTATCTCTCCATCAGATATCAGGATTTTCTTGGGTTTGGCTAGCTATTACTGACGGTTTGTCAAGGGATTTTCTTCTTTTGCATCTCCTATGTTTAGATTGACTCAGAAGGTCAAGTTTCAGTGGTCAGAACCTTGCAAGAAAAGTTTTCAGGTATTGAAGACTCGACTCACCTTAGCTCCAATTTTAGCACTTCCCAACTATTTTGATGGATTCATAGTATATTGTGATGCATCCAGAGTAGGTTTAGGTTGTCTCTTTATGCATCATGGTAGAGTCATAGCCTACGCCTCTAAATAGTTAAAGCCCCATGAGAAGAATTATCCTACTCGTGACCTTAAGTTGGCAGCAGTTATCTTTGCCTTATGGATTTAGAGGCATTATCTATGCGGTGTTCATGTAGACGTCTTCACAAATCATAAGAGCCTTCAGTATGTCTTTTCCCAAAAATATCTCAATCTTCGTTAGAGAAGGTGGTTAGAGCTCTTGAAGGATTATGACATGAGTGCCATTTATTATCCTGGCAAGGACAATGTAGTGGCCGACGTACTTAGTAGACTGTCCATGGGTAGTGTTTCCCATGTTAAGGATAGTAAGAAGAAATTAGTTTAGGAGATTCATCAGCTTACCAGACTAGTCGTTCTCTTAGTTGACTCTTCAGAGGGTGGTGTAGGTGTTAAGCGTAGTTCAGAGACATTTTAGTTTCTGAGGTTAAAGAGATGCAAGACATGGATCCTAGACTGGTCAAGCTAAAAGAGTGAGTTCAGAGTCAAGAAGTACAGGTATTCTCCCAAGCGGGATATGGTGTTCTTCGTTGTCAGGGTCGTCTGTGTGTTCCCCGTGTAGATAACTTAAGGCAGTGAATTCTTGTAGAAGCGCATGGTGCACAATACTCTATTCATCCAGGGGCCACTATGATGTACCGCAACTTGTGGGAGATCTATTGGTGGAGTTAGATGAAGAGAGACATTGCAGAGTTTGTGGCTAAGTTCTCTATACGTCAGCAGGGTAAGATAAAGCATTAGAAACCTAGTGGTTCCATGTAGGATTTCACTATTCCTACTTGGAAGTAGGAAGAAGTGAACATGGACTTCATGATGGCTTTGCCTAGAATACGTCGTCAGCATGATTCAGTTTTGGTCAATGTAGATAGAATGAGCAAGTCAGCTCATTTCCTTCCAATTCGTACCTCTTACTCAAGCGAGGATTATGCCAAACTCTGTATCAGGGAGTTGGTCAGATTACATGGTGTTCCACTATCTATCATATTAGAAAGAGGTACCTAGTTCACCTCTCACTTTTGGAAAGCATTCTAAAAGGGTCTTGGTACCCAAGTTCATCTCAATACAACATTTCATCCTTAGATGGATGGTCAAGTAGAAAGGACCATTCAACCACTAGAATATATGCTAAGGGTGTTTGCAATTGATTTCAAGGGAAGCTAGGATTACCACTTGCCTTTGATTGAGTTCGCATACAACAACATCAATCACTCAAGTATTAATATGGCTCCATTCGAAGCTCTCTATGGTAGGAGATATAGGTCTCCGATCGGTTGGTTTGAAGTTAGTAAGAACATAGTCATATGGACTTACCTAGTATTCGATGCCTTAGATAAATTTCAGTTGATCAGAGAAAGATTCGGGCTGCTCAAAGCCGGTAGAAGTCTTCTGCAGATGTTCGTAGAAAGGATCTTGAATTTGAGGTCGATGACTATGTCTATCTCAAGATCTCTCCCATGAAGGGAGTGAAGAGATTCGGCAAGAAGGGAAAGCTCAGTGCCTGATATGTCGTTCCTTCAAGATTCTCAGACACTTCAGAAAGGTAGCCTATGAGATCGAATTGCCTTTAGATCTAGCCTCAGTTCATCAAGTCTTCCATGTCTCTTTGTTCAAGAAGTGCATAGGTGACCCAGCATTTGTAGTCCCTATTCATAGTGTTGACATTCAGAATAGACTCTCTTATGAAGAGATTCTAGTTGAAATCCTCAACTATCAGCCTCGTAGGCTGACGAACAAAGAAGTCCCTCTAGTCAAGTTTCTTTGGCGCAATTAGTCCATAAAGAGAGCTACTTGGGAAGCAAAAGCATATATGCTAACCAAATACCCTTATCTTTTCTTTGCTAATTCAGACTTAGGTCGAGGTAACCATTTTACTTAAGCTTATTTAGTTACATGTTTAAAATTCTTGTATAAAATTTGTATCAAGTATCAATGCAAAGCTTATCATACATTCATGAGTTCTGCTTATCAGTCACGCATTAGATATGCATGTTCAGTTAGGCTATATTCAGTTTAGAATTCAATTTAGTCCTAAAATCATGTGCCAGTTGAGCATGATCAGTGTATGCATCGTTTTACATTTTCTCCCCTCTCAAGCAGTCATTATTCGAGGACGAATGTTTCCAAGGAGGAGATATTGTAATACCCCAAAAAATCCAAACAAATACTAGAGCCATGTACCAAGCTCATGCATAGTTCTTTTATAGTTTTTTGATTAAGTTAGATATATATTAAGGCTTCAAATAGATCCCATCTATCAGACGAATCAAAATATTCCTTACCGATTGAATTCTTAAGAAGGATATTGGTATAGTCAACTTGAAATGAGCATATCTCTCATTATACTTGGAACTTTTTATCTCATGACCTATCAATAGATAGATAATTTAATTAGCTTTCCAACTATCTCAATTTCTCCTAAATCCAACATCGGAGGAAAGAGTTATTCCTATTTTATTCCAGCATATCAGGCTGAAAACAGTGTGACCATATTAGTGGAAGCTTACCATATTTGTGATGCCCTATCACGAAGGTCGTCAGGCTTAGGAAGAAACCAGCTCCATAGTGACAAAATTCGTGGTAGCTTAGTACATTTGTAATGCCCTATCATGCAGTTTGTCAGCCTCAGGCAGAAACTAGCTCCAAAGTAACGACATTCGTGGTAGCTTACCGCATTTGTGACGCCTTGTCACAAATGTCATTAGCCTTAGGTAGAAACCAAATCCTAAGTGACAAAATTCATGGTAGATTACCATATTTATGGCGTCTTGTCACAAATGTCGTCAGACTTAGGCAGAAAACATCAATTCCAGCTCCTGTGTGACGACATTTTTGATGGCTTCCCACATTTTTAACGCCTTGTCACAAATGTCGTCAGCTATGATTTTCAGCAACTGGGAATTTATTTCAAAAGGGTATTTTAGTCTTTTCCTCCACCTTCCATGACTTATAACCCTAAAGAGGCATAATTTTTCCCATTTTTCTTCAGTTAAGCATCTTAAAAAAAAATCCTCTCTTACACTCTCAACCACAATATTAGGCTTTTCTCTCAAGATCATCTCCTCAAGAGAAAGCCTAAGGAATTCTTCAAGAACCTTCAGAAACATTAGATCTCTTTCAATATTCAACCACTAAGTATGAGTAGTGTTCATCTATACATCCAATCCGTTCATAGAGCTCAAGAACCATGTTTTAAATACTATTTTGTGAACTTTTTGTGGTGATATGAGCATATGCATGTGGATGATTGTTGTTTAAGTTTAAAGATGATATCTAGAGGTTTTTTCATGGAATATATATGCTTGTTAGTTGAAAACTATGAACCTTAGATGGTGTAAAATGGTACAAGTTATGAAACACACCTATGCCTTAAAGAATGCATGCAAGGTGTTTGATAAAATGCTTAGGATACTAGAAATTTATGTTTATATGGTTCCATGATGTCTAAATGACAAGTCCATGTTAGCTATATAATTTAATATGAATTTCATGCTTTTCATGTGTTGCTATTGTTGTGGTATAAAGCATGTATGATAATGGAGATACACAATATTCACATGAAATATAGCTATGCACTCCCTACCATGCTTAATATATTGAGGAACTAGATGATGTATAATATCCTCTATTTATGATAATGTGAATCGTCGACTCCAATCTTATGATCAAGTCAGTCATGTAGTGTCAGTTTCCTTCCATCGAGTCCTGGGGGTATTCGCACCCAAAAACTATAGCTGTGTGCCTAGAGCCATGTCATGTTTCACGATATACAAAATCAAGCTATGATTCAGGAAAATTCATTCAATCTTGTGACTCAGGAAACCTCATGCTCTCATTCAGTTATCAGACATCAGTAGTATTTTATCAGTCAACGGAATTCAGTAAGTTCCACTTAGTCAGTTAAATCATGTTCAGTCTCGTAAGATGGGAGTAGGAGTTAGCACCAACTAAACCCAAGGATGGGAACTGATCTTTATATGAGGGTTTGATTCTTATAAGTCATCCTTGCATTCCAGAACTATGTAGACAGCATAGGTTGAGACATCGCAGCCTGTTATATGAGGGTAGATAAGGTGGCTTAACCTGTTATATGAGGATTCCCACCGCTCTCACAAGAGTTACCTGTTATGTGAGGGTTTCTCACATGTTGTCCTTACCACTAGCGCGGTATTGACACCCTTCCAGTCAGGGCAGAGATTGGACCCCATCTTAATCATAATGGCATATATGGGGCATGTCGATTAAACAACTACCTCCCACAGTTTTAGACTCAGTCTCAGTAAAAGAACTCAGATAGTTTTTCAAATATCAGTATACCAAGACAGTCAGATAAAGTCAAATTCAGTTATAGTGCAGAACTCAGATAGTTCCATCAAATTTAAGACTGTCAGATACAGTCACCCATGTTATCAGAACTATAGTTTCAGCCATGTCAGTTATCAGTAAACCATGTATTAGCATAAAGATCTAGCTATCACATACTCACGATCTTAGTTACTATGTATATATGTTTACGCTTTCACGTTCATATCAGTTAGTCAGTTAGCATTGTTCATGGATGTAAACCCTTTTGCATTAGCTTGCCTCACTCATATACTCAGTACTCCATTTGTACTGACGCGTGTATGCTATGGTTCTTTCTTTCATGTTACATCATAGATTCATAGAAACTAGCTCCAAATCAACAGTAGCATCCAGCCGCAGAGTTGCAGTGAGTCCTCATCTATTCGAGGGCAATAGCATTTTATTTCATTTATTAGTTCAGCTTAGTTTTGCTAGACGGAGTTAGTCGGAGACTTGTTCCTTCAACTCGTTATTCAAACAGTACTTAGAGGCTTTCAGATTCAGTATTCAGACTTATGTTCATATTTGATTTAGTTTTCAGCTGTTTTGGGTATCTTCCACCCATATAGATATTATGATTTAACAGATTCTTTATTCAGTTAAACCTTATGGCCTGCATGTTTATGTTTTCCGCATTATTACATTATATATGCAATGTACAAGTATAGATTTCATTCATGGGTTATCTTATGGTCCCTCGGGATCATGATCACCATGTAGCATTCCGATTCAGAAAATCGGGGCCTTGCAATCCATATCCTCTATCATTCTTCTTTCCTTGTTATTTGCCTTTATGTCTTGATGTATATTATGTATGATATCATTTTTGGTGTCCACGAACTCCAACATTAGTTGAATCATAGCTTCTATGCCACTCTTTTCGGTGCTTCGTTCTTCCTGTTCTTGACCATAAAACCTATCAAAATCATAAGAAGCACTAGAATTTGGGTTAGCATATTGGGGGGAGGGGGAATTTAGGCAATCGCTCCAATGTCCATCTTGACCACCACATAAAAAACAATTATACTCCCAGTAGGATGGAGATGGTGCACATATCTCTCTCCGAGGAGCATATCTACAATCTTGCCAAATATGAGGTCCATCACAATATGGACATGGATCATCAAGATACGATTTCTAACCACCAAGCTCATGTTCTTTCCAAGATGTCATAGTAATAAGTAAACTACAATAAAAATTGACCTAACACAAGAAATAAAAGAAAACTAAAAACAAATATTTGCAAGTTCAAATTCAAGCAAGTAAGCTAAAATTCAAACCAACTCAATACGCCAAATTGTTACCCATCAATGGTGCCATTTTCTGAAAAAGCTTAACTTACACATCAATTTAGTGCAAGGTAGTCATCGTCAATATATTTACACAACTTTGGAGTCGGGGTCGAATCCACAGGGAAGAAAGTGAGTGGCGATTAAACTAGTTTGAAACTATAGATACAAGCTGAATTCAAACGAATGATGCAAAAAGATAAAGTGGGGGTTTTTAATGATTACCAAATAATTGTTGGTCACTCTAGTATTAGTTTTTGTAAATCAAGAGTTTATCAAATAATCAAAATTATGTTCACTAAGGCTTCCAGTACATGACAGATGCTAAAAGTGGCTCAAGATTCTCATGGTGGGTAGGATAACAAGCTATCTTTATCAATGTTATTCTTAAATGTCTCTCGACCTACTTAAGAAGTTAATTCCCTAATCCTCTCGGTCATAGGAAATTTCTACTCACTGCCCAGATTTTACCTCAGGTTAACCAACCTTGTTACATCACTGATTATTAAATGAAGTATTTTCGAGTCCCTGTTGATAATTCACTTCCTACTGTATTTGATTTCTTTGTCAAGCGAATCAAAGCAGGTGTGTCTACTATTTGCAACCAACAGACAATAATTAGAACCTCAGAATTATCAAGAAATCATACCACCCTTTCAATCTTGAACACTTAGCACCTTATCAAGACCTAACCCTAGATCCCATAATTTAGGTTAAAGGAATTTAGCCACTAATGACGTAAAAATCAAAGCAACTAGAAGAATTCATGCATTGAAAGATAAACTTACCATATGATGAATAAAACCTAGAGATTCTCAGATTAGATCAAAAAGGAAAATATCATAATAATGATAATAATCTCTTCAAAGTATTTGCTTTTTGAGGCCAAGAAATTTAGAGAAAAAATATCAAAAGTGTGGTCAAAACTCAATGTGTCGACTAATGTCTGGAATCCCCCTAGAAAACCCTAAAACGAAGATTTAAATAGTTTACCCTACTTACGGAAAAAAAATCAAGGTTACATCTTTTCCTAGAAATATACAAAGACATCCATGATAGCTTATCAGTAGTCTGACAACTTATCACGGATGTCGTCAGCTCCTCTTCACTTTTGGCTCTTGCTATTTAAGACTGATGACAATGACGATGGTTTATCAGGATTTTGATGGCTTATCAAGCACATTATCACATTCCTGCTCTTATTCTCATGTCCTATCTACATCTGACGGTATCCTTGACGCCTTATCACCATCCTGACGGCCTATCACAAAATATCATCAAATCTTCCAGCTGAAACTCATCTCCTATTTAAGGATGGCATTGTCTTTGATAGCTTATCACTGGGCTAACGACTTATCATAAATGTTGGCAGCCACACTTGTCTTTTATTTGCTTCATATTTCAGCCTTTTTGTTTCCATTATTTTTAATTCCCCTGCATCTCAACATTTACTGCAAAATCAAAGTAAACTAATCAAAAACAAATAAAGTTTCTCAAGATTTTGCAATTATTTAGAGTTAAAAGCCTCAAATGTGTTAGCATTGGCTAACACATCAATACCCAACATAACCAATGGAGAACTCTCTAAATGGGTCCACAAATAAATTAAGTATCCCTCCAAAACTGAGGTAGACGAACCTTAAGGAAATATGTAAAACCTGTACCTCTAACCTTTTCATCATGAGCCTCAAGGGTAGTCCCCTAGAACTTCTCCTAGATAGGGTTGAACCATGGGCTCGTCCACTCTTTTGAGTGCATCCATGACCCTAGGATCTCCATCTGGGTGAAGGATTGATATCTCTTCTCTCAATAGACCTAGTCAACACCATCTACATAGAAAGGGTGAAACACAACTTAGAACAAAAGGTATGGAAGAACTTCATAAGATAATGAATAAAAATATAAAGTTTCCTAAAGACATCATATAGCCAATCAAAGACAGATAAAGGATTCTAATTTTTGATCCACAAGACTCTATTATACATCTTGTTCTTAGAATTTCAGACCAACAAAACTGTAATATCACACCATTTTTGTCCTAGAAGTCAAACCATAATTCCTACATATATAGTGTAATGCCCCGGAAAATGGGTCCCAGAGCGTCACATGGTTCTTGAGGCTACACGTATCACCAAGCTAACCCTTTGAGCCATTTTCATTCAATTCAACACAAATCAACGGGGTTTCCATAAATAACCCTCAAATATCAATAGATTATTCATCATCCAAAATAAAAGAATTTCAGAGAGATAACAAAATACCACTTATTAGTCAACTCCCAACATCTATACTAGTTTGACAAGCCTCTAAGAAAACCAATAAAACCAGCGAGCCATTGAGACATTCCCCAACTGACTCATACTCAGTTACCAAATGTAAGTAATTCTGTGAAATCAATATCAGACATCACATCCTCGAAAAATGAGGACTCACCATGATAGAGGATGTAGAACAGCGTGCCCGAAGGATCACTGTCGAACTTAGAACTAAGCACCTAAACCAACATTATGGGAAAATGCAGCCCACATTCGAAGATGTGGGTCAGTACTATGGAAAGGAACCGAGTATATGGGGGTTTATGCAGTTTTATAAACATCATCATCATAAATATTTATAGGAAATATGCAGGATGTATGAAAGACTTACATAGCCCGAAGAAAATCATCATAATCATGAGAGGATGAAATAAGTACAATAACACATGTGAGTTATCATATAATTTGTCAATCACTTTCAGTTCATCAAGAATATCAATTCTCATAATGTAAATATCATTTAAATTTTTCGAAAGAATAACTTTCACAATTCCACTTTCAAATCACCTCACCATTCAACATAGACACAAGGAAACACACACACACTGGGAGATCCTATAATCAACAAAAACCATGTGAGCTACATGGAGTCCAACGTACAACCCACGTTGGGGAGAGCCGTCCCATCATTACCATAGGAGTAGGACTATCGATATCAAATCCATACAAACTAGTGATCACTATATAAATCAGTCTCAGGCTCACTCCTATGGGGGCACGTAGTTCTAGGGAAGTAAGGTCGCTTTATACCTCCCACTCGGTGCTAAATATTTCTCTCGGAATTAGCTCAGATCATTTCAAAGAAAATCCACATCAAAACAATTTTAGTAATATATAAATATACATTAGGAGCGATCATGCTTCCCATCTATCTACATCAACCACATTGTGGATTTCTTTCACAATCGAGTTCAAAAAAACTCCATTAATACCAAAAGGTCAAATCATTCAAAATATCTCAAATATTCAACATCAACGTGCTAATAACACACTCTTTCTCAAAAAAACACAATTTCTAATGGAGATTCACGACCCAAATATCAAAATCATGATAAATATCATTCAAGATTCATGCTTTATATCTCCACACATGTAAATTCATCTTTCAAAATCATAAACATCAAGATTTCATAATAATCATCATAAGATATGGGTTCACACTTCAAATTCGTAAAAGTCAAATAAAAATCATGCCTTTGTAAAGAAAATTACTTTTGGGCAAAAGAATGAAAGAGAGTTCTTGTTGAAAAACCCCACATACCATGAATGATGAACTTTAGATTGATACTCGTTTTTGAGATGTTAATCGTGCCTTTGAATGATGGTTCTTGTAGTTCTTGAACTAGAAACTTGGAATCTTGAATAATTTTGCAGAACTAATGGTGAACTTTGGATGTTCTTGAAGTTTGATGTAGGAGCTTAGGGTTTTTATTTTGAGAGAATTTGATGAAATATAACATATAATGCTTCTAATAGGCTTTAATATAGGGTTTGGACGGATTTTGGGTGTGGTGGGAATGACAAAAATGCCCTTAAAAATCAAATAATTCTCAAATCTGTCCTTTGGTGGATTGTTTTGATTGTCTGAAGTAGATCAACCATAACGTTTTACTACGATATCCAAATTTGATGAAAATGATTTTATTAGAAAGAGGACACTCATATATTTTTGTTGATATATAGTATCTCACCCAGATCATTGTGTACGAGGAGGTATGATTGTTTGAAGTTGACCCAAAAATTTGCTTTTAATAGGCTGAAGTAGATCGACCATAACTTTTTGCTCCGATAGAAAAATTGGATGAAACTAATTTCATTGGAAAGAGAACTCGCAAAGCTTTCCATTGATATATATTAGATCACCCGGATCATTATGTACAAGGATTTATAATCATTTAAAGTTGGACCAAAAATACGCCAGGCCTCAGTACTTTTTCCTGCACATTTTACTGTTCACTACTATTCACGGTTCGATAATAATGTTCATAACTCGTCGCTCAGGTGTACGTTTTGGATGATCCATATATCGTTGGAAATGTTATTCGATACGCTACACAATGGTGGATCATAATCTAATACATTCCGCATGGAAAAATTTATTATTCATTCTAGAAGATAGAACCCAGCACGTTTACGCACAAAATTTCAATGAAAAATTTCTTGGGGTATTACATCATCCCCCCCTTGGAAACATTCATCCTCGAATGACGCTAGACATGCCAAGATTTGATAAGGAATAGAGTATACAGCTGAAACCATTCGTTAGACTTATCACCGCATCGTTTCTCACTCCGAATGCAACATGGAATGCATAAATTCAAGAAACAACAGCTGAACACATAATAAATGACAGCTGAACTACTGCAATCCTTATCAAAAGTGCATGATTTAGGAAAGAATGGTACCTTCGACTTGATCGGAGTTCGCAGAAAATAGGTGTGTGTACTTGGATCACATATCCACCTCAGCTTCCCAAGTTGCACCCTCAATAGATTGGTTTCGCCACAACACCTTGACCAAGGGAACTTCTTTGTTCCTTATTCTTCGGACACTAAAATCAAGAATCTCAACAGGAATTTCATCAAAAGAAAGATTTTCTTAAATGTCAGCAGTCACAGAGGAATCCACTACCACAGCATCGCTAATATGCTTTCTAAGCATGGAGACATGGAATATTGGATGAACAGAGGACAACTCTGAAGGCAACTCAACCTCATAAGCTACCTTACCAACACGGCTAAGAATTTTGTAACGACCAACGTAATGGGGACTAAGCTTCTCCTTCTTTCCGAATCTCTTCAACCCCCTCATGGGTGAAATTTTCAGATACACTTGGTCACCAACTTCAAACTCAAGGTCTCTCCTTCTAACATCCGCATATGACTTCTGACGACTCTGCGCACTTTTCAACCTTTCCCTAATAAACTTAACTTTTTCTATAGCCTCAAATACTCAATCAGGATCACTCATAGTCGCTTCACCCACCTCGAAGCAACCTATGGGTGATCTATACTTCCTCTCATATAAGGCTTTAAATAGAGCCATGCCAATACTAGAGTGTAAACTGTTATTGTAAGCAAACTCTATCAACGGTAAGTGATCATCCCAACTTCCCTTAAAGTCAAGTGTACAAACTCTCAACATATTCTCTAAGGTCTGGATAGTCTGCTCAGCCTGACCATTGGTCTGTGGATGAAAAGCAGAACTCAAAATCACTCAGGTACCAAGACCCTTCTGAAAAGCTTTCCAAAATTGCGAAGTGAACTAAGCACCCCTATCCAAAATTATAGAAAAAGGAACTCCATGTAGTCCGACTAGCTCTTGGATATATAATCTAGCGTAATCCTCAGCAGTATATGATGTATGAATAAGTAAGAAATGAGCAGACTTAGTCAACCTATCAACCATAACCCAAATGGAATCATAATAGCATCGGGAAGGAGGTAAACTAATCACGAAGTCCATATTTATCTCTTCCCACTTCCAGGTGGGAATACTAAACTCTTGTATCATACCACCAGGTCTTTGGTGTTCAACCTTAACCTGTTGGCATGTTGCACACTTAGCTACAAATGCTGCTATATCTTTCTTCATGCCACTACACCAATAGATTTCCCGTAAGTCTTGGTACATCTTGCTGGCACCAGGATGAATAGAATATCACGCCCCATGCACTTTAGCCATAATCCTCTCTCTCTGATCATCAACATTTGGGACACACAATATACCCTACATTCTCAACTTACCATCTCCCCCTTGGGAGAAAACCTCTACTTTTTGGTCCTTGAATGACTCCTTCAGTGTGACCAAACTTGCATCTAAGTATTTCTTTTCCTTCACTTCCGAAACCAAGGAGGATTCAGAACTATTCTGAACCCCTATACTACCTTCAGCAGAGTCAAACAACCTAACCCTCAATCTAGCCAAACGATGTACATCATGACCCAACTCTTTCTTACCTTCTACCATATGCAAAATACTACCCATGGACACTCTACTTAGGGCATCTGCCACAACATTGTCCTTGCTCGAATGGTACAGCACACTCATATCATACTCTTTTAATAATTCTAACCATCGTCTCTACCTAAGATTTAATTCTCTCTGGGTAAACATATACTTCAGACTCTTATGATCAGTGAAAACATCAACATGGACACCATACATATAGTGTCTCCAGATTTTCAAAGCAAACACAACAGCAGCCAACTCAAGGTCATGGGTGGGGTAATTTTTCTCATGGGGTTTCAACTATCTAGAAGCATAAGCTATCACCTTACCCTTTTGCATCAATACGCAACCCAACCCAACTCTCGAAGTATCAAAGTACACCACAAAACAAGCAACACAATTAGGTAAAGTCAAAATAAGGGCTGAAGTGAGTGTAGTCTTCAACTCCTGAAAACTCTTCTCATAAGATTCGGACCACAAGAACTTCACTTTCTTTTGGGTCAACCGAGTCATAGGAGACGCTATAGAGGAGAAACCCTTAACAAAATGCCAGTAATAGCCAGCTAAACCCAAGAAACTTTAGATATCAGTTAGAGAAATAGGTCTAAGCTAATTTCTAACAGCTTTGGTCTTTTGAGGATCAACTCTAATACCCTCAGAGGAAATTATATGACTCAGAAAAGCAACTGACCTTAACAAAAGCTCATACTTACTGAATTAGGGAAATAACTTGTGATCTCTAAGGGTTTGCAAGACAGTTTGGAGATGATCAGAATTTTCATCCTCACTATGGAAGTACACCAGTATATCATCGATGAACACTATGACAAACATATCCAGATATGGCTTGAACACTCCATTTATGAGGTCTTTGAAAGCTGCTAGGGCATTAGTTAACCTGGAAGACATAACAAGAAACTCAAAATGGCCATAACGAGCTGGGAAAGTAGTTTTTGGGATGTTACACTCCCTAACTTTGAGTTTATGATAGCTGGAATGAAGGTCTATCTTTGAGAAATAAGTCAAACAAATCATCTATTCTCGGAAGGGAGTACTTATTTTTTATGGACACTTTATTCAGTTCATGGTAATCAATGCGTATACGCAAAGAGCCATCTTTCTTTCTCACAAACAACATAGGAGCACCCCAAGGAGAAACACTGGGCCTTATGGAACCCTTATCTAGTAGATCTTTGAGTTGCTCTTTCAACTCTTTAAGTTCTACAGGGGCCATATGGTAAGGAGGAATAGAAATAGGCTAAGTATCGGGAAGAAGATAAATCCCAAACTCTATCTCTCTATCAGGAAGGATCCCTGGGAGATCATCTGGAAAGATATCAGAAAACTTATTGATGTCATTAACAAACTGAAGAGTTGGAGTCTCAGACTTAGTGTCTTTGACTCTAACCAAATGGTAAATACGCCCCTTGGAAATAAGCTTTCTATCTTTGAGGTAAGAGACAAAATCACTCTTGGGTGACACAAAATTCCCAAACCACTCAAACATGGATACATCCAGAAACTGAAACTTGACCACTCGGATCCGACAATCAATAGTGGCATAAGAAGAATACAGTCAGTCCATACCTAGAATCACATCAAAATCCACCATGTCTAACTCAATCATAGCATCCAACAAGACTCGTGGGGGCATATTTCTAAAAGAGGAGAGCACGAATCAATAGTAGAGAGAGACACTTTAAGCACGATAGACTTCTGAAAGAAAGAATCACACTTTTTTCCTAAAATGTCTTGTAGTCTTTTGCTAATAGATGTGTCGCGCTACACACTGATGATGAAGACTCTACTTAACGTAGTTTTTCAAACTCCCTTGGATACGTTAAAACCTTAGGCTCTGATAACAAGTTTGTAAAACCCCAGAAAATGGGTCCTGAAGCATCACACGGTGCTTATGGCTACGAGTAGCCACAAACTAACCCTTTGAGTCATTTTCATTTAGTTCAATACAAATCAATGGGGTTTTCATAAATAACCCTCAAATATAAATGGAGTAATCATCATCCAAGAATAAAAGAATTTTAGAAAGATAACAAAATACGGCTGATTAGTCAACTCTCAACATCTATACTAGTCTGACAAGCCTCTAAGAAAATCAATAAAACCAGCGAGCCATTGAGATATGCCCCAACTGACTGATACTTAGTTATCAAATGTAAATAATTCCGTGAAACCAACATCAGACATCATGTCCTTGGAACATGAGGACTCACCACGACAGAGAATGTAGAACAGTGTGCCTGAAGAGTCACTGTCAAACCTGGAACTAAGCACCTGAATGTACATTCTGGGAAAATACAGTCCACATCTGAAGATATGGTTAGTACCATGGAAAGGAATCGAGTATACATGGGTGTATGTAGATTTATAAACATCATCATCATAAATATTTATAAGAAATATAAAGGATGTATGAAAGACTCACATAGCCTTAAGAAAATCATCATAATCATAAGAGGATGAAATAAGTATAATAACACATGTGAGTCATCATATAATTTGTCAATCACTTTCAATTCATCAAGAATATCAATTCTCATAATGTAAATATCATTTAAATCTTTTGAAAGAATAACTTTCACAATTCCACTTTTAAATCACTTCACTATTCACCATAGACACAAGGAAACACACATACGCTAGGAGATCCTATAACCGACATAAATTATGTGAGATACATGGAGTCCAACGTACAACCCACGTTGGGGAGAGTCATCCTATCCTTTCCATCAGAGTAGGACTATTGATATCAAATCCACACAAACTAGTTATCACTATATAAATTAGCCTCAGGCTCACTCCTACGGGGGCACGTAGTTCTAGGAAAGTAAGGTCGCTTTATACCTCCCACTCGGTGCTAAAGATTTCTCTCAGACTTAGATTAGATCATTTTAAAGACAATCCACATCAAAACAATTTCAGTAATATATAAATATACATCAGGAGCCATCATGCTTCCCATCTATCAAAATCAACCACGTTGTGGATTTCTTTCACAATCGAATTCAAAACAACTCCATTAAGATCAAAAGGTCAGATCATTCAAAATATCTCATATATTCAACATCAACGTGCTTATAACACACACTTTCTCAAAAAAATACAATTTCCATTGGGGATTCACGACCCAAATATCAAAATCATGATAAATATGATTCAAGATTCATGCTTTATATCTCCACACATGTAAATTCATCTTTCAAAATCATAAACATCAAGATTTCATAATAATGATCATAAGATATGGGTTCATGCTTCAAATTCATAAAAGTCAAATAAAAATTATGTCTTTGTAAAGAAAATTACTTTTGGGCACAAAAAAGAAAGAGAGTTCTTGTTGAAGAAACCCACATACCTTAAATGATGAACTTTAGATTGATACTAATTTTTGAGATGTTAATGGGGCCTTTGAATGATGGTTCTTGGAGTTCTTGAACTAGGAACTTGAAAACTTGAATAAATTTGCAGAATTAATGTTGAACTTTTGAGGTTCTTGAAGTTCATAGGGTTTTTTTTAGGGAATTTGATGAAATATAACATATAATGATTCTAATAGGCCTTAATATAGGGTTTGGATAGATTTTGGGTGAGGGGAGAATGACCAAAACGCCACTAAAAATCAAATAATTTTCGAATCTATCCTTTGGTGGACTGTTTTGATTGTCTGAAGTAGATCAACTATAATGTTTTACTCCGATATCCAAATTTGATTAAACTAATTTCATTAGAAAGAGGACTTTCATATTTTTCCATTGATATTTAGTATAGCACCCAGATCATTATGTACGAGGAGTTATGATCATTTGAAGTTGACCCAAAAATTCTATTTTAATAGGTTGAAGTAGATCGACCATAACTTTTTGCTTCGATAGGCAAATCGGATAAAACCAATTTCATTGGAAAGAGGATTCGCGGAGCTTTCTGTTGATATATAGTAAATCATCCAGATCATTATGTATAAGGAATTATGATCATTTAGAGTTGGAGAAAAATAATGCCAGGCCTCAGTACTTTTTCCTACAAGTTTTACTGTTCACTACTATTCACGGTTCGATCAGAATGTTCATAACTCGTCGCTCGGGTGTCCATTTTGGATGATCCACATATCTTTGGAAATCTTGTTCGATACTGTATGCAATAGTGGGTCAAAATCTAAGACATTCTACATGGAAAAATTTACAATTCATTCTAGAAGATAGAACCCAACATGTTTACACACAAAATTTCAACGAAAATTTTCCCAGGGTATTACATATAGACCCAAACCTAATGATTCTATGTAAACATAAGTTTAATGATTAATTCTATTCTACCGAAACACCATTGGATATGAATTGAGATAATTAAAATATCCTAATTCAAAGTTGAGTTGAGAACTTTTCTACCGAATGAGTTTTTGTAGACGTTCAAACTTGGGTAAACTTCCAACAATATTAATCCTAAAATATAATCAGTTATAAGGACTACTATATAACAAATGAAATATCTTATAATATTCTTTCCAAGGCATCTAAATCAGAGTAGAAAGTTATGTACATTTTACTATGGAGTGACTATTTATCCGAAGGTGATGACTAAGTTTATTATTTGCCAACTAAGTGATGGAGAAGTTGACTATCAATCAACCATATGTATAAAATTGCTAAATCTAGCTATCTTTCATGATAAGGGTGATGGGACATCACCAAGTTGATGACTCATCAACCTTGTCGTTAACTGAAGAATCCCTATAATTTTTTTGTTTCTTTAAGGTTATTTTGATCTTTTCCTCACCTTAAATCCTACCCCAACAACATAAATTAACAAATAAGTATTATTACCCATTGCTAATTAGTTTTAAATTCTCATTCTCCTCTCCACTATCAAGAGAAAAGAAGTTAGGTTTTCTTCCAAACTCATCCTTTCAAGACTTAGATTCATACAATTTCAAATTCTTGTTGATTAAAAAGGTATGTAGAACTATCCTAAAATTTGTGTGCTTAAGTATGTTTATTTTAATAATCCTTGTTATGTATGTATGTGAGTTAAAACTTTAAAGTTGATTGGACAACATGAATTTTGCAACTCAAATCTTATGATTGAATTATGCATTTACCATGGGGTTTTCTTCAAGTTTCAGAATTTTATTATGTGCATATGTTATAAGTTTTAAAGTGTTTGAAGAATGAACCCATGTTCTTATGATAAGAATTATGTATTTAAAAATGTTTGTGGGTTATCAAATAAATACAAAATATGTACATGTATTATGGATTTTAAAGTTGATTTGAGAGCATGAACTATAAATCCCCTTTTTCAATCATGAGATTTATTTAATGACTAGTGTAGGGATATGCCTCTTAATCAAATATGCATTGTCGTTTTACATTTTTTCAAAGAGGTGATTCTTAGTATAAATGCTCTTGTTTCTTAATAAAGGATTGCATATAATTAATGAATGAAATGGCCACCTTATGTTAAAGTATTGAAAGGAGAGTTTTTTGAATAAGTTTTTATGTGCTTTTTAAATAAGAACTCTCATGTGATTTGTAAATCTTTTGGGTGGTCATCTATATATTTTTAAATGAGAAGGGATATGAACATGATATGATATGATATGGCTTGCAAGTATAGGTATGACGATGCCTATGGAATTCCCTTAACATGAAAGATGTGATTTTTTATTAGCATGAACCATGATTTTAAGAGGCTAAAATTGTACTTAAATAAAGAAGATAGTTACTCAAGGAAAGCACCATTTGAAACACTCGTCGTTGGAAATCATGTTTTGCTGACGTTTGATATTGGACCCTACTTTATGATCTTCTGTACCTTTGATTCATGTAGTCCCAATTGGGGACTATGGTGAGGAGCCCGGATTAGGGTGTACCATCTATATTAGAACTAAAATAAAGACAGCTGATTTTATGTTTTCACAAGAATGTTTTGAAGATCATTAATTATGTACATGTGTTTTATATATATATATATATATATATATATATATATATATATATATATCATGCTATATTGTTTCCATCATGCTCTTGATTATTTTATTTGAATTACAAGTTGTTTTTAGATTGTTCAATATACGAATACAATCCAAGTATTGACCGTACTCATGGCGGCTGCATGATTTCATAACGTGGGTTGTTAGGCATAGTCCCATGGTCCATCACATTAGTAGAATATTTGGATATGATAGATTTGGTGACATCTTTCAGTTTATGGTCCTACCGAGGGCCTTTTCCCAGCCTAGTGTTAGTTTTCAGTTAAGACTTTGTGGATTAGATTTGGTTATTGTATTATCATACCACTTTAAGATATTTTGATTAGAAGATCATCTTAAATTTCACTATCTCTTCTATACATATATTTCATATGAATTATGTTTATGATAGTATATCAAAGGGTCTCTCAGGCCTTCATGGTTCAAGATGAACATCACAACCAGGGCCTCAACATGGATCATAACAATCTTGGTATAAGATCACAGTTCATGGTCCTAGGGTATCTATGAAGTCATATCTAGTAGATTCTTTTTTATGGGTATGTTTTATACCTCACTTATAATTAGTAGTCTACCGAGCATTTAGGAGATATGTTCTTTTCTTTCATACTCGAGATCAGGAAATAGTGTTATCCATATAAAATTCACCCAAATTACTACCTTGATCTAATTTTATATCATGCCACATTGTCAAGGAGATAAAATTTCAAAAGATTAGTTCCTAATAATTTGGTCTATACTGATTGAGTTATCCATAAAATTATGACATAGCACAAGGACTTGAGACAAGTCCATTGGTATGTTAAGTGTATTGACCCAAGTTTATACCCCTATATATATCAATCATGAATTTAAGCCTTAAGTATAAAGTATATTCAGTCCCTCTCCAAAAGCTTTGGTGTAGATGTCATGCTTAAGGGTAATGATATGTATCACAATGTTGGAACAGTATTTCCACATGAGTAGTAGTATATGTTGATGTGTTATAAGTTGTGAGTAGTAAGATGATCCCAAAGTTAGTGATATAAATTCATAAGTTTAGAAGTTAGAGTGAACATAAATCTTGAGTGAAGAGGATAGTTTTAATCATATAACCTTTGGGTAAGGGATGATATACCCTTTTATCGTGATTAGCTAATATTATTGCAAAATTTGTAGATAGTGTGGTAGTTCATGGAGGAAGTTATTATTTAGGATATATAGTTTTGGCGGCTATAAAATTATTTATAAGTCATGAATGGAAAGATATAGTGGCTAATAATTTATAATTTAGACTTCCTAATGGAAATCATAGAAAAAAGGGAAACTCAATGATGTTTATAGAATTTTGGAAATAGTTTAAATGTATTAATTAGTAAGTAGATATGACGTGAGAAAGTAGAATATGCTAATAGATTCTAATGGGTTATAGTAGGTCGACTATTCTTATTATGTGACTTTACCCCCTTGATTCTCTTTTCCCTAGTAGTTGTAAACTAGTACAGTATGGAGAAGGCATGTAATTACTATTATAATTTGGTACTAACGTTGTGGAGGAAAATGCTTTTGTATATCGTAGTTAAAAGAAATAAGGAATTTAGGTTTATTTCTGTATTTGATGGACTAGAGAAATCAACCTAAATTCCTCCGAAGTTGACCGTTATATAATGGTTACAAAGAAAGTAAAGCCTTGGGATCTAACAAGTCATAAATATAAGGATAAAAGACTCATAACGTACATGTAACTATATTAGGGGAACTTCCCTGGTCATGGCGAGACTATAGAGCATAAAACTTGTTCTGGCATTGACCAATAGTGATACTGGAATGGTGCCCTGCTGAGTCGGGCGATCAAATAGATGAAGTTGGAATACTAATAGTGATACTGGAATTATACTGGCATACTAGCTGAAGATGAAGCTGGAATTAAAGACTTTGGATGAAACTGGGAATGGTTACCGCCTTCTGACTTAGGCTGAGCAAAACTAAAGCTACCCATTCTTGCTCTCTTATTCTCTCTCTCCTTCTTCTTAAGCTTCTGGTCTTTAATCTATTAAGAATGGACTATAATCCTAGATATGACTATATTCTTAATTAACATCATAATCCTACACTCCTTGACTACACTATCCGATACCCCAGACACAAACTTGCTTATTCTGGATATATTGTCTGCTACTACATGGGGATCATACCTGGATAACTAAGTAAACTTGAGGGAATACTCTTTAACACTCACACTACCTTGCCTAAGATTTCTAATTTCTAGCACCTTGGCTTCTCTCACCTCTAAGGGAATGAATCTATCTAGAAAAGTAGTAGCAAACTCTTCCCACTCTAAGGGCTCTGCATCTGTGCCCCTGTCTACCTCTCAGTACCAAAACCAAGTATGAGCCACATCTTTTAGCTAAAAGGTAGCTGGCTCAAAACTCTCACTAGAAGTCACTCCCGTGATATCTGTGACTTTCTGAACTTGATCGAGGAACTCTTGTGGATCCTCTTCTGACTTAGATCCTTAGAATAGGGGAGGATTCATTCAGGTGAAGTCCCTAATCCTGGCTGTAGTAGTATTGGCCACTGGGTTGGCCTAAACAGCAGCTGGCTATTCATTCTGAGCTTCTACAGAATTGGCTAGAGTTGTGAATGCAGCTCTGAATTCTACATGAGAGACATGCTCATCCAAGGGATCTGCCTGAATGGGTTGAGGTGCTGACTGATTTTTGGTTCTTCTTTTGTTAGTCCTTTTGGGAGGCATATTCTATAAATGAAAGAATGAAAAAGACTAGACTGAGAGTTTAACTTGAGCTCACGCTCACTGATACAACATGAATACTGAAAGAAGGGAGACGTTTCCTAAAACATCTCACAGCCTCCTATCCATAAGTGTGGCGTGCTACATACCCATGCACAAGACTCTACACGATGTGTCTTCCAGACTTCCTAGGACACTATTAAATCTTAGGCTCTGATATCAAGTTTGTAACACCCCGAGCCTATACGCCGGATGCTACATGGTACTTACGAGCCCAAAGGACTACAAGTAAACCCATCACTGATATCTGTTGTAGGAACTGAATAATATATTATACTAAATAAAAAATATGCTGAAATACCATATGGTTCAAAATATGTAATAATAATAAATAACAATATGTGATAACACATCTAAATCTAAAATACTGTCTGAACTCTAGTCTGAAAAGCCTCTAACTGAACTGTCTGAAAGTGGAGTTGATGGGATAATCCCCCAACTAACTCCATCTATTGAAATACTAAGTCTATTAAAATAATGAAATAGAAGAATATCCTCTATAGATGAGGACTCACTAATAAATCTGATATGTTGGCTGAATCTAAATTTTTCTATACACGGTCTAGAACCTGAGAGTCCGAACATATGATATAAGACATCATAGCACAAAGAAATAGTATGTGATAATACCTGGAATGTACTGGTATGCTAGAAGATGTAAGGTCGAATACAAGGGTTCATATGAATGAAAAATAACTAACTGAATGATATAGAGTAACTGAATATAAGAGTACATGGATAATCTAAAACTACCATAAAAATAGAGTATCCAATATTGTGCATTATGTGAATGTATAATATAACTGAGATTTTCTAAAGCTAAATACTTAGTTCTGATAACTGAGTAACTTATATCTGATGTTATTGATATTTGGATTCCTGATACTTATTAACTATATCTGAAAGTCCTGATTCTATAGGACTGAACTAATTTCTATACTGAAGACTAAAACTGAAACTGTGGGAGGTAATCATCTAATCGACATGCCCCAAATAAGATAAGATAATTGAGTTGGGGTCAAATCTATAACTCTAATAGGAAAGGTGTCAGTACTATGCCACGGGTAAAGACAATGGCAGGAAGTCATCCCAACCTACGTTGGCTATGTAGTTCTGTAATTCAAGGATTGCTACTAAGTGTCAAACCCTACACTAATAGGAATTCACCCATCTTTGGATTCTCTCGGTGATGAATTCTACTCCTAAATAAAGAAATTAAACTGATCACAAGACTATACTAGGCTTGACTGAATTGTTACTGAGCATGTTAACTAACTGGATTAGACTGATACTGATCTTCACTGAGTTCTGTAACTGATTGAGTACTACCAATCATGACATGACTGATGCTACTTAATAACTAACACTGGCTCTAGGTACATAACTAGATTGTCAGGTATTAAATACCCCCAGGACACAATAGCATGAAAAGTAAACCATCACATGATCTTTCAAAACATAACAATGTACGCATGTTCATATTTCATATATCGAGACATTTTATCAAACACTTGTAAGGCATAAGTTTGTACATATACTAACATGTCTTGATTTCATAACTTTATGAACGTGGACATTTTATCAACTACTTGGGGAGCAAAACTTCATACACATAACCATGGATAACATATAAACATGGCAACTATAATGCCCAAACTGACAATTTCATGGGTTTAGCATGCAATTCATATAATCCCCCATAAAATACTAATCTAATTTCATGAATCTTATAATATTCATGGATTAAAACCCAATTAACATCATAGACACATTAATCACCTTGTAAATTCAAGGGTTTATTGAGATAATCACATATTCATCAGACATGCTATTCAATTAAATGAAACTTGCCCTTAAATCATCGATTGAAACCCAACTAATATCATGAACATGAATTCAATCTAATTCAAACATGGAAATCATAAATTTGAGATCTTGTATGTTTAAAAAGGGACTCATAGACTCTATGGGTGAAAGGAGCCCATATATAAACACCTCAAATAGGTTCTTGGGGAAATTCTTGAGCTTTAGCATTGATTCTTTAACCTAAGGTTTTTGCATCTTGAGAGACAATGCCATTTAATTTGGAGAAAAGTTAATAATAAATGACTCAAAATGTTTTTAGGGCTTTAGTCTCATACCTTGACGGAATAAAATCATGGGAAAAGACAAATTTAACCCAGACAAAACATTAATTTTTTGTAAAATTTTTCTGACCTGGACTCCTAGCGCGATATGTCATGATTGTGTCAGGCTACTGGAAATTTTCAACTGGGAATGTGGCTGGTTACTCGATGCAATGGTATCGCGTAGCCACCTTGGATGCAACCTGGAAGTTCACCGCGATGCGGTGACATCACGTTAGATCACTGGAAAAGGATAATTATGAACTGGGTCCATGGCGCGACGCGCCAATATCCCAGAGAAACACTGGAAATAGACAATTGCCATTTTGTTGGCCGTCGCGATGCAATGATGGCCATAACTCTTCGCCCGAGTATCGGATTTAGGCGAATTTTACATCGTTGGAAAGATAATTCAATTTCCTATGCAATGATAGGCACTAATTAAAAAAATACTGAATATTTCAAAAAAAATTATTGGTTGACTCATGTACTGAGAGTTAATTTAAGTTAGGGAAATACAGGGTATTATAGTAGGATTCAGCACCAAATGAATCTAGGGATGGGGGCTCACCCATTAGTTAGGATTGGGTCCTTAAAAGAAAACCGTATGTTTCAGAACTACGTAGCTAGTATAGGTTTTGAGATATCATCCACCAGTTTAGGATTGGTACTCTCAAGTATCACCTACGTAGCTAGAATAGGTTTTGAGATATCATCCACCAGTTTAGGATTAGTACTCTCAAGTATCACCCACCAGTTCAGGGTTAGTACTCTCAAGTATCACCCACCAGTTTAGGAGTTATCTCAGGGGTTACCCACCAGATTAGGACTAACTCCATAGCCATTGTTAGTTCCCGTGGTGCGGTACTAGCACCCTTCCAACTGGGGTCATAGGTTGGATCCTAATCATCTCAGTTTTAAGGCATGTCGGTTAGATAATACCTCCTATAGTTTTAGTTTCAGTTTAAGTAGTCTATTCATAACTCAGTTTAGTTTTTCTTGACCATAGAATACAATTATTAGTTTCTTAGTTATTAGATATCAGTATTTCAATTTATAGACTATTTCAGAAACTTTTTATATGCTTAGTCATGCATACTCAGGTTTTTTATTTTTCATGTATCTTTGCACCAGTTATCTTGTGTTATACATCCAGTTAGTTATTAGTCTTTTTCAGTTAGATTGTATTATTTCCACACATGTTTGTTATTACTATTTTTTTGCGAAGTTAGCCCATGCATTCAGCCTAACCTAAAATCATATACTAGTATATTCAAAGTACTAATCGCATACTCATTTGTTGGGCTATGATGTTTAATATCATAGGTTTGAACGCTTAGTTTCCTTACCGCGCTTAGACAGATTATATTATTAGTAGTAACAGTGGTAAGTCCTAATATTTTAAGGACATGAATTCTTTATTTTAGTTTATCTTAGTAGTTCATTATATCTATTCAGTTAGAGTTAGTTTGGGGATTGTCCTATCATTTCCATAGTTAGTTAGCTAGAGGGTTTACAGACACTTTTAAATAGTCAAATAGATTATCAGTTTTTAGATAGTCGTTTTAATCCTTTTGATTAAGTAAGGTTCATAGTATTTAAAACCTTAAGGTGTATTGAGTTATTCAACACATGTTTATTTTGTTATTATTACTCAGTTTTTTAAAGCAGGTACTAGTTCATGGGTTAGCTTGTAGTCTTTTGGGACCGTAAGCTCCGTATGGTGTCTAGGGTGTATTTTTGTGGTGTTACAAACTTGCTAATATAACCTAAGGTTTCAAATTATCCTAGGGATTCTAAAAACCAATTTGAGTAGAGACTTGTGCATGGGTATGAAGCACACCAAATTATGCATAAGAGGCTACAAAACGCTTTAGGAAAAGTTTTCCTTCTTTCAGTATTCATTTCATGCGAATGAGAATAAGATCAATTTAAAATCTATTTATAATTTATCCTCTATTCTGTTGCAGACCATTCATCCCAAAAATAATAATAGAAGAAGAAATGGGAATCAGCCTGCACCTCCGCCTGTTCAGGAAGAT
Source organism: Capsicum annuum (assembly GCF_002878395.1). NCBI lineage: Eukaryota > Viridiplantae > Streptophyta > Magnoliopsida > Solanales > Solanaceae > Capsicum > Capsicum annuum. Next base: position 18,215,746 of record NC_061116.1, read on the forward strand.
CACCTGAACGAGCATATATCTCACGCTGAATTCAGAGATGCTTTGACTACTTTATCTTATACAGTAGTTTCTCAGAATAACCTATAGAATATTGTCATATCTAATGTTAGGGTTAATACTCAGTAGAGTAAGAGAGAAAAGTACAGGGAGAAAGAGAGAGAATGAGAGAGTCAGAATAAGTAGTTTTAAGGCATGGTTAGAAGGTGGTAACCACTTATAGTTTTGTTAGAAATTATCATCCCTAGGTCCTTTTGCTACTAGTACGCTAGTGCCAAAATTAAGAAATGACAGTTGGGATAGAGCATCAGGATCTAAGTCTAAGGGTAGTGTAATACCTCGTTCTCTTCTTAGCTTAAATTCATTCCTAGAATATTAATGGAGAGCTTCTAAAATGAATAACATTTATTATATGAGGAATTTTCTAGATTTAAACTTTTTAATGTGTGGGAAATTGAATAAGCTTTCCATCAATACCAAATTTTCCAAACTCGGATTCCCGGTGAAGGAGTTATGATGTTTTTAAGTTAACAGTTTACCACCTGGGAAATCACCATATTGAGGAGGTGGATAAATTCATAATTGTCATTTTTCAGTGGACCTCTGTGATATTGGTGTATCATGGAGAGGTCCATTTTCCCAATTGTCAATTTCCAATAGTCCAACTCTATAATGGCGTGTCGCACCGAAGGCCAAAATAACATTCTTATAGGGCACCGTGATGGTGGTGCATCGCATTGAAGTTCCAGGTCCCAATTGTCAAAATTCACTGGGACAAAGTGATAACTCCACATCACGAAGATCCCCAATTTCCCAATCAGCAAATTCCATCAAGCACCCGTGATTATGGCACATAGTGATGACCCATTAAATTAGGACCCTAGTTATATTTTTCTAGATTCATTTAGGAGTTTAAAAAGGGTATTTTGGACTTTTTCCAAGCCCCTAATCTGTCAAAAACACAAGATTATTCATACTCAAAGCACTTGGTGCTCATTATTCATCATTCTCTTCAAAAGAAAAACCCTAAAGCTCTAAAGCTTCCTCTCCAAGAAATCAAAATCCTCCATTGATACTCCAAGAAACCTTAAAATTGAGGATTTCCAAGAAAAGATAATCAAGAACCCATCATCAAAATCGTAATAGGAATCTAAAATTCAAGGTTTCTTCATCTAATCATCCAACAAGGTATGTGGGGCAAATGACAATGATACTCCTTTCATCCCTGTGCCCAAAACATGTTTTAAATTACAAAGTTATTTGATTTTATAAGATTTCCCATGAAATTGAAATTAGGGTTCATACCCAATGTTGTTATTTACATGATTATGAGTTTTTGAGAGATTTTGAAGATGAATTGCATGTTTATTTCCATATTATCATGCCTATTGCAGTAAATTACAAATTTTGAGATAAATTATCATTGTTTCCATTATTATGCATGATTATTATGACGTTTTGACATGAGATAGATTCGTGGGTTATTATCCTAAGATTTTATATTATTATTTCAAGAAAGATGATGCCTTAAGTATCTTATGAGCAGATTATTTATAGATTTTTAGTAAAGCTTTAATCTTTCGATCATCAGTTAAGCTATGGAATCCACTTTATAGATTATTACAGATAACAGAACTTAGCATATCTTTATTTACAGATTTACTCAGATAAGGGCATAATTGGTTTCAGATAAACCCTTATACTAGTTTTAAAGTAGATTTCCAAGCAGAATGAGCAAATCAAATAAAAAGAGAGTAATTTTTAGCACCGAGCGGGAAGTATGGATTTAGCACATCCTACTTCCACAGAACTATGTAGCTAATGTAATTCCTATTTCTATATGGATGGAAGATTTATCTGGTGATTGATAACAAGGGTAGGTTATACTCCCTGGCAAGAGTATGACACCTCTTTCAAATATGGGGTTTCTTCCTTAGGAGGACGAAATGTTGGATTCCATATGGCTCGCATGGTTGAGTCAGTTAAGAGAACCTCCCTAAATCCTTCAGATAAAATAAGAAGTATTTACCTGGAAAAGCAATTTTAAAGTGTCTCCCTTAACAGAAAAGCTTTTAGAAAACTAAGAGTAAAGGGCTCACAGTTTCATTCAGATTATGCTTTACAGAAAAGATAATAGCAATAGATTCTAGCTTTCCGATTTCAAAGTGAGTCTTTCTACATTTAGATAGTATGAATTAAAGGGAGAACACTAGCACAACTTATAGAAATAAATGTTATGGCTCACAAGATATATAAAGTATGTTTTGTTCTTATTGCTACACATTTCATTATTTCAGATATTCAAGCTTATGTGAGTCATATACACTTAGCATGCATTGTTTTATAAATGATAATTATAAGATTATGTGTTTTTGTGCATTGCACCCCTATATACTAAGTACATCCTCAAAGTACTGATCTACATATATGTCTATGTGCTACATTATCTCATGATGAGGTTCAGGTGCTCAGTAGCACCAACAATAGTAATTCAAGCACTCCATCTCCATCTGGCAGTTGGTGAGTCTTCATAGTCCGGAGACTTGGTACTTAGATTTTGCAGTTTATCAGTTTATAAGATTTTAACATTTCCTTTGAAGTAGTTCGAGTTAGCTAGGGTTTGTCCTAGTGAATATCTTGTTGTTAGTAGTTGAACCTTGTTATACTACTAGTTTTGTTGCAGATTATCTAGTTTTGATGTTTCAAATATTATGTTTAGACTATTTTCAGGTGTTATAGATGGTTTTCACAATCTAACTTGACTTTTATGTCTATATTTCCATTATTAGTGTGCAGACTTTGTTAGCTTAAGTCTACTAGTAGTCTTGAGCACCGTGTGACATCTCGAGATTAGATTTTAAGGCATTACAAACTTTGTATCAGAGCCTAAGGGTTAGAGATTCCTAGTGAGTCAGACAAGCCGCGTTATGTAGAGTCTTGATCATCGGTGTGAAGTGCACAACATCTATGAGTAAGAGGCTATGGAGTATTTTAGGAAATCATCTCTCCTTTCATGATCTATCATGCATTCTATGTCTTTATCTGCTTCTAACTCATGCTTTCACAGGACAAAAATTGCCTCCTCATCAAGCACAAAAAAATGATAACTAGCCACCCCAACCCGCAGACTCTTTGAATGAGAATGTGTCATATATAGATTTTCAGGCTACCTTTCAGGCACTAGCATAAGCTGTAACGGCTAATGTTAAGGTCAACCATCAGGCTTCAGTCCTACCTCATCAAGATGGAGACTTAGCCATAGCGAGAATTTGAGATTTTATAAGAATAAACTTGTCGGGGTTCTTTTGGTCAAAGGCAGTTGAGGACCCACAACTTTATCTAGATAAGGTGAAAAAGATCACACAAATTATGCATGTTTTTTTAAGAAGGGAGTGTAGAGTTGGGATACTATAAGCTAAAGGATATTGCATATGATTAGGTAGTGATATGGAATAAAAGTAGAGGGGAGAATGTAGCTCCCATGACTTAGCAGATATTTCAGGATGTGTTCTTAGACAAGTTTTCCCCACGTAAGATGAGGGAAGCAAACATAGAAGATTTTATGGACCTAAGGCAGGGGTCAATGATAGTAAAGGATTATTTCCTCAGGTTCAACCAGTTATCTAAGTATGCCCCTGATCAGATGGTTGAACCTAGGTTAAGCATGAGTAAGTTTATAACTGGAGTGTCTAGATTCGTGGTCAAGGAGTGTAGTACTTCCATGATTATTGGAGACATGGATATTGCTAGATTGATGATGCATGCTACGCAAATTGAGGAAGAGAAGTTGAAAGGTAATAAGAGGGGAAATAAAAAGGCTAGAACATGGCAGTTTGAGTATGGTCAGTCAAGATCTCAAGGAGAAAATCATTTGCAGTTTTAGAATCATTCATCCATGCCAGCACCATCTTCAGCTAGTTCTCCCGCTCTATAGGAAGACATGAGTAGTGGGGTAAGTCTTCTATGTCCATATCCCAGAGTAGTATGGGTCGTAGGCCCAATTATCCTATGTGTACTAAGTGTGGTAAGAATTATTCAGTTGAATGTTTGGCTCCTCAGAAAGGTTGTTTTGGATATGGTAAATTGGGTCATAGAATTAGATATTATCTACATTGTAAGAGGGTAAACAGAGATGACCATCCACAGACTTAGGCTACTAGTGCACCATGTCCTTTAGGTCACCCAGCTTCTTCTCTAGATGCATCATCTAGTATTGGTAGAGGTCAATGCCAGAACTAGTTTTATGCTTTACCATCCCACCAGGAGGAGAAAGATTCACCAGATATTGTTACTGGTATGCTTCATGTCTTTTATCTTGATGTTTATATGTTGCTAGAACCTGGGTCGAGTTTCTCTTATGTGACCCCATTAGTTGCAGAAATTTTGAGATAAGTTTTGAAAAGATCCCTGAGCCCTTTTTAGTTTCTACCCCAGTAGATGAGTTAGTTATTGCCAAATAGGTTTATAAAAGGTGTCCTATCACTATCCATCATAAAGTCATGTTAGCAGACTTGACACAGCTAGACATGGTTGATTTTTATCTTATTCTTGGTATGGATTGGCTTCATTCCTATTATGTTTCTATAGATTGTCGCACTCGAGGGGTGAATTTTTATTTCTAGATGAGCCAGTCTTTGAGTGGTCTGGTGGTTCAGTGTCTCCCAAAATTAATTTTATATCTTATCTTAAAGCCAGAAAGTTGATTTATAAAGAATGTATCTATCATCTTGTTCTATTCAAAGACACTAAGTCAGAGACTCCAACAATTTAGTCAGTCAGTGTATTAAATGAGTTTCCAAGATGATTTTCTAGAAGATCTCTGAGAGGCACCTCCCGATAGAGAGATAGAATTTAGTATTGACCTTCTTCCAAATACTCAGCCTATTTTTATTCCTCTATAATGTATGGTTCCTTTCGATATTAAGTAGTTGAAATAGCAACTCAAAAATCTTCTAGATAAAGGTTTCATAAGGCCTAGTGTTTCTCCATGGGGTACTCCCATCCTATTCATACAAAAGAAAGATAGTTCTTTGTGAATGTTCATTAACTACCATCAGCTGAAAAAGTTCATAGTCAAGAACAAATATCCCCCCTCGAGAATTGATAGCTTATTTGATCAACTCTAAGGTACAAGTTATTTCTCAAAGATAGACCTTAGATCCAGCTATCATCAACTTAAATTAAGGGAATGTGATATTCCAAAGACATCCTTCAAAACTCGTTATGGTAATTTTAAATTTCTAGTCATGTCCTTTAGACTAATAAATTCCCCAGCCGATTTTATGGCCTTGATGAAAAGACTGTTCAAATAGTATCTAGACATGTTTGCTATAGTCTTTATAGATGATTTCCCTATTTACTCTTGTAGTGAGGATGATCATGCAGACTATCTTAGGATTGTATTACAAACTCTTAGAGATCACCATTTGTTCACCAAGTTCAGCAAGTGCGAATTTTTGCAAAGGTTAGTATCTTTCCTTGGTCATATTTTTTCCAGTAAGGGTATTAAAATTGATCCCTAAAAGACAGAAGCCATAAGAAATTATCCTAGACCTATCTCTCCGTCAGACATTGGAAGGTCCTTGGGTCTAGCTGGTAATTACAGATGTTTTGTTGAGGGTTTTTTAACCCCAGTCCTAGCATTAACCGATGGTATGGATCCTTTTGTGGTGTATTGTGATGCCTTTGGAGTTGGTTTGGGCTTTGTTTTGATTTAGAAAGATAAGTTCATAGATTATGCCTCTAGATAGCTAAGCTTCATGAAAAGAATTACCCAACCCATGATCTTGAATTAGTTGTTGTGGAATTAGCTTTGAAAATTTGGAGATATTATCTTTATGGGGTGCACGTTGATATGTTTATGGATCACAAAAGTTTGCAGTATGAGTTTACTCAGAGAGAGTTGAATCTCTATCATAGAAGTGGTTGGATTTGTTTGAAGGTTATGATATAAGTAAGTTGAATCATCTGGGCAAGCCTAATATAGTGGCATACGCCCTTAGTAGATTGTCTATGGGTAGTATTGCTCATATAGAGGATGATAAGAAAGAGTTGGCTCGAGAAGTTCATCAATTTCCTAGATTGGGTGTTAGATATGTTGACTCAGCTGAGGGGAATATTTGGGTTCAGAGTAGTTCTAAATCTTCCCTGGTTTCAGAAGTGAAGGAGAAGCAAGATATCGATTCTAGTTTGGTCAAACTAAAGAAGTCGGTTAAAGACCAAAAGGTAGAGGTTTTCTCTTAAGGGGGAGATGGTGTGTTAAGATACCAGACTAGATTATGTGTGCCATGTGTTGATGATTTAAGACAACAGATTATGGAAGAAGCATATGGTCTGCGTTATTCTATTCATCTCGATGCTACCAAGATGTACCGTGACTTGCGGGAAATCTATTAGTGGAATGGTATGAAGAAAGATGTAGCAGAATTTTTGGCCAAGTATGAAAATTTTCAACAGGTTAAGATAGAGCACCGGAGGCCTGGTAGCGTGTTACAAGAGTTTGGTATCCCCACTTGGGAGTGGGAAGAGGTAAATATGGATTTTTTGATTGGTTTACCCCATTTGTGTCGTCAGCATAATTTTATTTGGGTTATCATAGACAGATTGACCAAGTCAATGCATTTTTTCCAAGTTCGTACATCTTATACGGCTGAAGATTATGCTAAGTTGAATATCTGATAGATGGTTAGACTTTATGGAGTTCCTTTATCTATTATCTCAGATAGGGGTACTCAGTTTTAGAAATCTTTTATGAAGGGTCTTGGTACCTCAGTTCATCTTAATTTAGCCTTTCATCCACAGATAGATAGTCATTCATAGAGGGCCATTCAGACTTTAGAGAATATGTTGAGAGTTTGTGCTCTTGATTTCAAAGATAGTTGGGATGAGAATTTGCCATTGATTGAGTTCGCTTATAATAATAGTTATCATACTAGAATTTAGATAGGTCCATTTGAGGCACTTTATAGGCGAAACTGTAGGTCGGCAGTTGGTTGGTTTGAAGTGGGTGAGCCCACTTTGATTGGGCCCGACATGGTGTTTGAAGCCATGGAAAAAGTTTAGTTGATTAGAGAGAGGTTGAAAGCATCCCAGACTCATCTGAAATCTTATGCAGATGCAAGAAGAAGATATCTTGAGTTTGAGGTTAAGGATTTAGTTTATTTGAAAGTTTCACCCATGAAAGGGGTGAAGAGATTTGGCAAGAAGGTGAAACTTAGTCCCAACTATAGTATTCCCTTCCATATTTTGAGTCATATTGGGAAGGTGGTGTATGAGCTAGAGCTACCTGCGGGTTTATCCTCAGTTCACCCAGTATTCCTTGTGTCCTTGTTGAAGAAGTGAAAGGACGATTCAGTTGTTATAGTTCCTCTAGAAAGTACTAATGTTCATAATAACCTTTCTTATGAAGATGTTCCCATAGAGATTCTTGATTGTCAGATTTGTAGTTTAAGGAACAAAGAAGATACCTTGGTCATAGTTCTGTGCAGAAATCAATCCATTGAGGGCGCTACTAGGGAAGCAGAAGCAGACATGCATAACAAGTATCCTTATCTCTTCTCAACAAAATCAGATTCAAACGAAGGTAATAGTCTTCTTCATTAAGTTCTTTTCTAAGTCCTAGGTTCAGCTATCTAGTTATTTTTATTATAATTCATGCACTTTCAGATCAGTTCAGTAGCTCATTATATTTGAGATTCAGACATTCAGTTTATTTTAGTTATGCATGATAGATTATAGCCTAATATTGCTCAGTATTTTCATCTTAAATAGCCACATTCGAGGACAAATGTTTCCAAGGGAAATACTTCGGCTACTCGGTTTAGTTTTGAAAAAGCTTTTCGGTTACTCTTTTCTGTTCTAAAATCTATAGTCTTTAAGGAAAAATACTTATCTTAAGGGAAATACTTTAAAACAACTTTTTGTAAGGTTATCTTGGAGGCTTTAGGAAATTCTATTTTAAAAACTGTACCATAAGGGAAAAATAATTTTAGAAACTATTCTGAAAATTCTTTGCTATTTAGTTGTAGGGAAATACTTTAAAGATTGTTCAGCAAGGAAGGTTCTCTTAACCGACATAAACCATGCGAGATACATAGAGTCCAACGTCTTACCCACGTTGGGGAGAGTCCCATGTCTTGTCCTTCTAAGGAAGAAACCTCACATTGGGGAGAGGTGTCATACTCTTCCCAGGGAGTATATGCTGAGCTAAGTGATCACATCTAAGTCATCCACATAGAAGTGGGAATAATCTGATAATTTGTACCTAGATTGGCTAGGTAGTTCTAGCATATGAAACTTTTGAATCATACCCAACTCGGTGCTAAATACTACTCCCTTTTTTTTTTTATTTTTCTCGCTCATCTAATTGGAAATCCACTTTATAAAATAATCTAATTGTTTATAACAAACCAGTTGTAAATTTTTGGAGCTAAATCTGTAAGTCTGAATCTATAAAGTGGATTTATTTATCTTTAGCTTATGACCAAAAAGGCTAAATCTTTATCCAAATTTGAGGATAATCTCATCATGGGGTACTTATGGCACAAACAATCTTCAAACAACAATCTTTAATTGGGGTCTAATGACCCAAGCATAAATCTCATATTAAACATCTTAAAATTCATACTTGGTAATGTAAACATTCATAAATTATCTTAATATTTGGAAATTTCAGCAATATGCATGGAAAAATAAACATAGTCGTGTAATTCAACTCTTAAATCAAGGGAATCTCATAATCATGCAAATATCAACAATGGGTATAAATCCCAACATAAATTTCATGAAAAAACCTATATATATTTCAGAAAATTTATAATTAAAACAATTTTTTGGGCACAAGGATGAAAGAATTGTCCTTGTTCAAATTCCACATACCTTAATTGATGATTTTATATGAGAAAGCTTTAATATTGGATTCCTATGATGCATTGAATGTAAAAGCTTGAACTTTTGGGATCTCTAATGGTGTTCTTGAAGCTTATTCTTGAAGTTCCTGAATTATGAAGCTTAGATTCTTGACTATCTTGAAGAAAATTTGAAGAAGTTCTTAGGTGTTCTTGAGTGTGGCTAGGTTTTCTTGGAGAAAAAAAGATGAATGAGAATGTATCTAATGCTTTTGTGGCCGAAATTTGATGCTACAGATGAATTTTGGTGTGGGGAATTGACTAAAGTAACCCTAGGACCTTTTGGAAATGAATTAGCATGCAAAATAGCCTTGGATCCACGTCAGTTTTTCATGTCAAGGTGCAGTCAATGCGACACGTCAATATCGCGTCGGCTTAGTGCCTCACACGGAAAATTTCATAACTTTTTACTCGGTTATCGGATTTTTTCAAAATTGGTAACATTGAAAACATAATAATTAAATTATCTATAATTTGTTGGGTCTTAAGATAAAAAATTCCATGTATATAAAAAGTTATACACGTTTAAAGCAGACCTTTGTAGAATCGAATATCAAATTTAGGATGAATCAAATGATCTTAGCTCAATTTGGATCTAAGTGATTCCTATGAATATTTTTAACCTCAAGAGCACTTCACACACTATGATAAAGATCGTGACACTTATATTTACATAGGATTGGATTATAGCTTATACACGTAAGAACAACGGTTCATAGACTAGCATGAAAATGTAGGGTATTACATTATCTCCACCTTGGGTGAATTCGTCCTCGAATGTGGCTAATTAAGCTGAAAATTACAGAGGGATCTGAGGCTATAAGCTATCATGCAGAACTGAAATAAACTAAATCACTAAATCTTAAACATAATCAGGTACTTAACTGATCTGCGAGTGCATGAATTCTTATGAAAATAGCTATATGGCTAAGATAGAAACGAGAGTCTCAACGTATGAGTAACCATTACTCTAGGCTGGATCTGATTTTGTGCGAACAGAGGATAGGTTTATGACATGAAAACTCATGGTATTACAACATCCCTCCTTGGGAATTTTTGTCCCCGAATGATACTGATTTAGTTGAAATACTAGGAAAATATTGAGATGATACACAAGATACTTACGAACTGAATCATAACTTAATATCTGAAACTGAAACTGATACATGAACTGAGCTGAATACATAACTTACATGGATGCAACACATTACCTCTTGGAATGGACATACGCACAAGACTGCGGATACTAAGACTAGGTGGAAAGTTGGAAATCTATAGGAGCTTAACTGATTGATTTCCAAATAGGATTGCAGGCTATATGGACTGGATCATACTGACTCCTCATACTCAAATGGAGTATTTCTTCAGCACTCTTCTACGAAATTCTATTAATAGTAGGGAGCAAGGAAATTTTTTTGTTAGGCATGATCCGACTAAGGAATCACTACATTAATACAACCCTATAGCTTGGAACATAGACATATAGATTATAAGCTAGGTCAGAATTTCTAGGCCTTAGGCAATGCAACTTCTTACTTTCAAGCTTAGCAACACTTCTCGAATAATTCCTCAACTATACTATTCCCCTTAAATACCATACTCACTTGATAAAACATCTAATTCCCACATGGGCATTGATAAACCTATCTACTAAGGTCTAAACTAAACTAATTCTTCTCAACATGGTCAAGCCTAACTCAAAATCGCGGGGTGCTACGTATAACACTATAACTTAACTGGACTACTGACGCAATATGCGATGCGTCGCATTGCTCCTTACCAATGTAATATATGACGCACCACAACCATATCGCATTGCCTCACTATTTTTACCATTAAACCTCGACCAAAAAATTTTAGACTTACACGAGATGTGCTACCGACAACACCGATCATGAATTCACTTAAGGATTTAATTCTAAGGTCGGGAAAGTTGGAAACTAACGCGTGTCACGTTCATCCACTTATACCCAGACATAACATTCAAGTCTATCATTATAACCATATATGAACATCTGAACAACCACCCATAAAGGGATACTCTTGGTATTCTCTAACCCTCTTTCACAACAACTCCCACGCACTACCCCAAGAATATACACACATACAATTGCAACTAACCACAACATGTATCAAAGACTTGGTTTCAATATTACTTCACACTTATGGCCTTAGCTAAAACAAGCATACAATGATCTTTCGTCAACAAGAAATACTTACACTCTGCCAACAACTCAATTACTCATCACCACTATTAGAATCTGGAAATTTGAACTTGTTACTCATTCTATCATCTCCCTCTTAGCTTTTAGCTATCACTTTAAGTCTGGGAACCACTAAATAAACTCTAATCTAAACTGCAATCACTTTACCCTAGAGTCTGGCGTATAATCAACACACATAAAACTAAACTTATCCTGAAGGACTATATCTTTACATGTAATACCTAATGCTAATACCTCTTTCTAAGATTCAACTCTTAGATTTCTATAGCCTTGAAAGTCATTTTATAACAACTCAAACACTCACCAACTTAGATTGCTACACATAACATGAATATCTCTAATCCCATATTGAACTATACTAACTCCTTTCATAGTTTACTAGTATCACATCTCTAACATTACAGTAGCATACCCAACATCATTAACCTATGACTCATAAGTTAACTGACAAGAACATTGTATACCACATAGCCTCATTCATACTTATCAATTCAAGGGTACTACTAACTACTCATCACTAAATAAATTTCAAAAATAATAAATCCTCTTATCACCTTTGGCACACCTCTATGTCATACCCATAACATCATATTAAATTACAAGCAAATAAACTTAAGCTCTTACATACATTGTTCAAGCCTACTAGATCACTTCCATAAAACTAGCCGCACTAACCAAGTAATCATTACATCTACCTTGATGACCATTTACTATTCAAGCTTAGTGTCTAATGCTAGGCATGATTAACAACCCAACCTCACAAACAAATCTCACTTGGAACCTATAGAATAAAATATCAAGAAACACTAATCCACTAGAACTTCATAACAATAATAATTGATCATAATCATATGGCCTATCTTATTATAATCTATTAACACATCCTCTTTCTACACATCATTTTTATTCACCCATCTATACACCTAAGCTTCTTTCATAGTTCTATAAGTTTCAACTAAACTACTTTTTGCAACCTCAAGGGAAGCCTAAATTAACAATACTAAACAACCAAGTACTTTATTAATATCTTATACTTTTCAATCACAATAAATACCATCAATAACTCCTTCCGTACTTCAAGCAAACAACAATTTACCTTAACTAATAACTCTCTCTTTATCCTCAACCAACTAACACACAAGAACATATCAATATAATATAAAATCTACAACATGAAAAAGTCTATCTCTATACTTTCTATCAATAGTCATTCCCATTTTTCGTGACACTACACTTATACACCCATACTTTAAACTATGAGAAGGTTCTACTACTTATGAATCATAACACTGCAGGTTCATAATATCCCTAGAATGCACACTGCATTTAACAATCTAGGTTCACACTATTTTCTTAAATGAGCATTATCTATATTGAATGGGTTAATGGGCAATCTGAATAAATATCTAATTTAGTCTCAACTGAACAACCCATAAGGATGAGAACATAAACTTTAAACTTAAGAAAATTAACACACTAGGGATCTCCTCTCAAGCTCCTTATATGACATCTGGAATTGCTACTGGTAAATCTGAGAGCATTATCAGAGGAGGAATTAGAACTTGATAATTATGTTATCTCAAGAATAAGTCATACATAAGGAATTTTAGGGTAAAACATGAATAGATAGGAGATTCTAAGAAAACAACTTTACTTCACGATCTAGAGTGGGAAAGAAAAGAAACTTTTCTTAAATACCTCATTGCCTCTCAAAGAAAAGTACAGACGTCTTCATACCTTTACGTAAGAGTCTACTAGACACGGCTTCACAGATGCCCTACGACACTCGAACTCTGTGCTCTGATGCTCAGTTTATAACACCCCAAAAAGGGGTCCCGAGACGTCACATGGTGCTTAGGACGACAAGTGATCCCAAGCTAACCATTTCTACTAGCATAACTCATGAGCAACTTAAATAAAACGTAAGTCTGAAAGAATAATGTAGAAGATAAATCTTTTTTGAATATGCTCAATACAAAGCTATATTAAAACAATACATCTCTAATTATACAAGGCAAAACTTGAAAAAACAATCTCAACTCTACTGACTGTCTATGAAGCCTCTACTAATTCTGACTATAGGTAGCCAGGACGTGACCCCTAGCTAACCCTAATCAATACAACTTAATAAAAAAGACAATACAAAATTATACTTGACTTGAGTCCTTGAATAAAAAAAACCCATCACCTGCTGATTGGATGTTGCAAACTGTATGAGTCTGAATGTGCATACTAAAACTTCTACCTACATTATGAGACAATGTAGCACATAAACATATATGTGGATCAGAACTTTGAGGATGTACTGAGTATATGGGGGTGAATGTATAAGTAAAAACATATCTCATAATCATCATTTATTAAACAATACATGCTAAATGTAAGTGACTCAAATAAACTGGAATATTTGAAAAAAATGAAATATGTAGTAATAAGAAGCAAAGCATGCATTATAAATCTCATAAGCCACAATATTTAGTTCTAAAAGTTGTACTTATATTCCCTCTTTAAATCCTACTTTCTATGAATAGAAAGGACTCACTTAAATCTAAAATCTCAAATCTAAAATCTGAAGTAATTATCTTTCTTGGAAACATAATCTGAGTAAAACTTGTGAGCCTTTACACTTAGTTTTCCAAAAGCTTTTCTGTTACTCTTTTCTTTTCTAAAATCATTAGTCTGTAAGGGAAAACACTTATATTAAGGGAAATACTTTAAAACAACTTTTTGTAAAGTTATCTTTAAGGTTTTAAGAAACTCTTTTTTAAAAACTGTACTATAAGGGAAAGATACTTTTAGAAACTATTTTGAAAATTCTTTACTATTTAGCTGTAGGGAAATACTGTAAAGACTATTTTGCAAGTGAGGTTCTCTTAACCGATGTAAACCATATGAGCAACATGGAGTCCAACATCTTACCCATGTTGGGGAGAGTCCCACGTCTTGTCCTCCTAAGAAAGAAACCTCATGTTGGGGAGAGGATCATACTATTGCCAGGGAGTATAACCTGAGCTAAGTGATCAAATCTGAGTCATCCACATAGAAATGGGAATAACCTGATAATCTGTAACTACATTGGATATGTAGTTTTGCGGAATGAGACATACCCAACTCTATTCTAAATACTACTCCCTTTTTTTATTTGTCTCGCTCATTTTTTTGGAAATCCACTTTTTAAAATAATCTAATTGTTTATAACAAAACTAGTTGTAAATTTGTATTGCTAAATCGGTAAATCTGAATATGTGAAGTGGATTTATTCATCTTTAGCTTAAGACCAAAAAGGTCAAATCTTTATCAACATCTGAGGATCATCTCATCATGGGGTGCTCATGGCATAAACAATCTTCAAATAACAATCTTTAATTGGGGTCTAATGACCCAAGCATCATTCTTATGTTAAAACATATCGAAATTCATACTTGGTAATGTAAGCTCATAAATAATTTTAAGATCTACAAATTTCAGCAATATGCATGGAAAAATAAACACAGTCATGTAATTCAACTCTTAAATCAAGGGAAATCTTATGATCATGCAAATATCAACATTGGGTATAAATCCCAACTTAAATTTCATGGAAAATCATATATATATTTCAGAAAATTTATAATTAAAATAAATCTTTGGGCGCAAGGATGAAAGGATTATCCTTGATCAAATTCCACATACTTTAATTAATGATCTTAGATGAGAAAGCTTGAATCTTGGATTTCTATGATGAATTAAATGTAAATGCTTGAACTTTTGGATCTCTAATGGTGTTCTTGAAGCTTATTCTTGAAGTTCTTAAATTAGGAAGCTTAGATTATTGACTATCTTGAAGAAAATTTGAAGACGTTCTTGGGTGTTCTTGAGGGGGGCTAGGTTTTCTTGGAGAGAAAAAGATGAATGAGAATGTATCTAATGCTTTTAGGAGTTGAAATTTGATGTTATAGACGAATTTTGGTGAGGATAATTGACCAAAGTAACCCTAGGACCTTCTAGAATTGAATTAGCATGCAAAACAGCCTTAGAATTGAGGCACAGTCAATGCGACGCATCAAGATTGCGTCGGCTTACTACCTTACACGGAAAATTCCATAACTTTTTATTCGGTTATCAAAATCTTGTGAAATTGGTATCTTTGGAAAGATAATTCAATTATATACAATTTGGTGTGTCTTGCGATAAAAAATTCCACATATATAAAAAGTTATATACGTTTAAAGTAAATCCTTGTAGAATCGAATATCAAATTTTGGACGAATCAAATGATCATGGCTCAAGTTGGCTCTAAGTGATTCCTATTAATATTTTTAACCTCAAGAGCATTTCACACAATACAATAATGATCATGAAACTTATATTTACATGGGATTTATTATAGCTTATACACATAAGAACAACGGTTCATAGACTAGAATAAAAATGTGGGGTATTATAGTAAAGTTCTGTATATTTTAAACCTTATGACTTATTCAATTATTCCATATATGTGTATTTAGTTATAATTATTCAGTTCTCATAGTAGGTACTAGTTCATAGGTTAGCTTGTGGCCTTTCGGGACTGTAAGTACTGCATGGCATCCAGGGTGTATTTTTGGGGCATTACAAACTTTGTACCAGAGCCTATGGTATTGAAGTATTATTAGGACTTTGAAATATGAATTAAGTTGAGTCTTCTACATGGGTGTAAAGTGCGTTACACTTATGGACAAGAGGCTACAAGATGTTTTCGGAAAAGTTTCACTTCTTTACGTATTTATGTCATGAAAATAAGCATGAGCTCAATTTAAAATCTCATTATAATTCATCCTCTATTCCATTATAGATCATTCATACTAGAAAGAATAACATAAGAAGGGAGGGGAATCATACCACACCTCCGCCTGTTCAGGAAGATCCCCTGAACGAGCATGTCTCTCATGCCAAATTCAAAGCAGCTTTGACCACTTTTTCTTATTCAATAGTTGATTAAAAAAACCTACAGGCTATTTTACTATCTAGTCTTTTGGTTCATACTCAGCAGAGTTAGGGGGAGAAGTATAGGGAAAAGGAGAGAGAGAATAACAGAGTCAAAACAAGTAGTTTTAAGCCAAGATCAAATGATGGTAACCTTTTCCAATTCCATTAGAAATTCTCAGCCCTAGGACCTTTTTCAATTAGTGCATTAGTTCCAAAATTCAAAAATGATAGTCGAGATAGAGAGTTAGCCTCTAAGTCTCAAGTTAGCATGAAAAGAGGCCATACTAACCCAGTTATCTAGAAATGTCATAGAAATCAAAAAGGTGTATGTAGAGGTAGTAGTGATATATGTTTTGGATGTGCTATGCTAGGGCAATGAGTTAAATAATACCTACAGGTTGGTCAGCAGAATCGTCCCCTAACTCCAGCCAATAGCCCAACTCAACAGGGCCCCACTTCCATAGCCATTAGTGGTCAATGTCAGAATAGACTTTATGCACTCCTGTCCCAACATAATTAGGAAAGTTATCCTGATATGATTATGGGTATATTACAGGACTTTCATATTCTTGTCCATGTTTTACTAGACTCCAGTGCTTTATTTTCTCTTGTAACCCCTCATATAGCTGTTGACTTTAATATCAGACCTGAAATATTAACATAGCCCTTTTTAATGTCTACCTCAGTGGGTAAATCGATCATAGCACTATTCCAGTATCCCAGCAAACCTCTTCAGATGATTTCAAAAATAGAGTCATTCAATTTAAGTTTCCCAATAAACCAATCATAAAATTAAGGGGTAGTACCTTAGTGCTTAGGAGTCATATAGGTTTTCATATTCCTTCTAGGAATCCTGTGATAGCATATGATCTTGTAAGACCGCACAAAATTTCTGGGTTAATTTAGCCCTTTAAGCTTGTCAAGGAGTCTCATACTTAGAATATTTAGCGAAGTATTCCGACAGTTATATTTTAGTAGAATATTTAGCTAAGTATTCCGACAGTTATATTTTAGCCTCCAAAATTTGTCACTCTAACTTTGCAGCCTTAAAGTCCTTTAAAATGTCTATATTTGAATTAATTCATGATCAAGAAGGCCAATAGGTGAACCCGAGAAAGTTTTGGATTTTTCAGACTTAATTTGAAGCTCCTTTAGAATCTCAAAACAATAAGTCAATGCAATCTTGGCACGTCATGTGGACTATCATGTTGGTTAATATTTTTCCCAGCTACTAGCATCAAATTCTAGTGTGTTAATGCTAACTTGGCATGACAAATTGGATATCACCTCGATACCATTGATGTGCTTTGTTGACCTGCATGTCGGTAACCCAGTTTTCAGTTATTTAAAAACTACGTCTCAAGGGGTAATTGGGTCTTTTTTTTCACACCCTTTAGCCCCCATAACAAAAAATTAAGCCCCTTTTGAGACATAATCATTATTCATAAAATCCTCAAGAACAAAACCCTTGGGCTATCAATCAAAGAATCAAACTCAAAAGATTTCACCATCAATCTTTCTAAATTCAAGCAATAAGGTATGAAAAGTGTTCATCCAAGGGTCCCTTCCACCCTTGGAGTTCAAGAAACATCTTTTAAAAAAATAAAATAGTGATGTGCATGTTGTGAGTTTGGATGTAATCATGCTGATGTTATGGTATGTATTTCAAGTTGAAATCTTTAATGTATTTCTTGATATTATGGTGGCATGTAAGTTGAACTTCGATTCTCTTGTGTGGAAACCCCTAAATTATGAATTAATATGGTACACATGATGTATTGGCATTGTTGTTCTTACCCAAGTGTAATGTTATGCCTTGTAAGTGTTTGATGGAATGTTCATGAGATTAGTTTAACAAAATTACGACATGTTATTCCTATTTATGTGCAAGTTCGCCACTTTCAAGTGATTGATGAAATGCCTCATAAATTGTATTGCGAATTGTTGACTATTGTCAAGTATTCAAGAATTGTCATGTCTTATTATTTTTATGCTATCGAGTCCTGGGGTTATTTAATACCCAATAAATTAGTTATGTGCCTAGAGCCAGTATCAATTACAAAATCCATCTGTCACGTTAATAATAGTAGTACTCTTAGCTAGTCTTAAAACTCAGGAAAACTCAGTAGTATTTAGTTCAGAACTCAGTAAACTCAGTCTAGATCAGTCCAGTATATTCAGCTCCGTATCTATTAAGTTTGGAGTAGGATTCAGCTCTGAGTGAACCTAGGGATGAGGGCTCACCTACCAATAGAGGGTGTGATCCTTAGACGTAGTCCTTGTGTTCCACAACTACCTAGATAGTGTACGTTAAGACATTAAACCTGCCAGATGAGGGTTGATGAGGTGGCTTAACCGATTAGTTGAGGGTCCCACCGTTCTTATTAGAGTACCAATAAGATAAGGGTAAGTCTTAGCTTGTTCTTACCCGTGGCATGGTATTAACACCCTTCTAACTAGGGTTACAGTTTGGACCCTAAATCAGTTAAAAAGGGGTATATCAGTTAGATGATTACCTCCCACCATCTCAATCTCAGTCACCACTAAGGAACTCAGATAGTTCTATAGATTTTAGGACTGTCAAATACAGTCACTCAACACAGTTCGGAACTCAGCTAGTTCCATTAGAATCAGGAATGTCAAAAATAGTCACTCAATAACATTATATCAGTTATTAGTACATTAGTTATCAATAATCTATATTACAATAAACTCAGTATCCAATATTATTATGACTTCACTTATAGCTCCTGTATTCATGCATGTGTTTCTCACTCAGCCATTTTATATTATTAAGTCAGTTATAGTTCATGCATGTGAACCCTTGTATTTAGCCTACCTCACTTTGCATACCAATACATTCATGCATACTGACGCATACTTTTCTCTTATGCTATGGTGTTTTATACCATAGGTTCAGACGCTTAAATTCTCGATCACGCGTAGATAAATTAAGATTTAGCTAGCAGCAGTAGACTAGCAGTGAGTCCTAAACATTCAAGGATATTTTTTTATTTTATTATTTCATCTGATTCAATATTTCAGTAGATGGAGTTACTTGGGGGATTAACGCATCAACTCCGCAGTTCAAACAGTTCAGTTAGCGGCTTTTTAGACTAGATGTTCAGACAGTTGTTTAGTTTTTTGTATTGAGATGCCTTATTTTAGTTTTATTTTAGTTATTTGAACCTTATGGCATTTCAGCTCATTATTCCATATTATACTGTGTATTACTCAGTTATCATAGTAGGTACCAGTCATGGGTTATTTTGTGGTCCTTTGAGATTATAAGAACTGTGTGGCATCTGGGATACAGACTCGAGGCATTAAAAACTTAGTATCAAAGCCTAATAGGAGATTAGTCAGCCATTTTGCCTATTCAGCCAAATTCTTTAGGTGAACATATCTTCCACGCTATATTTAAAGCAGTTTTCACCACCCTAGCTCATTCAATAGCTTCTTAAAATAAATGTCCAGCTGCTTTTCTGGCTAACCCAGTGGCTAATACTGCAGTAGCCAGGATTCAGGACTTTACCCAAGTGAACCCTATATCTTTCACAGGGTCTAAGTCAAATTAGGACCCTCAAGAATTTCTTGATTAGGCACAGAAAGTTACAGATATTATAGGGGTGACAGCAAGTGATAGTGTTGAGGTAGCTGCATATCAGTTGCAGTATGGGGCTCACACTTGGTTCAAATTATGGAAAGCGGAGAGGGCCATAGATATAGTGTCGATAGAGTGGGAACAGTTTTCCACTATTTTTCTAGAGAGATTCTTTCTCATAGAGCTGAGAGAAGCTAAGGTGTTAGAGTTTATTAATCTAAAGTAGGGAAATATGATACTAAAAAAGTATTCTCTAAAGTTTACTTAATTAGCTATTTATGCTCCTCGTGTGGTGGCAATAGCAGATCCCAAATAAGCATGTTTATGTTTGGAATGAATAATAGTGAGGTCAAAGAGTGCAACACCGCAATGTTGATCAGTAAGATTGACTTGGCTAAGCTGATGATCTATTCTTAGTAGATAGAGGAGCTGAAGAATAAGGAGACAGAAAAGCATAAGAAGAAAGCTAGAATGGATAACTTCCACTTTGCTCAGCCAAACTCAGAGGGTAGGAACGGTTCTCAGTTTCACTCGAAATCATTAGTTCCAGCTTTATCCTCATCCAGTGCTCTAGTGCTGAAATTCAGATATGACAATAGAGATAGGGCATCAGGCCCTAAACCTCAGGGCAGTGTTAGCAGTGCCTTAACCATTCTCTTTGTCAGACTTACGGTAAGAACCATTAGGGTGTCTGCAGGGCTGGCAATGATGTGTGTTTCGGATGTGGAAATCCAGGACACAGAGTTATATCTTGTCCTTTTTCAAGTTTCTAGGGTTAGAATAACCGTCCTCTCACTCATTTGGGTTTCCCAAATCAGCAAGGTACGGCATCCAGTGCCACCAGTGCGCAGCGCCTAAATAGACTCTATGCTCTTCAGTCCTGACAGGATTAGAAAAATTCTCCTAATATGGTCACTGGTATATTGCAGATCTTTCATATACATATTTAAGCAGGAGCTTCATTGTATTTTGTTACTCCTTATATAGCAGTTGATTTTAGAGTTAGTCCCAAAATTCTAGTAGAGCCTTTCAAAGTCTCTACCCCAATGGGTAAATCTATCATGGCCCGGTAGGTATACAGGAACTTTCTGATTATGATATCTCAGAAAGTTACTTCAGCAGACTTAGTCAAATTAGAGATGATCGATTTTGATTTCATTCTCAGTATGGATTGGCTTCATTCCTACTATGCCTCATTCGACTGTAGAAAAAGAATTGTCTATTTTTTGTTTCTAAATGAACCTGTCCTAGAGTGGAAAGGTAGTACATCAGCCTTCAAGAGTCAACTTGTTTCCTACCTAAGGGAAAGAAAAATGATATCTAAGGGATGTGTCTATTATCTAGTGTGAGTCAGAGACTCTATTTTAAAAATTCCCAATCTTGAGTCAGTTCTTGTGATGAATGAATATTCAGATGTGTTTCCAGAAGATCTTTCCAGAGTTCCTCCTGAAAGAGAAATTAACTTTAGAATAGACCTTCTTTCGGGCACTCAGCCCATATCTATTCTGCCATATAGAGTGGCACCTATAGAACTCAGAGAATTAAAAGAATAGTTGAAGGATCTCTTAGAAAAGGGATTCATCAAACCCAGTGTGTCCCCGTAGGGTGCACTAATTTTATTCATGCTTAAGAAAGGCGGTTCTCTCAGAATGTGCTTTCACTACCATCAGCTCAATAAGGTTAAAGTAAAGAACAAGTATCTCCTTCCCAGAATCGATGACTTGTTTGACTAACTTCAGGGAGCCCTTTACTTCTCTAAGATAGACCTTTGATCATGCTATCATCGGCTCAGAGTCAGAGAACTTGACATCCCAAAAATAGCTTTCAGAACACAATATGGTCACTTTGAATTCTTAGTCATGTCCATTGGTCTTAACAATGCCCCAGCAACCTTCATGGACTTGATGAACTATGTGTTCAAGCAGTACTTAGACATGTTAATCATAGTCTTCATAGATGACATTATTGTTTACTTCCATAGTGAGCATGGTCATACAGACCATCTGAGAATAATATTGTAGACTCTTAGAAATCATCAGTTGTTTGCCAAATTCTGTAAGTACGAATTTTATATAAGTTCTATAGCATTTATTGGTTATATCGTCTTTGATGATGGCATTAAGATTGATCCTCTCAAGATCTAAGAGGTAAGAAACTGGCCTAAACCTATCTCTCCATCATATATCAGGAGTTTTTTAGGTTTGGCTGGCTATTATAGGTGGTTTGTTGAGGAATTTTCCTCTATTGCATCCTCTATGTCCAGATTGAGTCAGAAAAAAGTCAAATTTCAGTGGTCAGATTCATGCGAGAAGAGTTTTCAGGAGATGGAGACTCGACTCACCTCAGATCTAGTTTTGACTCATTTAGATAGTTTAGATAGGTTTCTGGTATACTATGATGCATCAAGAGTAGGTTTGGGTTGTGTCCTCATGTAGCATTGTAAGGTCATAGCCTATGCCTTCAAACAGCGTAAACCCGGTGAGAAGAATTATCCAACTCATGATCTCGAGTTAGCAGCAGTACTGTTTGCCTTAAAGATTTGGAGGTGCATGTAGATGTGTTCACAGATCAAAAAATCCTTCAGAATGTGTTTCCTCAGAAAGACATAAACCTTCATTAGAGAAGGTGCTTGGAGTTATTTAAAGACAATGATATGAACTTTTTGTATCACCCAGGCAAGGCCAATGTAGTGGCTGATGCTCTCAGTAAATTTTTTATGGGTAGTGTTGCTTATGTTGAGAATAGTAAGAAGAAGTTAGTTTAGGAAGTTCATCAGCTTACCCGACTAGGTGTCTGCTTATTCGATTCAGCAGAAGGTAGTGTGTGGCTTCAGAACAGTTCAGAATCATCTCTAGTTTTTGAAGTAAAGGAAAAGAAAGATAGAGATCCTAGTTTAGTCAAATTGAAAAAGTTAGTCAGAGATCAGAAGGTGGAGGTTTTCTCCCAAGGGGGATATAGTGTTTTGCATTATCAGGGTCGTCTATGTGTACCAGTTATTGATGACTTAAGGTAGAGAATTTTTGTAGAGGTGCACTGTGTGCGATACTCTATTCATCCAGGGTCCACTAAGATGTACCACAATTTACGAGAGATTTATTGATAGAGTGGGATAAAGAGAGATATCACAGAATTTGTAGCTAAGTGCTCAACATATCAGTAGGTTTAGATTGAGCGTCAGAAGCCAAGTGGATCCATGCAGGAGTTCAATATCCCTACTTGGAAGTAAAAAGATGTGAACATGGACTTTGTGACCGGTTTACTTCATACTCATTGTCATCATTATTCAGTTTGGGTCATCGTAAATAGGGTGACCAAATTATCTCACTTCCTTCCGGTCTATACCTCATATTCAGCCAATGATTACTCCAAACTCTATATCAGAGAGTTGGTCAGATTATATGGTGTTCCATTATCCATTATCTCAAATAGAGGTACTTAGTTCACCTTTCATTTCTAGAAGGTATTCCTAAAGGGTCTTGGTACCCGAGTTCATCTCAGTACAGCCTTTCATCCCTAGATAGATGGTCAATCATAAAGGACCATTCAAACTTTGAAAGATATGTTGCGAGCATGTGCGATAGATTTTAAAGGTAGTTGGGATAACCACTTGACTTTGATTGAGTTTGAATACAACAATAGCTATCATTCCAGCATTCAGATGGCTTCTTTTGAAGCTCTCTATGGTAGGTGATCCAGATCTTCAATCGCTTGGTTCAAAATGGGTGAGACCGCAACTGTAGGGCCTGACCTAGTATTTCATACCTTAGAAAAAGTTTAGTTGATCAGAGAAAGTCTTAAGATAGCTAATAGCCAACAAAAATCGTATGTAGATGGGCACAGAAAGGATCTTGAGTTTGAAATTAGAGATTATGTATATTTGAAATCTTTCCCATAAAGGGAGTAAAGAGGTTTGGCAAGAAGGGAAAGATCAATACCCGATATGTCAGTACTTTAACAGTTATCAGTAGTTTAGGCAAAGTAGCTTATGAGCTCTAATTTCCTTCAGATCTAGCTTCAGTTTATCCATTGTTTCATGTCTCCTTGCTAAAGAAGTGCATAGGTGACCCAAAAGTTGTAGTCCCTATAGAGGGCATAGATGTAATACCTCATACTTTTTCCTAGCTTGAAATTTTCCCAAGAATGTTAGAAGATTTCTTTGAAGATGAGTCAACTTTTGTACATATTATGTCCCAAGAATGTTAGAAGTTTTCCTTAAAGATGATACCACTTCTAAATAAGCTTTCCATCGATACCAATTTCATCAAAATCCTACATCAGAAGAGCAAGTTATGGCCAAAATATAGAAGGCAGTAAAACCACTGAGATGCGACGCTGGGGCCGATAGACTATTGTACTAGTGACAGACTATCACCCATGACCATTGTAGTGAGTCAGTATGCTTACCTTCTTCCCTGTATCAACGGCCCAGGCTGACGGACCGTCAGACTAGCGACGAACCATCGAGCCATCGCAAGGGAAACAGTGAGGGCCTATTCTACCTAGAAGCAATGGTCACGACCGATGGACCATCGACCCAACAACGAACCGTCGCACTCCACCGTCGTACAAAGGCAGTAAGTTCCAGTTTTGATCCCAGTGCGACAGTCAGTCCGAAGGACCATCAACCCAGTGATGGACTGTCGCACCCACCGTCGCATGTTCTGTTCAGTTATTTTTATGTCATTTTTGAAGGGTATTTTTGGTCTTTTACCACCCGTTTATATACCTATTAATATCCGACCAAGGCTTCTAAATTCATTATTCATCTATAATATTTAAATTAGGGTTTTCTCCCAAAGAGAAATCCTTAAGAACAAAATCCAAATCTTCTTCAAGAACTACGAGATTCCAATCCTTCAAGTTCAAGAACTTCAAGAATCTCATTACCAGTAATGCATAAATTTCATTCTTGGACTTGTTTCATCCATGAATACCAAGAATCTCCTTTTCAAAGTTCAAGTATATGAATCTGTATGAATTCCATGTTGGGTTTGTTTTGTTCATTTTAGTAATGACCAATTGAGTTCTATTCCATGTTTTAAGGATAAACTCTTAAGGGGAAACTTATTATTATAGGTGTAGCCTTATGTGAATCCATGATTAAACCCTTGAATGCTGAAATTAGAGATGAACTACGATTTTTAATTGTTGCATGTATAATGTTGTCTACTTATACTATGCCAACCAAGTGTTTGATTAAATTCCTATATGAAGGAACTGTGCCCAACTTGTATGATATTATAGAATCACCATGTATGTACAAGGTTATGCATATCACATTTTTAAGTAAATACTTCAATGAATGAATTATGGATTATGATATTAATTATGTGTTCAAGAAAGTCATGATTTGTCAATTCCTTTCTATTGAGTCCTGAGGGTACTTGTACCAAAAAAATATAGTTGTGTGCCTATAGTTAGTGTCATGTTTTCACGATACTCTCAGTCAAGCCACATTTAGTAGAATTCAGTCAGTCACATGACTCGGGAAATCTTAGTACCCTCTGTAAACTCATGAACTCAGTCAGTTATTAGATATCCATAGTACTCAGTAAGTCACGGAATTTATTAAACCCAGTCGATGTACAGTTCAGTTGATTATGTTCAAGGTCTAATCAGATGGGAGTAGGAATTAGTACCGAGTAAACCCAAGGATGTGGACACGCACTGTCAGAATAGGGTACGATTCTTAGAAGTCATCCTAGTGTTCCAGAACTATGTAGTCAAAATAGGTTGAGACATCAACATTGTCTGATGAGGGTTGATAAAATGGATAAACATTGTCAGATGATGGTCCCACCGTTCTCTTTTAGGGGACACAGTCAGATGAGGGTCACCCATAGCTCATCTTTAGTAGTGGCACGGTATCGACACCCTTCCAATCAGAGCACAGATTGGACCCCAGCTCAACTATTATAGCGTATTTGGGGTATGTCGGTTAGATAACTATCTCCCACAATTTCAGTATCAGCAAAAGAACACAGATTGCTCTTCAGATCTCAGTACTGTTAGATATAGTCAACACAAATACAGTATAAAACTCAGCTAGTTCCATTAGATTTAGGACTGTCAGATGCAGTCACTAATGTTATCAGTTATCAGAACTCAGTCATTAGTCATATTAGTTATCAGTAAACTCATGCTATCATGATTTCAGATATAGTTACTATGTATGCATGCATGTATTCTCACATTTATAGTAGTCATTTAGCCAATATTGGTGATGCATATGAACCCCATGAATTTGGCCTACCTCACATGCATACTTGTACATTCAAAGTACTGACGCATTTGAGCTATGGTGTCTTATATAATAGGTTTAGAGACACGAGATCCAGAGCATCAGTAGATTCCAATCTCAGTAGTCAGAGCTAGAAGTGAGTCCTTATCTTTTGAGGACATGATCATTACTTTATCACCTCATTAATTAGTTTATTAGTTGGAGTTAGTTAGGGATATGTCCCATCAACTTCTTATTCAGACAGCTTAGTCAGTTAGAGGCTTTTTAGACTATTATGTTCAGTCTGTCTATTTTAGTTGTTTTGGGTATTTCATACCCCACCCAGATGTTATATATTTTGTCAGCTATTATATCTCAGTTTTGAACTTTATGGCCTTTCAGTTCTTGTTTCCATATTATAAAGAATTTTATGCAGTATACAGGTACAGATATTAGTTATGGGTTAACTTGTGGTCCTTCAGGTCATAAGCACTGTGTAGCATTACAGATATGAGATTTAGGGTGTTACAAAACTTGGTATCAGAGAAAGGTTCAATAGTGTCCTAGAAAGTCGGAAAGCCGCATCTAGTAGAGTCTTGTACATGGGTGTGTTGCGTGCCACATTTATGTGCAGGAGGCTATAAGATGTTTTAGTAACAATTTCCCATCTTTCAGTATTTATGCGGTGCCATTGGGCATAGTCTCAAGTCAATCTCTTAGTATAATCTATTTATCCCTTTCTTCTACAGAACATGCCTCCAAAAAGAAGAAACGGGAATCAATCAGCCCCTCAGCCTAAAGTACCTTTGGGTGAACATGTTTCTCATGTAGTGTTCAGATCTGCATTCACTACTCTTGCCCAGTTAGTTGCTGCTCAAAATGAATGACCATCTTTCATTCCATCCAACCCAGTGTCTAATTTAGCTATAGCCAGGATTCGAGACTTCACCTGAATGAATCTTCTATCCTTTCTCTGGTCTAAGTCAGATTAGGACCCTCAGGAATTCATCTATCAGGTTTAGAAGATTACTGGCATTATGGGGGTGTTAGCTATTGAGAGTGATGAGATAGCTGCATCTCAGTTGTAAGATGTTCCTCACACATGGTACAAACAGTTGAAGTCAGAAAGGCCAGATAATGCAGGGCCTATTGAATGGGAGGAGTTTGTCATCGCATTCTTAAAACGGTTCTTTCCCCTAGAGCTGAGAGAAGCTAAGGTGTTAGAATTCATCAACCTCAATTAGCCAGATATGCCCCTTATTTGGTTGCAGACAGCAGGGCTAAGATGAGTAAGGTTATTTCTTGAGTGAATGATAGTGTGGTCACCGAGTGTAGGTCGCCAATGCTAAATAGTGACATAACTTTAGCCAGGCTTATGACTCATGATCAACAGATAGATGAGCAGAAGATTATGCAAAGGAAGAAGCAGAATAAGAGGGCTAGGATAGGTAGCTTCAATTTTAGTCAGCCTACACTAGAGGGAGGCAACCGTTCTCAATTTCTTCCTAAGTCATCCATCCCAGCTCCTTTATCACCCAGTGCACCAGTGCCAAAATTTAGAAATGGCAACAAAGATAGAGCGCCAGGCTCTAAGTCTTAGGGTAGTGTTAGCAGTGCCCAAACTAATCCCCTTTGTCAGGCCCGTGGTAAGAACCATAAGGGTGTTTAAAAAGGCGGAAGCAAGGTCTATTACGGTTATGGAAAGCTAGGCCTTGGAGTTAAAGACTGCCCTCAGTCGGTTATCAGAGTTATCTCTGCTCCTCGGCTCAGTTTGATTGCCCGAATCAGTAGGGTGCCACCTCCAACGCTACTAGTGGGCAACGCCCAAAAAGACTTTATGTTCTCTAGTCCAGGCAAGATCCGGGAAATTCTCCTAATTTGGTTACTGGTATGTTACAGACCTTTCATGTTTATGCTTACACTTTCCTAGATCCAGGAGCTTCTTTGTCTTTTATTACTCCCTTTATAGTAATTGATTTTGGAGTCAGTCCTGAAATTCTAGGAGAGCCCTTTTCAATTTCTAACCCAGTAGGTAAAATGATCATAGCTCGATGGATATACAAGAACTGCCCGTTTATGATATTTTAGAAAGTCACTTCAGTAAACTTAGTCAAATTAGAGATGATTAATTTTGATGTCATTCTCAGCATGGATTGTCTTCATTCCTTCTATTCCATAGCCAACTACATTAATAGAATAGTTCAGTTTGTATTTTCGAATGAACCCATCCTAGAATGGAACGGTAGTGTAACCGCTTTGAGAGGTCAGCTTATTTCCTACCTTCGGGCACAGAAAATGATACCTAAGGGTTGAGTCTATCATTTTATTTGTGTTAAAGACAATAGTTCGGAAATTCCCAGTGTTGAATCAATCCCAGTTGTGAATGAATATTTAGATGTCTTTGTCGAAGATCTTCTAGGAATTCCTCTCGAAAGGGAAATAGACTTCAGCATTGATCTTCTTCCAAATACTTAGCCTATATATATTCCTCCATACAGAATGGCACCAACAAAACTCAGAGAATTGAATAATCAGTTGAAGGATCTCTTAGAAAAGGGATTCATCAGAGCCAGTGAGTCCCCGTTGGGTGCTCTAGTATTATTCATATGCTATAAAGACGGTTCTCTCAAAATGTGTATAGACTACTATCAACATAATAAGGTCACAGTCAAGAATAAGTATCCTATTCCCAGAATCGATACTTGTTTGATCAACTTTAGGGTGCTAGTTATTTCTCTATGATATACCTCAGATTCGCGTATCATCAGCTCAGGTCAGATAATGTGCCATTCCAAAAATAGCTTTTCGTGCTTGGTATGGTCACTTCGAATTCCTAGTCATGTCCTTTGGTCTCACTAATACCCCAGAAGCTTTCATGGATTCGATGAATTGTGTGTTCAAGAAGTACTTGGACATGTTAATCATAGTATTCATAGATGATATTCTGGCCTTTCCCGCAGTGAGTGTGACCATGCAGACCATCTCAGAATCGTACTCAGACTCTCAGAGATCTTTAGTTATTCGCCAAATTCAGTAATTGTGAATTTTGGCTAAGGTCAGTAGCATTCCTTGGTCATATCATTTCCAGTGATGGCATTAGAGTACATCCGCAAAAGACCGAAGCAGTAAGAAACTGGCCCAAACTTGTCTCTCCATCAGACAACAGGAGTTTATTGGGTTTGTTTATCTATTACAAACGGTTTGTTGAGGCATTTTTTCTATTGCATCCCCTGTGTATAGATTGACTCAGAAGAAAGTCATGTTTCAGTGGTCAGATCCTTGTGAGAAGAGTTTACAGGAGTTGAAGACTTGACTTACCTCAGCTCCAGTTTTATCTCTTCCTGATGGTTCATATGGTTTCGTAGTGTATTATGATGTATCAAGAATAGGTTTGGTTTGTGTCCTGATGCAGCATGGTATGGTCATAGCCTAAGCCTCCAGTTTTATGTGCAAACTGTTTAAATTTGGCCTTAAAAATTATGTAGCTCATCGTGCAGGTGTAGTCTCGGAGGGACTAACTCTGCAAACCACATTTTTTGTCATGGGGGTCTATATGACCATGTGTCTAGATAAACATTATATTTTGGATGACTATTGCCTTGGTGTATTTAACCTTTGCTCGATTTACGCAGCTAACACGTACTAGGGTCCTTTCGCCAGAGGAAGACGGACCCATATAGCCCCTGGGTACTTTAAGGATTGAAGGAGCTAAATAGTTCAGGTTAATGTTTTAACTAGAATATTTCATATCCCTTGTCCCTATCTTATCATCCTATATATATATATATATATATATATATATATATATATATATATATATATTTATATAAATGTTGTGCATGTGGATTTTGACTAGTTTGTGAAAATGACATTATTTTATCCCTTTCCCCTTAGCTACCTGGTAGTGCTCTCCCCACTGGCCATTCCTAGATGCTAGATTATTTCCTGATGTAGGGTCCGAGGGATTTTCTGTTACCCCCGTGTAGTATTAGGTGGTGTGATACATCTGTTGATCTGTTGTGAAGTGGTGAGCCTCCATCTTCAGAAAGTCCTGGTCATTTCACTGGTTTTATTATTGTCTTAGCATTTTTTTGGATTCTTTCTGTTTTAGTCGGGGGCATGTCCCGACTTAGTTGGTATTTCTATTTTAGAGGCTTTTGTGGACAGTTTTGGGATGACATGGATGTCTTATTTTGATTCTTACTTTTCTTTTGGATTTATTTATCTTTTATATACTTGTTGTCTTTGGTTATTAACATTGGGGTACTCTTAAGGTAGGATAAGGGGGTTATCTCCATCCCATAGTGGGCTTGAGATTGCCTATCATGGCTAGGCCCGGGTTCGGGTCATGACAATGTTAGAGGAATAAAAATATGGATTATCTAGTAAAGGAAATTTTTTGAGTTGATTATTATGTGAATTGCTATGATTAGTAAGGTTGTTGTAAACTCTCATATATGGTTGGTTGAGAAATTATGTGTTATGTGGTTTGAATTAGAAACTAAATGCGAAATGCTAATCAAGGTGTTGACACATGGAAATTGGTACATGTAAAACTTGGTATATGATTGTGAAAGTCCCACTACAAGCAGTTGATATGGCAAGGCTATGAACATAGCAATTGATGCATGATAGTGGAAATTGTTGTAATGAAAAAATCCTTCTTGTGATTTATAGTTATGAACTAAAGTGGTGTTATGCTTACTTGATTGTTTTCTGTGACTTTTTGAGTTTTATCCTAGAATTATGATTTAAACAATGGTGCAATTATTGATTTTTAGTGTTGTATAAGGTAATGAGAGTGAAAGGGGATTATAAAAAAACTCAAATTTCTGGGCTACTACTGTAGGGTTTCCATAGCGGGCACTGTACCACTACAACGAGCCTGCTATAATAGGAATTTTTCCACTATAGCAGCTTGTATGCTTCCACTATAGTAGCATTGTGGTAGCGGCATACAGGCTGCTATAGTGGGATAGGTTGGGGAAGAATCGCTGCCTTTCTTTTTCCTGTATTACATTTTTCCCCCAACCTGTATGATATGTCATTTTTAGCTACGAGCCACCACATGATCAATGGTAATAACATAAATTATAGTAAGAATCTCGTATTCACTACTAGTTAATAAAAATAAGCATCTAGGTGCAAATAATACAGACGAAATAGAAAAGAAGATTATTTTTTACGCGCCCTAAATAGGGGAAACTCAAATCCAATATCACTAAAATAAAAGAGTGTGTGCGTGTGTGTGTATGTGTGGGGGGGGGGATGAGATGGCGTGCACCAATTACTTAGCTGTATGCCCCATCATGATCATTATAGGATTCAAAGCTTAATCCTTCTCCTCCCAAGTCACTCAGGAAGGAGAAATCCTACTCATCCTCTAGATCGGAAATATCTTTGTCAGAGAGAACAAATTTGAGCACGACCTTAATGGTCTTCGACATTTGAGAAAACTGCATTATTGGGAGCGTTTTCTTCTTTCTACTCCCCGAGCTCTTTTCGGAGCTCTACATAGACCTGTGTAGTAAATGGTAGGGATAGAGCTAGAAGGGGATATACCCTTAGGAGGCAAGTGGGCGTGTTCCATAAATCTCCATACAATAGCCAGGTATTTCTCTAGTCAACTACTAAAAATAGAGAGCTAGAAAAGAGGAGCATCATCTTCATCATTGTCATCTTACTCTGCAACCTGGATACTCTTAACCTCTCCCACCTTTACCTTTTTTCTGATCTTGGATGAGGCACCTTTCACTTTGCAGGTGTGGAAGGGTATGCCTATATCTATATCCTGGTCAGTTTCCCTCTTGGCACCCCTATGCACCTGTACAACTCAGAAACCGATCTAGGAAGGTAGGGATCTTTCTTGTTACCCTAATAGAATTTCTCCCATTCCATTTTGATTTGTGCCCCCACATTTAACTTGTAATGCCCAAAGACTACCCCTGAATTTCACATGGTGTTTGGAATTGGGAGTGATCCCAAGCTAACCCATAGTATTGGTATGATACAAGAGAAACCGATTAAATATGTATAAGAGCTAAACATACTGCAAATAAGCATAATCAAGAGAAAATCTATTTCGGTACATTGCTGTTAAGAATTTACACACTAATTATACAAAAGGAAACTGAAACTGAATACAATAACTCTGACTAATTGTCTATGAAGCCTCTAGTAATAATGACTATAGGTAGCTGGGACATGACACCCAACTATCCCTAATTAATACAATTGAACCAAAATAAAACACTAAGACTATAACTGGCTTAAATCCTCAAAAATGAAGAGAACTTATCACCAGTTGGATGGAAGCTGCAAACTACCTGTTCATTATTTTGTGAGCTAAACTAATACATACATATGAAGTATTCTAGCCACATAGGCGTATATGTGGTTAGTACTTATAGAATATGCTAAGTATGTGAGGGTGCATGCAATAAGTAAATGTGGTGTATATATATATAAAATTAAACATACATGTCAAGTGTATACAGACTCACAATGTTCATGAATAAAACTGAAATTTGAAATGTCATAAAGCATAAGTAGTATAGAAAAATCTAGTTAAGTTATTGAATCGTTACGCTTATTTTCTAAAATCATCATTTTTTGAAGATTCTTATAGCCGACATAAACCACTAAGCAACATAGAGTCCAATGTCTGACCTACATTGAGCAGGGCTACTCTATACCTTGCTATTAATAGAACCATGACTGGAATGATCACTAAGCGGAGACCATTTATACAAAGGAGACACTCTATGGAAAGTAACTCTTTACCTATGGTGACACGTAGTTTTTGGAAATTTGAGTTCAGTGAATCTTCCATTCCTCAGTGCTAAATGCTATTCTCAAAATATACTAATGCTCATAATATATGAAATTCACCATAAATTAAGCATATATATTTATAAGTCAGAATATTATCATGCTTATTTTTCTAAATTATGTTCATAAGTAAATATGTGAATTTCATATAATGTCTAATATCATAAGATTAAAACTAAAATTGTAATTATACCGTAACGATCTGTAATCTGAATAGTAAGTCTAAATTGTTTGTAAACTGAAGGAATCATGCTAACATCATATACATTTACCAACTTATGGTAATTCTTGTCAAGAGCACTACGATTCACTTCATGAAATCAACTATATGAGTTAAAACATAACTAACACATGAATTTTCATAATAATTACAATTTAATTCATAAGAGAGTATCATAGTTTCAAAATCATGTAAAATGGATATGAATACTAATCATCAAATATTTAAATTCATATGAAAATTGAGTTTTTTTTGGGAACAACGGGGGAAGAAAATAATTGTTCAAATCTCACATACTTGAACTTATAGATATCTTGATGGAAAACTTGAGTTTGGAGATTCAAAATTTAAACTTTGGAAAGAAAAAATAATTTCATTTATTTTGAGAGTAGAGAGGAGAAAGAGTGACAAAAACCTATTAAATTCTGAGTAAATAATAATTATTGAGTGATTATCATGGGAGAGTATTTTGAGGTAAGGAAAAGACCAAACTACCCTTAAGGAATCTAAAATAAATCGCATAGTTTTTACATCTGAGAACATAGTTGATGGCCCGTCAACCCATTGATGGCTCATCAACCTTCTCATCACTTTTGGTTCCTTTCTTGATAGTAGTTAAGGTTGACAACTTTAGTTGATGGGTCATCAACCAGTTGATAGGGTGTCAACTCAGGTTGTCAATCTTTGCCAGACAGACACCCTCAGGTAAAATTAGCATAACTTTCTACTATGTATCAAATTAAGATAAAATTGGATGTGTTTGGAAGAAGATTCAAGGATATTTCATTTGGTTGGTGTTGTGGCAGATCCTTGTTTTGATCGTTTGAAGTTGACTAAAAAAGAATCTCACACTAGAACTTTTCCGAAAGAGGAGTTTTCAATTCAACTATGTGTTAGGGACTTTTCATGACCCTAAAAAACATTGTAACCCACTACCAACATGCATACACTTTAGGATTTTTACATAGCTGTATCCCTTGCATAGCATATGCCACCACCAGTGCTCGAGGGTAAGTAAAGTTCGAAGTGTTGCCCGATAGATAAATCCTTTGGGACACTAGGTTTAGC
Organism: Capsicum annuum; assembly: GCF_002878395.1. Taxonomy (NCBI): domain Eukaryota; kingdom Viridiplantae; phylum Streptophyta; class Magnoliopsida; order Solanales; family Solanaceae; genus Capsicum; species Capsicum annuum. Next base: position 18,249,764 of record NC_061116.1, read on the forward strand.
CACCTCTAAGCATCAACAGTAAAATAAATACTACTAACCCCTTGGTAGTAGGCGAATTAATCCTGTCTCTGTCAACCTCATAAATTAGTTTGTCCCATATCCACTTCATGTCCATCTTCAGTTGTTGGACTTTACTCGACATTGGATATATTTGGAACCCTTACCACTACATTAATTATAGCAATATCCACAGGGACATCCACACCTTGAATACACAAACTAGGGTTGGGGTCGTATTAAAGCACAATCTGGTGTATGGAATGGAACTCCCTGACCTAGCTAAAAACTTAGTCAAAGGAGCCTCCATAACTGTCATCCAACCAAACTCTTAAAGCTGATTGTAGAATTCTGGTGTTACAGTCTATGGCTTTTATTAGGAACCCCCTCTTACAAAAATCCCCCATCCATTGGTAATCCAAAAATCATTCTCGGCAGTTCAAATAAAGTAAATTGTTGAATGATATCCTAAGTATTAATCACCTTTAATAAGGTTATATTAAAGGCTTGTTTTTTTACAAGTGTGGTTGGTTATTCTCATTGTGGTTGTGATTGTTGTCGTATCTATTATTATGGTGTGCTAAGTCGGTAAAAGGCATCTTCAAGAGATTAATATTGTTATTATTATTGTGAGATTAACTATTAATGGCTATCATCACGGGATTGAGTAATATAAGTTTGACAGATACTAAATTTTTAGGATTTTTGGTTTAGGGACATAGCTTGTTCGCTACATGACATGGCTAGTGGAAGACCATAAGACCCTTAGCATATATGAACAGGGTATTATTGAGTTTGATGGTTTCTTGAATGGATCAAGTTTGTCTTTTATTTATTTATACTTAGTTTCATTAGTGAACCAGGTTTATGATTATGTTATTTAGTATGGTCGTGGTGATTGTTAATTGGATCCTTGCCTCGTCTAAACTAAAAATGTAAAAGAAAGGCTTATCATTAGTGATGTCTTTTACCTTTGTATTTGTGGCATGGTGTAGCTTATTATTGTGTTGAATTTTGTTCACTTGGTTAATAGTCACAACCCGAGACTAGCCCCTTGTCGCAATATCATGCTTAGCACCACAAGTGATTCCAAGCAAATCCATTGTATTGGCATAATGTATGAACAACTAAATATAAACATGTATAAGAGATAACGTGACCTAGCAGAAGCTTACATGAAATAAACTTGTTCCATACATCACTGTTAAAAGGTTTACAAAAATTGTAATCTAAAAACAGAAATTGGAACTAAATACAATAACTTTACAGACTATCTATGAAGCCTCTAATAATACCGACTATAGGTAGTCGAGACATGAATGCCAACTATACCTAATCAATACAAATGAATAAAAATAACATACTCTGACTACAAAATAACTTGACTCCTCAAATAAAGAGAACTCATCACCTGATGACTCATAGCCGTGCCTAACCATGATCTTATGTAATACCCCATATTTCCTAGATCAGTTTAGCTCTCAGTACATGAGAATTCCTATATATATATATATACATGTTCAAAAATAGTCAGAATTTTCCAGCTTAAGAGCCATCATTGTGTAGGAAATTCAGTCAGCTTTCCAACAATATAAATTTTGCCCAAATTTGATATCCAGGGTGAGAAGTTATGATATTTTTAGTGAAATAGTATGTCAAATTGAGCAAAATCACATCATGATGAGGGTCAAAATGGCATTAACAAGTTTCCAGTGAGACACCGCGATTCCAGCGCATCATGGTGAAGTGCAAGTTCCTAATTGTCATTTTCCATTGAGGTACCGCGATTGGCCCGCGCCACTCCAAGGTGCAATTTTAGAATTGTCAATTTTTAGTAGCTCGATCCGATTTCACCGCATTGCGCCAAAAGGGAGTTTCACAATTGTCCATTTTTAAACAAGTTTCAGCCAACTTTTAGTGGCTCACCGTGATGCCACCGCGTTGTAGTAAAAGCCAAAATTGGGATGAAAATTTAATTCTTTTCAGGGATAATTTGTTTTTTTTTCCACGGCCCTAGTCAGTCCAAACATGTGATTTAACCCCTAATAACCTAGTTAAGTCATTATTCTATTCAATTTCTCCCAAAAATAAGAGCATTATCTCAATTTGCAAAACCCTAGCCTCCAAGAATCAAGAGCAATCTTCATGAATTCCACCAAGAAACTTCAAGAACTCATCTTACCAGGTATTTAGGTGTTCATCCATGTGCCCTTACTACCCATGGAGTCCAAGAACCTTTTTATAATATACAAGTTTTAAGATTTGTGATTTCCATGCCTAAATTAGATTGTATTCATGATTATGATGTTGTTTGGGCTTCAAACAATGATTAATTATAAGTTTCATGAAATTAAGATAGTATGTGTATTATTATGTAATCCTCATGTTAAACACTTGAATTGAGTTAAGTGTTGTACTCATGATGCTTATGTGTTGACCATTATCTTGTGCATTACTTATGTTTTCCAAGTGTTTGATAGAATGCCAATGTAAATTGAATAGTGAAATCATGACATGTTATCATGTGTTCCCATTCATGTACAAGTTTATGCCTCTCAAGTGTTTGACAAAATATCTAAATGAATGCATTATTAACAAGCAATTATTGTTATCCTTTTAAGATTTTTCCATGATGTACTATCAATTCTATCAAGTCCTTGGGATATTTAATACATAAAATCTAGCTATTTATCTTAAATTAAAGTACCTATAGAATTGTCTCAGTAACATCACAAATATTAGTACTCAGCAAGTTAAGAACTCAGTGAAACTCAGTCAAGTTCAGTTAAGTTTAATAATCAGTTTCGTTCAGTTGGAAGTAAGATTCAACATCGAGAGAACCCAAGGATGGGGGCTCACCTATTAGTAGAGGGTGTAATCTATAGTAGCAATCCTTACATTCCAAAATTATGTAGCCAGCATTGGTTGAGATATCAACTTGCCAGTTTAGGGTTAATAAGGTATTTACCTTTCTGTCGAGGGTAATACTGCTCTCATCAGGGAACCTGCCAGTAGAGGGTAACCTTTAGTTCTTCAGGATGATATTTAGTGGATCCACATAACTTAGTGTCAACTCCACATTTAGATAGTTAGAGGCTTTCAGACTAGACTATTTCACACAAATGTTCAAATTTTTTGTATAATCTATCAGTATTTCGTATTTATTTTTATATGATGAACCTTAGGGAATTTTCAGCCTAACTTCGCATTATTTCAGTATTATTATTCAGTGTTCACAATAGGTACCTGTCATAGGTTAGCTTGTGGTCTTTCAATATCGTAAGCACCATGTGTTGTCCAAGGTGCAGACTCGGGGTGCTACAAACTTGGTATTAGAGCCTAAGGTTTTGAAGAGTCCTAGGTTATTTGAAAGCCATGCCATATAGAGTCTTATGCATGGGTATGTAGTGTGCTACACTTATGGACAAGAGGCTACGAGACATTTTTAGGAAATTTTCCCCTTTTTCAGTAATCATATCTTGTGGCTGAGCATGATATCAAGTTAAACTCTTAGTCTAATTCATTTCTTCATTCCATTTACAAAACATGTCTCCCAAAAAAACCAACTGATGAAGAACTTGAAACCAACCAATACCTCCTCCTATTCAGGAAAGTCCCCTAGACGAGCATGTCTCTTATGCAGAATTCAGAGCTATATTCACCACTTTAGCCTATTCTGTATCAGCTCAGAATGAACATCCAACTGATGTTCAGGCCAACATAGTGGCCAATAGTGCTCCATCCAAGATTCGAGACTTTAATTGAATCCTCCCTTATTTTTAGAATCTAACTTTGAAGAGGATACAGAGGAGTTCCTTGATCAGGTATAGATAGTCACAGAAATTATGGGGATAACATCCAGTGAGAGTGCTGAGTTAGCCGCCTATCAGCTATAAGATGTAGCTCATACATAGTTTAAGAAGTGAAAGGTATAGAGGAGCACAGATGCAAATCCCATAGAATGGGAAGAGTTTTAAACTGCTTTTCTAGATAGATTTTTTCCCTTAGAGTTGAGGGAAGCCAAGGTGTTAGAGTTCATGAGTATGAAAAGAGTATTCCCTTAAGTTTACTAAATTAGCTAGGTATGCTCCCTATATAGTAGCAGACAATAGGTCCAGGATGAACAAGTTCCCTACGCGGTGCTCATGAACCTGAGGGACCACAAGCCAACCCATGACTGATATCTGTACCTGTACACTGTATAATATATATATATATATATAAACATAATGCGGAACAAAGGATAATAGGCCATAGGGTTCAAACTGAATATCAAACATTTGGTGGGGTATAAATACCCAAAAACAATCGAAATATTATCTGAAAACATGATAGTCTAGAAAACCTCTAACTATCTGAAAAGAGAGTTGATGGGACATATTCCCAACTAACTCCAATAACTAAATAAAACTGAGTACTACAATGATGAAATTGAATAATATGTCCTCACATGATGAGGGCTCACCACTGATACTAAAAGCTAAAACTGATCAACTACTGCTGCTATGGATCACGTGTCTCGGAACCTATGGTGTAACATAAAAGAAAGAACCATAGTGCAAATGCTTCAGTAGAACTGAGAGTACTAAGTATAATAGTGAGGTAGGCTATATGCAATGGGTTACATGTATGAATAATGCTAAATAATTTACTAATATAAAGGTGAGAGTACATGCAAAATTATGAGACTGAGACTAATATCGTGCTATATGACTACTGAATCTGATCTGACATGGTACTGATAACTGATAACTGATATAACATGGGCCAGTGTGTATGACAGTCCTGAGTCTAATGGAACTAGCTGAGTTCTATACTATATCTGTATTGAATGTATGTGACAGTCCTGAAGTCTGAAGAACTATCAGAGTTGTTTTACTGATGCTGAGACTTAAACTGTGGGAAGTAGTAGCTTAACCGACATGCCCCATGAATGCTAATATAGTTGAACTAGGGTCCAATCCTTTCCCTGATTGTAAGGGTGTCAGTACCGTGCCACGGGTAAAGATAAGCTGTGAGTGACCCTCAAATCTGGCAGTGTCCCCAAAAGAAAAAGGTGGATGTCCGCCTCATCAACCCCTAAGCTGGCAATGTTGATGTCTCAACCTATGCTGGCTACATAGTTCTGGAACACAAGGATTGCTTCTAGGAATGACACCCTCATCTGAAGTAGGTGAGTTCCCATCCTTGGGTTCACTCGGTGCTAACTTCTACTCCCATCTGAAGAGACTGAACATGATTGACTAATATGTACATAAGCTGAGTTTCTTGGATTCCGTTGACTGACAAAATGCTATTGATATCTGACATTGACTGAGATCATGAGATTTTTGAGACTTCCTAAGTCACATTACTGACTGAATACTTTGGAACATGGTTGGACTGAAGATATCGTGACAATATGACATGACTCTAGGCATACAACTATATTTTTTGGGTACAAGTACCCCTAGGACTCGATAGAAGGAAACTGACACACATGATTGACTTGTTCATAGGAATAAAGTCCACAATTCACAATATCATAAGTAGGGGATTTCAATACTACACATGGTTCAACATGGAAGTACTTTCTTAACTTCAACATCATGTTCACTACATATCACAACCACAACACATATCAATAATGTTGAATTCATGTAGAATCATAAAGCATAGAGCATAGACTTGTTACTTGGTACTCTTAAGTCATGAAAACATGATTATTATTATTCTAGGAATTTCATCGAACACCTTGCATGCACAATTTAGGCATAGGTGAAACCATAAGATTTTGCATCATGAACAACCAAGTTTTACATGTTTTCAACTCACATGGTGTCATAGATTTATTATAACACATAAAGATTCCAACTTGGGAATCATTCAACATCAACAACTTGATTATCAACATCCAACAATATAGATATCATAAACAACTAATTTCATTGATTTCAACTTACATACTAACATAGCTTTATGAAAATACATAAAGATCCAAACTTGAAACCATACAACATGAAAATAATCATACCACAACAAAGTATTCATAATACATGATTTAAAACTTGATTCTTGAGCTCCATGGATGAACACTACGCATACCTTAGATGGAAAATTCTTGATGATTAACAATGAAATCCTTTGAACTTGGGTCTTCAAATCAAAACCCTTTCTCTTGTTGTTGAGATAAAATGATGAAATAGGATATATTTTTGTTCAAATGAGCCTTAATAATATGTTTGTATATATATATATAGGGTGGGTCAAAAGACTAAAATACCCCTAAGGAAATGGAGAAAGACGCAGCTGTCCCTCTGTTGATAGTTTTGATATGTTGAAATACAATGATCATAAATTTTTAATCCGATGTTAGATTTGGATGAAACCAATTTAATTGGAAATAAGACTCAAAGATATTTCCATTTATATATAGGATCCCTCCCAGTTAATTATATACAGGGAGTTATTATCGTTTGAAGTTGACCCTAAAATTTTGGCCTGAAATGCGCCCGAAATGCGGTAGCATTTCAAACCCGTGAGTTCAGCTACTAAAATGCACCAAAAATATGTTCTAAATATGACCAAGACATACTAGGGATTTTTACCATTGCAAAGCAACTTTAAAATCAAAAAGCAGAGGTCGGGAAGGTGGCGAAATAAGTCTCCGAAGTTCGGAGGCTTGAAATATGACTAGTGTTGAACACTTAGCAAGAATTCTTCTAAGTATTGGATTTTATTATCAATCCTTAAGGAGATGGTTTTGACTTAAAATTTTATGGGGTCTTACAATATCTCCCCCTTGGAAACATTCGTTCTCGAATGAGACTTGACTGAGAGGACAGAAAAGACTATCTGAACATGAATGATTGAAACATGATCTCGTGACTGACATGACTAATAAACTGAATATATCATACTAAACATGCATATTTGATTTATGATTGATGAGATAAATTAATACATATCTGATGCATAATTATATAACTAAACTGATACATGAATGCATGACTGAATATGCAATGGTAATAGATACCTAATTTATAGTGGGAACATGAGCATGAATTTGGATATCGAATTTGTAACTGAAAGCTGAACATAAAACTGAATAAGCTTAAGGAGAACTATTACCATTACGGAGAAGAGGTGAGGGTACTTGGTTTGCGTGTCAGCTTCTGCTTCCCAAGTAGCTCCCTCTACAAACTGGTTTCGCCAAAGAACTTTGACTAGAGGGATTTCTTTGTTCCTCAGTCAACGAATCTTATAGTCAAGGATTTTGATTGGAATTTCCTCATAGGAGAGGCTGTTATGAATATCAACGCTCTGAATAAGGACTATAATTTCTGGGTCACCTATGTACTTCTTGAGCAAAGAGATATGAAAGACTGGATGAACTGAGGCTAGATCTAAAGGCAACTCTAGCTCATAAGCTACCTTGCCGAAATGACTGAGAATCTTGAAGGGATTGATATATCGGGGACTGAGCATCCTTTTCTTGCCGAATCTCTTTACTTATTTCATGGGAGAGATCTTTATACATATAAATTTCAGCAATCTCAAACTCTAGATCCTTTTACTGAACAAGCACGAATAGGAAACGGAGAACATGGCTGATTCTGAAATGTGATACATGAACTGAATACTGTGAATTGGATAGCTTGACTAAGTTATGACATGGGACATAGGCTGAGTATCATAAACTGAGCTGAGCCAATGAGTACCTGGGTTACGACTGAGATTGGAGATAGAGGGTCACTTATGGGTACCCACCACTCAAAACTGGATTCATTACATAAAAAGAGATTGGCATGTTTAAATCATAAAAGTTTGGGGGTTATAGTGTATCTGCCCCTTGGGAAACTATGTCCCTTGAAAAATGCTGGACTTGGAAGAGATACCAAGGGAAATATAAGATGATACACAAGGCACCTACGAACTAAATCGTGACTGAATATCTGAGATCTGAAACTGAGACATGATATCTGACTGAACTGAGCTTAGAGCTACCTGGCTAGTTTATCTGAGAATGGTTACATTCTTCCATGAGATTTCGGCTAGTGCATGTAACACCCCGATTCGTTGAACCGAAATGATACACGGTGCTCATGACCTCGAGGGACCACAAGCTAACCCATAACTGATATCTGTACCTGTATATTGAAAATCATGATATAATAATGTGGAATACATAGAACCGTAAGGCCATAAGGTTTAATTGAATACAATCATGTGGGTGAAAATACCTAAAACAACTCAATCTGAATATAAATCTGAAATCCTCTAAACTATCTAAATAAGGAGTTGAAGGAACATGTCACCAACTAACTCCGTAAAATTAAACTAAAGAAATAAATAAATGAATCAAATCATATTGTCCTCGAATCAATAAGGACTCACTATGTCTGCGATTGGAATTCTACCGCTACTGCTGGGCTGGAGCTCATGTCTCGGAACATATGGTGCAACATGAAAAGAAAGCACCATAACGGAAATGCGTCAGTATAATTGGAGTACTGAGTATACGAGGAAGGTAGGCTAAACATAAAGGGTTTCATGCATGAACAACACTGACGGACTAATATGAACGTGGGAGTGCAAACACACATATATAAAAACTCACATCGTGAATACGTGATAGCATAACCTATAAGCTAATACATGGTTTACTGATAACTGTCATGACTAATACTGAAACTGATAACATGGACGACTGTATCTGACAGTCCTGTATATACTAAAATCTGAAGAATATCCTAAGTTATTTTATTGAGACTGATACATAAGCTGATAACATAGACGACTGTATCTGATAGTCATGTATATACTGAAATCTAAAAAATTCCCTGAGTTCTTTTATTGAGACTGATACTGAAACTGATAACATGGACGACTGTATCTGACAGTCCTATATATACTACAATCTGAAGAATGCCCTGAGTTCTTTTATTAAGACTGATACTGAAATCTGATGGACTTAGGTACCGAGACCCTTTTGGAATGCCTTCTAAAAGTGAGAACTAAACTGGGTACCTCTGTCTGAGATGATAGATAGTGGAAAACCGTGTAACCTAACTAACTCCCTGATATAGAGTTTGGCATAATCCTCGGTGGAATAAGAAGTATGAACAGGAAGGAAATGAGCTAACTTGGTCATTCTATCTATAATGAACCAGACTGAATCATGCTGATGATGAGTTCTAGGCAAACCCTTCATGAAGTCCATGTTAACTTCTTCCCACTTCTAAGTAGGAATGGTGAACTCTTGCATGGAACCACTAGGATTCTGATGCTCTATCTTAACCTGCTGACATGTAGAGCACGTAGCCACAAACTCTGCAACATCTCTCTTCATCCCACTTCACCAATAGATATCTCGAATGTAGTGGAACATCTTAGTGTCCCATGGATGAATAGAGTATCGCGAACCATGCGCTTCTGCAAGTATTCACTGCCTCAATTCATCTACACCTGGAACACATAGACGACCCTGACAACGAAGAAAACTATCTCCCCCTTGGGAGAAAACCTTGACTTTATGATTCTGAACCGACTCTTTGAGCTTGATAAGGCTAGGATCCCTGTCTTGTTTCTCTTTGACCTTGGAAACTAGAGATGACTTTGAACTACTATGAACATATACACCACCCTCTAAAGAATCGACTAAGTGAACGCCTAGTCTGGCAAGCTGATGGATCTCCTTAGCCATCTTTTTCTTACTATCCTCAATGTGAGAAATACTACCCATGGAGAGTCGACTGAGAGCATCGGCCATAACATTGGCTTTGCTCGGAAGATAAAGAACACTCATGTCGTAATCTTTCAAGAGCTCTAACCACCTTCTCTGGTGAAGATTGAGATCTTTCTGGGAAAAGACATACTGGAGGCTTTTATGGTCTGTGAAGACATCTACATGAACTCCATAGAGATAATGCCTCCAAATCTTCAAGGAAAAAACTACGTTGCTAACTCAAGATCATGAGTAGGATAATTCTTCTCATGTGGCTTTAACTGTCTGGAGGCGTAGGCTATGAACTTACCATGCTGCATGAGGACACAACCTAAACCCACTCTGGATGTATCACATAGACTACAAAATTGTCTGAACCATTTGGAATAGCTAAAACTAGAGTGGAGGTGAGTCGGGTCTTCAACTCTTGAAAGCTCTTCTCGCATAAATCTGACCACTGAAACTTAATCTTCTTCTGAGTCAATCTATACATGGGAGATGCAATAGAAGAAAATCCCTCAACAAACCATCTGTAATAGCCAGCCAAACCTAAGAAACTCCTAATATCTGATGGAGATACAGGTCTGGGCCAGTTTCTTATTGCCTCAGTTTTTCGAGGATCTACTCTAATTCAATCATCGAAAATAATATGGCCAAGGTATGCTACTGATCTTAGACAAAATTCGCACTTGCTGAACTTAGCGAATAATTGGTGATCCCTGAGAGTCTGAAGAACAATCCTGAGATGGTCTGCATGATCACGCTCTGCGCGAGAATAGACCAGAATATCATCTATGAAGACTGTGACAAACATGTCCAAGTACTGCTTAAACACACGGTTCATCAAATCCATAAAAGTTGTAGGGGCATAGGTAAGACCAAATGACAAGACTAAAAATTAAAAGTAGCCATACCGAGTATGGAAAGCTGTCTTTGAAATGTCACATTCTCATTCTCTGAGCTGATGATAGCCTAATCTGAGGTCTGTCTTGGGGAAGTAACTGGCACCCTGAAGTTGATCGAATAGATCATCAATCCTGGGAAGAGGATATCTGTTCTAGATCGTTACCTTGTTGAGTTGGTGGTAATCAATACACATCATGAGAGAATCATATTTCTTGCGCATGAATAATACTGGCACACCCCATGGGGTAATGCTGGGTCTGATGAATCCCTTATCTAAGAGATCCTTCAACTGATCTTTCAGTTCCTTGAGTTTTGATAGTGCCATTCTATATGGCAGAATAGAAATAGGCTAAGTATCCGGAAGAAGGTCTATGTCGAAATCTATTTCCCCATCAGGAGGAATGCTTGGAAGATCTTCAGGAAAGACATCTGAGTATTCATTAACAACAGGGACTCTTTCGAGGCTGGGACATTCAGAAATGGCATCTTTAACATGCATGAGATGATACACACACACCTTAGAAATCATTTTTCTTACCCGAAGGTAGGAAACAAGTTGACCCCTGAATGCTAAAATGCTACCCTTCCACTCTAAGACAGGCTCATTCGGGAACTGAAACTGAACTATCCTATTTCTACAGTCGACTATGGCATAGCAAGAATGAAGCCAATCCATGCCGAGAATGACATCAAAATTAGTCATCCATAATTCCACTAAATCTGATGACGTGGATTTTTGAGATATCATAATCGGGCAGTTCCTGTATACCTGTCGGGCCATGATAGTTTTACCCACTAGGGTAGAGACTGAGAAGGGCTCTTCTAGGACTTTGAGACTGATTCCAAAATCGCCTGCTATGTGTGGATTAACAAAAGAAAAAGATACACCTGGGTCTAGCAAAGCATAAACATGAACATGGAAAATCTATAATGTACCCGTAATAACATCAGGAGAATTTTTTCCTGATCCTGCCGGGACTGAAGAGTTTAACTTTTGATTATGCTCACAAGCATGACATGAATAATGAAGAAAGGGGACTGTTCCTAAAACATCTTATAGCCTCCCGCACATAAATGTGGCGCGCAACACACCCATGTACAAGACTCTACTAGGTGCGGCTTTCAGACTTCCTAGGACTCTATTGAACCTTAGGCTCTGATACAAAGTTTGTAACACCCCGATTCGCTGAACCGGAATACTACACAGTGCTCATGGCCCCGAGGGACCACAAGCTAACCCATGATTGATATCTGTACTTGTATACTGCAAATCATGATATAATAATGCAGAATACATAGAACTATAAGGCCATAAGGTTCAACTGAATAAAATCATGTGGGTGAAAATACACAAAACAACTTAATCTGAACATAAATCTGAACATAAATCTGAATAAGGAGTTGAAGGAACATGTCTCCAACTAACTCCGTAAAACTGAACTGAAGAAATAAATAAATGAATCAAATTATATTGTCCTTAAATCAATGAGGACTTACTGTGTCTCTGCGACTGGAATGCTACTGCTACTGCTGGGATGGAGCTCGTGTCTCGGAACCTATGGTGTAACATGAAAAAAAAGCACCATAGCGCAAATGCGTCTGTACAACTGGAGTACTCAGTAACGAGAAAGGTAGGCTGAACATAAAGGGTTTCATGCATGAACAACACTGACTGACTAATATGAACTTGGGAGTGCAAACACACATATATAGAAACTGGCACCGTGAATATGTGATAGCATGACCTATAAGCTAATACATGGTTTACTGATAACTGTCATGACTGATACTAAAACTCATAACATGGATGACTGTATCTGATAGTCCTGTATATACTGAAATCTGAAGAACGCCCTGAGTTATTTTATTGAGACTGATACTAAAACTGATAACATGGATGACTGTATTTGACAGTCTTGTATATACTAAAATCTGAAGAATGCCCTGAGTTCTTTTATTAAGACTGATACTAAAACTGATAACATGGACGACTGTATCTGACAGTCATGTATATACTAAAATCTGAAGAACGCCCTGAGTTCTTTTATTGAGACTAATACTAAAACTGTGGGAAGTAGTATTTAACCGATATGCCCCATGTATACCGTTATGGCTAAGCTGGGGTCTAATATCTGCCCCGACTGGAGGGGTTTTAATACCGTGCCACGGGTAAGGACAGCTTGTGAGTGACCCTTATCTGGCGGGTACTCAATGAGAATGGTGGGAACCCTAAACTGACGGGATAAGCCACCTCATCAACCCTAATCTGATGGGTTTAGATGTCTCAACCTATACTGGCTACGTAGTTCTGGAACACAAGGATAACTACTAAGAATCACACCCTGAACTGGTGGGTGAGTTCCCATCCTTGGGTTCACTCGGTGCTAACCTCTACTCCCATCTGGAGGGACTGGACATGAATAACTGACTGTGCATGAATTAATCTTACTAAATTCCATTGACTGGCGGAATGTTACTGATATCTGACAACTGACTAAGATCATGAGGTTTTTCTGGGTCACATGACTGACTGAAGTCTATGGAATCATAGCTTGAGTTTAGATATAGTGAAATATGATATGGATCTAGGCACACAGCTATAGTTTTTGGGTACAAGTATCCCCAAGACTCGATAGAAGGAAACTGACATACATGACTGACTTGATCATACGAGTAGAGTCCATAATTTATAATATCATAAGTAGGGATCTCATACTAAGCATGGTTATCAACAATGTATTGCATGGAAAGGATTTCATATCACATGGAAGTACTTGCACAATCTTAATATCATGTTCCTTGTATAATCATATTGGCAACACATACCAATAGCGTGAAAGTTCATGTGGATTGCATGGTTATCATACATCTTGTTCATAAGTAGGATTTGCAAGTAAACATAGCATCATCTCATAAGAATAGTTCATGAGTATTCCAATAATATTTACAAGGAACATTATTAACATAGAAGTCGTTGGAACGTAAGGGCATATCATGAATCCTTCACTTAGTCACAATTTACCGATATTGCATGATTTCTAATTTCTTAGGCATTTTATCAAACACCTTACATGCACATCTTAAGAATAGGTGAAATCATCAAATTATACATCATGAACAACTAAATTTGCATGTTTCCAACTCATATAATATCATGAAATTCAAAAAACTTTATAAAGATTCCATCTTGGGAATCACCCAATATCAACAACATGATCATCAACACCCAACAATATAGAAATCATACTTTATAATGAAAAAGAGGGTTTTTGAGCTTTATCGATGAAAGGGATCCATAAATCAACTCACACATACCTTAGAAGGAAGATTCTTGATGATTGACGGAGGAATTTCCTTGAAATCGAATCTTCAAGCTTAGTTATGCAACTCTAGTTGTTTTTATATTTTATTGCTCTTGGATGATGAGATTTGAGATGATAATAGGATTGTAATATGTTTAAAAGCTATATATTTCATAGGGTTAAGTTTAGGGACTTGTAAGAAGTGTTAAAAGACTTAATTACCCTTAAAATAACTCAAAACGGAGTGTTTTTTGCACCTGGAACTGACTTAGGTGGCGCCCAAGTGTTTACCTAAGCTAGGTTGGGCGGCGCCTAACCAATCACCTATGTTTGGGTTGGGCGGCACCTAACAAATCGCCTATCCTTACTGTCTCTCACGAAAATGGGCATAACTTTTTGCTCAGGTATTGGATTAAGGAAAATTGGTATAGTTGGAAAGCTAATTCGATTCTCTACAATTTGGTGGGTCTAAATCATCCAAAATAACACATTAACATCGATTTATACTCATTCAAAGATGACCCTTACAAAATCATACACTAAAACTTGATGGATTCAAAAACTCTTAGCTTGTATTACCTTAAGTGACTCATATGAACATGCTTAATACATCATAAGCTATCCTATCACTAGGATATTTATTGTAAGTCACGTAATCAAGTATGAATCACAGTATAGGAGAATTCATACGTAGGAATACTTATTCACTTCCTAGCTTAGAAACATGCAGGGTATTACAGTGCAAAAAGATAGAGAGGTGGGAAGACCAAACTATATGAACTTATCTGTATGAGATAGTTGAGTAATAACATCGTATCCTGATTATTATTTGGTAAGATGAGTTGAGGCCTATGAATATCATCTAAGATAAAGTAACTAAGCCTCATGTATTGCAATTGAGATTACTTACTTGATTCTCATGGGTGCTGAGTACGAGTGCATAAATATGCTAACTTATCTGACTAATTAGATAGATGACAGTTGAATATTGGGTCGGCTAGGATAAATTGTGCTTAGCCTGAATAGTTGAACTAAAACTGTAGAGTATCATGCATAGAAGGTAAGGACTAATTTAGTAACATGAGGTAACTGAGCAAGGATTCATGAGGTCTGTATTATTTAAGAATGCGATACCTAGTGTACTACATGATTTGTAAATTGAGGTATTGGAATACCTATAACTGATTAACTTATAACTGTACGCTATAGTCAAGAAAGTCTAAAACTGAATTGAGTTTTTCTGATCTAGTTGCTGAACTGAAGCTGACATTATAACTTAATCTGTAACTAGGACTCATACTGGAGCCGTTGTTAGGTTCTGGTAACTTATTACTGATTGCTGAGGTTTAGGATGATACTGAAGTATTGAATCTTAATGGCTAAGTAACTGATAACTAATAGGCATGGTCTTGTAGGACTATCTGAGTCCTTTACTAAATACTGATTACTAGGCTAACGTTGTATCTGAGGACCGGGGGATGGAACATCGACCCCAAGGATTCAACGAGGAATCAAAACTGGGGGTATATGTGACATATTATGAATTCGTATGACCGTTAGGTACGTAACATGAATCATGAGAACTAAGCATTCTATAGACTGAGATACTGGAACACTGATAGCTGAGTAAATGGTAGCTGAATTTTGATAGTTACGTGATGGGACTAACATAAGTCAAGGATCTGAATGTACATTTACACTTTGTACTTTCACAACTTCTAAGTACAACCTCTTGCTATCCATCTACAAGCACACTAATATGGCATTCAAGCCTATCTTCATAACTACACCCTCGTGTAAAACAAGCATACGAAATCTTCTCTTAGTCATGAAATATTTACTCTCCCCCATCTAAGCAATAGCTCATCACTACACTATTTCACTAGGAGAGCTTACTGAAGGGTTTAAATTAGAAGGACCTGAAGCATGAATGGACACTAACTAAACTAAACACATGACTGAAACCTAAGGAGAAGAATATCAACTGCATGGTTATACCCAAAAGGTCTGAACTGAGAATATACATGATGTAGTGTGAATTTATTTGATCTGTAGGGGGATAACATGAGTCATGGAAATTGAGTATACTGTAATACGTGATGTAAGTACGTGAGTCAAGAGAGTCATGACCTGAGTCTAGAATTTCTATATTCGTGAGACCTGATTCGTAATACCGAGTGAGCTGGATCTGTACACTATTCTATGGAAAACATGTGAATAAGCTGGGTGCATGGAACTAATTCGTACCACAGGGTAAAATGGGACCCCTTATACTGGGAACTAAAACCATATATGATTTATGGAAAAAGGAAATGCATAGCATGGTTCATGACCATATAGTTGACATGCAATGCGTGAGTGGGTTTTATGATAGCTAAAGTGCAAAACTCTACACTGAGATGAGAATGGGCCGGGAATTGTCTTCCCTTACTGCTTCTCTAGACATACAGGCACTAATACTGGAATGAAAGAGACTGACTTGGTCACTTAATATACTATCAAGTACTTACATTCTTTTCGATATATGCTTGCCTTACTAAATACATTATCGATTACTGTTTCCTCATACGCTACTAATATCACATCTACACCTTTATTCCTAATTTCAGGTCAATAGACTAAAATTCTTCCTTGCACTGTTTAAGCCTAATAATTGGTACAAATATCCCCATGAATTCATAATCTGATCAATTCGGAAAATATTATCCCACTCTACTATTACTAAGATCCTAGATTCATGCTTCTAATTGTAGGTCATGTGCTATCATAAGATTCTGAGAAGGGATCTGACGATATATCTAAATTTAAGTTAGAGAATGAGTTCTTATCATAGTGAATGAAATCCATATGAATTTGGAACATAATGGGACTGATGGGGTATTTTTGAGTCTGTGGTCAATCCCATAACTGACTGCAGGGATTGTCTGGGAAAGCCCTATCTGTAGGACTTGAGCTTCATTGTTTCTGTTACCTTAAAAGTAAGGTGGAGTCGACATGAGTGAAGCAAAATGAGAATCTACATGAGTTTTCTTGGAAAACTTTTCTATAGCATGATTTGAGACATAAAAGAAGGAAAACTGTTCTTAAAACATCTCATAGCCTCCTGCACATAAATGTGGCATACAACACATGCAAGCACAAGACTATACTAGATGTGGCTTT
This sequence comes from Capsicum annuum, assembly GCF_002878395.1. Taxonomy (NCBI): domain Eukaryota; kingdom Viridiplantae; phylum Streptophyta; class Magnoliopsida; order Solanales; family Solanaceae; genus Capsicum; species Capsicum annuum. The sequence goes on from NC_061116.1 coordinate 18,266,837, forward strand.
TAGACTTCCTAGGAAACTATTGAACCTTAGGCTCTAATACCAAGTTTGTAATGCCCCGATTTTCTGAACCGGAATGCTACATGCTGCTCATGACCCCGAGGGACCACAAGCTAACCCATGACAGATATCTGTACCTGTACATCACATAATATATATATATATATATGCGGAACAAAGGCTGATAGGCCATAAGGTTTAAACTAAATATCAAACATCTAATGGGGTATAAATACCTGAAATACTATCTAAAAACATCATAGTCTAGAAAGCCTCTAACTATCTGAAAAGAGAGTTGATGGGACATGTCCCCAACTAACTCCGATAACTAAATAAAATTGAGTACTGCAATGATGAAACAAAATAATATGTCCTCACATGATAAGGGCTCACAACTGATGCTGAAAGCTGAAGCTGATCAACTACTCTTGCTATGGATCTCGTGTCTCAGAACCTATGGTGTAACATAAAAGAAAGCACCATAGCACAAATGCGTTAGTGCAACTAAGAGTACTGAGTATACGAGTGAGGTAGGCTATATGCAATGGGTTACATGCATAAGCAATGCTAAATAAATGACTAATATGAATGGGAGAGCACATGCAAAATTATGAGACTGAGACTGATATTTTGATACATGAATACTGAATCTGATATGACATGGTACTGATAACTGATAACTGATATAACATGGGAGACTGTATATGACAGTCCTGATTCTGATGGAACTAGCTGAGTTCCGTATGTATCTGTATTAACTATATCTGACAGTCCTGAAGTCTGAAGAACTATCTGAGTTCTTTTACTGATGCTGAGACTGAAACTATGGGAAGTATTAGCTTAACCTACACACCCCATGTATGGTAATATAGCTGAATTAGGGTCCAATCCTTGCCCTGATTGGAAGGGTGTCAATACCATGCCACGGGTAAAGACAAGCTGTGAGTGACCCTCAAATCTGGCAATGTCCCCAAAAGAGAACGGCGGATTTCTGCCTCATTAACCCTCAAGCTGGCAGTGTTGATCTCTCAACCTATACTGGCTACATAGTTCTGGAATGTAAGGATTGATTTTAGGAATCAGACCCTCATCTAAAGTAGGTGAGTTCCCATCCTTGGGTTCACTCGGTGCTAACTTCTACTCCAATCTGAAGAGACTGAATATGATTGACTAAACTGTACATGAGCTGAGTTTCTTGGATTCCATTGACTGATGGAATGCTACTGATATCTGACACTGATTGAGATCATGAGATTTTTGAGACTTCCTGAGTCACATGACCGACTTAATTCTATGGAACATAGCTGGACTGAAGTTATTGTGACAACATAACATGGCTCTAGGCACACAGCTATATTATTTGGGTACAAGTACCCCCAGGACTCGATGGAAGGAAACTAACACACATGTCTGACTTATTCATAGGAATAAAGTCCACAATTCACAATATCATAAGTAGGGGATTCAATACTACACATGGTTCTCAACATTTCATACGTGGGAGGGGATACATTCAAAGTGGAAGTACTTTCTTAACTTCAACATCATGTTCACTACATATCACAACCACAATACATATCAATAATGTGGAATTCATGTAGAATTATAAAGCATAGAGCATGGACTTGTTACTCAGTACTAATAAGTCATGAAAACATGATTATTATTATTCTGGGCATTTCATTGAACACCTTGCATGCACAATTTAGGCATAGGTGAAACCATAAGATTTTACATCATGAACAACCAAGTTTTACATGTTTTCAACTCACATGGTGTCATAGATTCAAAATAACATATAAATATTCCAACTTGGAAATCATTCAACATCAACAACTTGATTATCAATCCAACAATATAGATATCATAAACAACTAACTTCATAGATTTCAAATTACATCCTAACATAGCTTCATGAAAATACATAAAGATCCCAACTTGAAACCATACAACATGAACATAATCATACCCTAACAAAGTATTCACAATACATGATTTAAAACTTGATTCTTGAGATACATGGATGAAAATGAATACTACACATACCTTAGATGGAAGATTCTTGATGATTAACGGTGAAATCCTTTGAACTTGGGTCTTTAAATTGAAACCCTTTCTCTTGTTCTTGAGAGAAAATGATGAAAAGGGATATATTTTGGTCCAAATGAGCCTTAATACTATATTTGTGTGTATATATAGGGTACAAAAGACAAAAATACCCCTAAGGAAAGGGAGAAAGACGTAGCTATCCCACTGTTGATAGTTTAGATATGCTGAAGTAAATTGATCAAAAAATTTTACTCCGGCATTGTATTTGGATGAAACCAATTTATTTGTAAATAAGACTCAAATATATTTCCATTGATATATAGCATCCCTCCCAGTTCACTATATACAGGGAGTTATGATTATTTGAAGTTGACCCTAAAATTTTTTCCTGAAATGCGCTGGGAATGCTGGAGCATTTCAAACCAGTGAGCTCAGCCACTGAAATGCACCCAAAATGCATTCCAAATATGACCAAGACATACTAGGGTCTTTCCCCATCACAACGCAAGTTGAAAATAAAAAAATGGAGGTCGGGAAGGTCGCCAAATCATTCCCCAAAGTTTGGAGGCTTGAAATATGACTAGTGTTGAACACTTAGCAAAAATTCTTCTAAGTATTGGATTTTCTTATCAAGCCTTAAGAAGATGAGTTAGACTTAAAATTTTATGGGGTCTTACACTAATGTTCCTTGCTCAGCATATGGAAGAGGCTTAGAATAAGAAGAGAAAGGAAAAACAAGAGAGCTAGATCAAGTAGCTTCAATTTCACTGAGCCTAAGTTAGAGGACGATAACCATTCCTAGTTTCACCCAAAATCTTTAGTTCCAACTCAGGCGTTAGACAGTGCTCCAGTACGTAAATTAAGAAATGGTAACAAAGATAGGGCGCTAGGCTCTAAATATCAGGGTAGTGTCAGCAACGCTCGAACAAATCCTCTTTGCCAAAATATGGTTTTCGGGTGTGGCAATCCAGGTTATAAAATCAGAGATTGTCCTTAGTCAGGTTCACAGGGTCATTACAAGCACCCCTCAGCTCAGTTTGGTCGCCTGAATCAGCAGGGTGCCACCTCTAGTGCTACCAGTGGGCAATGCCCAAATAGGCTTTATTCACTTTAGTCCAGACAAGATCAGGAAAGTTCTCCTAATGTGGCCACTAGTATGTTAAAGGCCTTTCATTTACATATTTATTCCTTATTAGATTTAGGAGCTTCTTTTTCTTTTGTAACTCCTTATATAGCAGTCAATTTCAAGGCCAGACCAAAAATCTTAACAAAACCTTTTGTCTCTACCCCAGTGGATCAGTCTATCATAGCCCGACGAGTACGCAGGAAATGTTTGATTATGATATTACAGAAATTCACTTTAGGAGACTTAGTTGAGTTAGAGATAATGAATTTTGACATCATTCTCGACATAGATTGGCTCCATTCATGCTATGCCTCAGTAGACTGTAAAAGAAAAGTTGTTAATTTTTTGTTTCCAAATGAACCAGGCCTTGAATGGAGGGGTAGTACTATAAAACTTAAGGGTAAGTTGATTTTGTACCTTAGAGCGAGAAAAATGATTTCCAAGGGGTGTATCTATCATCTCATGCGAGTCAAAAACTCTAGTTATGAGGCAACTAGTCTTGAGTCAGTTTCAGTAGTGAGGGAATTTCTAGATGTGTTCCCTAAATATCTTCTCAGAGTTTATTCCAAAAGGAAAATTAACTATGAAATAAATCTTCTTCCAGACACTCAGCCTAGCTCTATTCCACTATACAGAATGGCTCCAGCCAAACTCAAAAAGTTGAAAGAGTAGTTGAAAGACCTCCTAGATAAGGGATTTATCAGACCTAGTGCTTCTCCATGGGGCTCACCTGTCCTATTCATGCAAAAGAAAGATGATTTTCTTAGAATATGTATAGACTACCATAAGTTGAACAAAGTCACAGTTAAGAATAAGTACCCACTTCTCAAAATTGATGACTTATTCGACCAACTTCAGGGTGCCTGTTACTTCTATAAGATAGACCTTAGATTGATCTATCATCGACTTAGAGTCATAGAATATCATATTCCAAAAATATCCTTCAAAACTCGGTATGGTCACTTCGAGTTTTGATCAGAGTGTTTAAGAAATACTTGGACATGTTCATCATAGCCTTCATCAATGACATTCTTGTCTACTCCTGTAGTGAAAATAATCATGCAGAGCATCTCAGAATAGTATTATAGACTCTTAGAGCCCATCAGTTGTTCGCTACATTTAGTAAGTACAAATTTTGGCTAAGATCAATAGCTTTCATTGGACATATCATTTTCTATGATGGCATTAGAGTTGACCCTCAAAAGACTGAAGCAGTGAGAAACTTGCCTAGACCCATCTCTCCATCAGATATTAGGAGTTTCTTAGGGTTGGATGGCTATACCAATAGTTTTTTGAAGGGTTTTCATCTATTTCATACCCCATGTCTAGATTGACTTGGAAGAAAGTTAAGTTTCAGTGGTTAGATTCTTATGAAAAGAGTTTTCAAGAGTTGAAGACTCGAATCACCTCAGCCCTAGTTTTGACTTAACCAGAAGGTTCAGATGGGTTTGTTATGTACTGTAATGTTTTTAGAGTTGGTCTGAGGTTTGTTTTGATTCATAAGGGTAAGGTTTTGGCCCATTCCTCTAGACAACTTAAGCCCCATGAGAAGAATTACCCTACCCATGATCTTGAGTTTGCAGCTATTGTGGTTGCCTTAAAGATTTACAGGCATTATTAGTATGCGGTGCATGTTGATGTGTTCACAGATCACAAAATTTTACAGTATATGTTTTCGCAGAGGGATTTGAACCTGTGTCATAGGAGATAGTTAGAGTTATTGAAAGATTATGACATAAGTATCTTGTATCTTTCAGGCAAGGCCAATGTAGTGGCAAACACCTTCAATAGGTTGTCAAGGGGTAGTGTTTCTCAAGTTGAGAATGGTAAGAAGAAGTTAGTTCAAGAAGTTCATTAGCTTGCCCGACTAGGTGTCCGCTTAGTCGATTTAGTAGAAGGTAATGTGTGGTGCTGAATAGTTCAGAATCATCTTTGGTTTCTGAAGTGAAGGAAAAGTAGGACAGAGATCCCAGTCTAGTTAAGTTGAAAGAGTCAGTCAGAGATTAGAAAGTAAAGGTTTTCTTCCATGGGGGAGATGGTGTGTTGCATTGCCAGTGTTGGATATCAGTGCCAAGTATAGATGACCTATGGCAATGAATTCCTACAGAAGTGCACGGTGCGCGCTGATTTATTCATCTAGTGGCCATTAAGGTGTACCACAATTTGTGGGAGATCTATTGGTGGAGTGGGATGTAGAGAGATATCGCAGAGTTTGTAGTTAAGTGCTCTACTTGTCAACAGGTTAAGATGAAGCACCAGAAGCCTAGTGGGTCTATGCAGGAGTTCAGTATTCCCACATGGAAGTGGGAAGAAGTCAACATGGACTTTGTGATAGATTTGCCTCATACTCGTCATTAGTATGATTTGATTTGGGATTTTATTGATAGGATGACCAAATACGCTCATTTCTTGACAGTCCATACTTCTTATTCGGTCGAGGATTATGCCAAACTCTATATCAGAGAGTTGGTTAGGTTACACGGAGTCCCAATATCCATCATTTTAGATAGAGGTACCTAATTTGCCTATCATTTTTTGGAAAGCATTCCAAAAGGGTCTTCATACCTAAGTTCACCTCAGTATAGCTTTTCACCCTCAGACAGATGGTCAATTAGAAAGGACTATTCAGACTCTAGAAGATATGTTAAGAGCATATGTTATTGACTTTAAAGGCATTTGGGATGACCACTAGCTTTTGATTGAGTTTGTGTAGAATAACAACTATCATTCCAGTATTCAGATGGCTACGTTTGTGTCCCTGTACGAAAGGAGATGTAGATCTTTGATTGGTTGGTTTGAGGTTGTGAGGCCACAACAGTTGGGCATGACTTAGTGTTTGATGCCTTAGAGAAATTTTAGTTGATTAGGGAAAGGCATAAGGTAGCCTAGAGGCAATAGAAATCATACGCAGGTGCAAGGAGAAAAGATCTTAAGTTTGAGATTAGCAATTTTGTGTACTTGAAAATCTCTCCCATGTAGGAAGTGAAGAGGTTTGGCAAGAAGGGAAGGCTCATTCCCCGATATGTGGATCCTTACAAAATTCTCAGCCGTATTGAAAAGGTAGTTTACAAGCCTGAGTTGCCTTCAGTCTTAGCTTTAGTACATCCCGTATTCCATATCTCCTTGCTAAAGAAATTCATTGGTGACCCATTAGTGGTAGTCCTCTTAGAGGGTGCAGATATTCAGAATGATATCTCTATCGAAGAGGTCCCAGTCCAAATCCTTGATCGTCAGATTTGAAGACTAAGGAGCAAAAAAATTCCCTTGGTCAAAGATTTTTGACAGAACCAGTCCGTTGAGGGAGCTACTTGGGAAGTAGAAGCAGATATGCAGACTAAGTATCCTCACCTCTTCTCCACAAACTTAGACTTAGCTTAAGGTAACAGTCTTTCTTAGATTTATTTAGTTCTATGTTCAGTTACAATTACAATCTTGGTATCAATTACCATTGCATATCATCCTCATGACAGTCAAGCATTCATGAATCAGTTCATCCGTGTAATCATGGCTCAGTTATGTATGTTCAGCATGAAAACTTAGTTGTCAGTAGTTTCATTCATATAATTATACTTCAGTTGTGTAGGTCCAGTATGTAAACTCAGTCTATCAGTATTTCTTAGCTTAATCAGTCTAATTCGAGGATGAATGTTCCCAAGGGAGAGCTATTGTAATACCCCATATTTTCTTAGATCAGATTAGCTCTCAGTACATGAGAATTCCTATATATATATATATACTTTTAAAAATACTTAGAATTTTTTAGCTTAAAACCTATTATTGTGTAGGAAATTTAGCGAACTTTCTAATGTTTTGCCCAAATCCAATATCCGGGTGAGAAGTTATGGCATTTTTAGTGAAACAGTATGTCAAATTAAGCAGCATCGCATCATGGTAAGGATCAAAATGGAATTCATAAGTTTCCAGTGAGACACTGATTCCAGTGCATCGCGGTGAAGTTCCAGTTCCTAATTGGCATTTTCTAGTAAGGTATCGCGATTGGCCCACATCACGCAAGGTGCCATTTCAGAATTGTCAATTTCTAGTAGCCCAGCACAATTCCACCGCATCGCACCAATAGGAAATTTAACAATTGCCTTTTTTAAACAAGTTTTAGCCAACTTCCAGTAGCTCACCACGATGTCACTGTGTTGCGGTGAAAGACAAAATCAGGATTTTCAGTGAAGAAAATTTAAATTTTTCTAGGGGTAATTTTGTTTTTTTTCTATGGCCGTAATCAGTCTAAACACATGATGTAATCCCTAATAACTTAGTTAAGTCATTATTCTATTCAATTTCCCTTAAAATCAAGAGCATTCTCTCAATTTACAAAACCCTATCCTCAAAGAATCAAGAGCAATCCTCAAGAATTCCACTAAGAAAATTCAAGAAATCATCTTCCCTGGTATGTTAGGTGTTAATCCATGGGCCCTTACCACCCATGGAGTCCAAGAGCCTTTTTATATTATATAATTTTTATGATTTGTGATTTCCATGTCTGAATTAGATTGTATTCATGATTGTGATGTTGTTTGGGTTTCAAACCATGATTAATTACAAGTTTCATAAAATTAAGATAGTAAGTGTGTTGAATTATGTAATCCTCATGTTAAACCCTTGAATGTTAAGTTGAGTGTTATACTCATGATGCTTTTGTGTTGACCATTATCATATGCATTACTTATGTTTCCCAAGTGTTTGATAGAATGCCTATTTAAATTGAATGGTGATATCATGATATGTTATCATATGTTCCCATTCATGTACAAGCTCATGCCTCTCAAGTGTTTGACTAAATGTATAAATGAATGCATTGTTAACAACTAACTATTGTTATTCTTTTAAGATTATGCCATGCTTTACTACTAATTCTATCGAGTCCTGGGGGTATTTAATACCCAAAATCTAGCTGTTTACCTAGAATTATAGTATCTACAGAATAGTCTCAGTAATGTCACGAACAATAGTACTCAGTCAGTTATAGAACTTAGTGAAACTCAGTCCAGTTTATTTCAGTTTAATAATAAGTGTCGTTTAACTAGGAGTAAGATTCAGCACTGAGCAAACCCAAGGATGGGGGATCACCTGTTAGTAGAGGGTGTAATCCTTAGTAGCAGTCCATGCATTATAGATCTATGTAGACATCTTAGGTTGAGATATCAACCTACAGTTGAGGGTTGATAAGGTGTTTACCTACCAGTTGAGGATAATATTGCTCTTATCAGGGAACATACTAGTAGAGGGAGACCCTTAGTCTTTTGGGATGATATTCAGTTGATCTACACAACTACCATGGCATGGTACCAACACCTTTCGAACTGGGGTTACAAGTTGGACCCCAATCAGTTTAGAGAGGGGCATGTCAGTTAGATGATTACCTCTTATAGTCTCGATTTCAGTCTTCAGTATAGAACTCAGTCCAGTTCTACAAAACCATATCTGTTAGTTATTAGTTACTCACTTATCAATTATACAGCTAACAGAACTCAATACTCAGTTACAGTATAATCTCAAATACATAACATGCATATATGTATATGCACAGCATTGCATACCTAGTGATTTCAACAGTTTCAGTTCTCTATGTACTCTGATTCAGTTACTTCATGTCATTTAGTTAGTTACTGTTCATGCATATGAACCCATGTATATTGGTCTTACCTCATTTAGCATATCAATACATTCCACGTACTGATTGCATACTCTTTTCTTGTGCTATGGTGTCTCATGTCATAGGTTCAGACACTTAGGTTCCTGATCATGCTTATCTAGATTCAGTTAGCAGCAGCAGATTCAGTAGTGAGTCCTCATCCATTGAGGATATTATTTATTTCAATACTTCATCAGATTTAGTATTTCTTGTAGTAGGAGTTAGTTGGGGACTTATTTTTTCAACTCCACATTCAGACAATTAGAGGCTTTTGGACTAGAACATTTCAGATAGATGTTAAGTTTTTCAGTATAATCTATCAGTATTCAGTGTTTTTTTTTAGATTATGAACCTTATGGAATTTTCAGCCTAACTTACGCATTATTTCAGTATCATTATTTAGTGCTCATATAAGGTACTAGTCATGGGTTAGCTTGTGGTCCTTCGAGGTCGTAAGCACCGTGTGACGTCTAGGGTGCAGACTCCTGGATGTATGCTCTGAATCATGAGCTAAAACACTCCTGGATAATTAAAAAGCTATAGAAGCACAAATATCTCATGGGTTTTAAAACTAATTATGAATATATTGTAAATCGATACAGTATGTTAACTGAATGCAAAAAGCTAAACTATAGTACAAATATCCTATTTAGCATATATATATATATATATATATATATATATATATATATATATGTTGATATGAACTAATTATAAAAAATATTATAGTGAAAAAGAAAGTAAACTGAATTGATGGTCATGTACAAATACTGAGTCTGGAACTATGGGATCTACTATTAACTAACATACCCTATCTAAGTTAAATGGCGACAAACTGATAACCTAATCTAGAAGGGTGCTCTATATCTTGCAAGGGGTACAAGCACTAACTGGCATGGATCCACTTAACCATTGTCTAAAAAGGCAAAGGTGTCCAGATACGATCGATAACCGTTTACATCCTATAATGGAAATGTAGTTTCAAGACTTTTGGATTTCTACTAAAGGTATCCTGCTAATTGGATGGTGAGCCTTCATTCCATTCCCACTCGGTGGAAAGTACTACTCCCAACTAACTTAATGTGAATAACTGATAAGCTCATTTATTCTGAAGTCTTAGCCTAAGACATTGACATGTTATCTAAAAGCATCATATAAATATTTCAAGCTAAAGAACTTAATACGGAACCATCAATTTATGTAATGCTTAGTCATTAGGAGTTCAGAACCCACCATCTTTGAAGAATACAATTATACATGAAAATTTCAATAGTCTTAAACAAGTCCCAAAATACTGCATATCAATATATTCAGGATCCATAAAATGAAAAGTCTGCAAAGGTACTGAGTTTTATAGAAAAACCTGTCATGTCAAATTAATATTACTAAAATCCATCAAAACATGTATAATTTATTTGAATGAGGCCACAGTCCATAAGACAAGCATAATTATTTACACATTAAAATAACCGAGTTAAAGTCATGAAAACATGCATAATAACTTTGACAGGAACTAAAATCATGAAATAACATAAAGAAACAAACTTTAAAATTTTTTGCATAGTTGGGTATAAACCCCAAATTATGAAATTTCTTGAAAAGCATGCAAGTGCATAAATCATAGATTTTAAATCATGCATGAGATATAATAGGTAATCCATTAAAATCACAAGTTCTTACAAGAGGATAAATTGTGAACAATAAGGGGGCAACATACTTTGAAACCATGAAATTTGTGCAAAACCCCAATGGAATAAATTCATGAACTTAAAAGAAAACTATAGTTAGGGAATGGGGATGAAATAAAAATTCTCATTGAATACATGATTTCTTGGGGGAAAGTTTTAGTTGAAGCTTTGGAGTAGAATTTTATGAAAAACCATTGCTTTGTTTTTCTTGATATTTGCAAGGATAAACAAGAAATTTTGAAAATTTTCCTCGAAGTGTTATGGATGAATTTCGGGGTTTAGATGGGTGTGGGAGGTTAGTGTGGGTATAAGGATGAAAATTCCCTTAATTTTTAAAGGAAAAGTGAAACTTTTATTCTTGGAAATGGGGTGTGCTCACACGGCCCATCGCATGGCACCTAGATATGTCTGGCATGGCTTATCACGTGGAACCTAGCTGTGCCTCTCATAGACCATTATGGAGAACCCAACTGTTCCTTACATGGCCAATCACACGACCCTTTTCCCCAAGCAATGATTTTATTTTACGACCTAAACTTAACCTAGACATTTTTGAACCTTCTTAAGTGTCAAATGTCCTTATTTTATGATCCTGATCTGTTATAAGATACTTCAAACATGCTGAACTAGTGCTAGGAGTGAGAAAAATAAGGATACATGGCCATCATATTTACAAATAAAGGATATTGCTAGGCTGGTATAATAAAAACCACTAACATAAAATTGATTTTTGAAATTGAATATCCATAATGGATGGGGATGTTTTAAAATTTGGGAAATGTTTTAACTGAACTACACATAACGTGATTTGCATATAACGAATTTACTAGAATGGGCATAGACATTAAAATTAAGAGTGTAAGACTTAAGAGGAATGAGCGAAAATTACTGGATCTATCTGTTTGATTCCTAAAATGACTTATGGGGCTATGAAGAATTGATTCATACTAAGAGTTTAGAACTCGACTGAATTATCTGTGGTAGGAAATACACATAGAACTTTAAAATAATGGATAATAGAGTGGAAATTTTGAGAGATACTGATAAAGTAATATTTGTTCATCTGATTCACCTAGTTAGAAGTTCTATCATTTGGAGAAATAACTCATAGGCATATTCAGAGTGAGACATCTAAATGAAAGATTTTAACATGGTTTGGGAATCCTAGTCTGTGGATCTGAGGTCACCAAATATAAGTGGTATAGGTTTAAACATGACACCTCTTCGGTCCAAAATTATCCATCATTGAACATGGGAATTTTGAACAAGAACTGAGAATAGGACTATAATACGTTAACCAATAAGTCTAATAACTTTCCATTCTAGCAGCATTTCTCAACCGTTCTCCTTCAACTAAAAGTACTAAACATAATTGGCATAAACTTCTAAATTTCATTGGGGAAACAATACATGTCTACTAAAAGCTTATTTGCATGGTCATACTCTCTTCAAATTTAACTCTAAGATACAAAGCACTACGTAACATCCCAATTTTTGCGCTACAACTTTAACTATCATTCCTATATGTGTAAACTCTAGTCCAAATGTTTCCTATGTTAATATAAGTTTCATTATCATTATAATAGTGTGTGAAGTTCTGTTGAGGTGAAAGGTATACATAGGAATCACTTAGAGTGAACTTGAGCTAAGAGCCTTTGATTCGTCCAAAGTTTGGTATTTGATTCTACAAGGGTCTACTTTGAACAGGTATAAATTTTTATGTACATAAAATTATGTAGATCAAGATACAGTAAGTTGTATATAATTGAATTAGCTTTCTAAAAATATCAATTTTGCCTTAATCTGATACCCGAGTGAAAAGTTATGGCGTTTTCCGTGTGAGGCAGTAAGCCGATACGATTGGGACGCGACGCGATGGTCCTCAACACGATGAGTGATGGGATGCGATGGCCAATGCAATACGGAGCTGTTTCACATGCTATTTCAGTTCTTAAAGGATCTAGGGGCACTTTGGTCACTTCCATTCATCCTAATCTGCCCACAACACTTAATTTCAGCCACCAAAAGCAATATACACATTCTTATTCATCTTTTTCTCTCCATGAAAACCTTAGCCCCCTCTAGAACACCAAGACCTTCAACAAATTTTATTCAATACAATCAATGAATTAAGGTTCCTCCATCCAAGAAATTCAAAAATCCATTATAATATCTTCAAGATAAACAAGAATTTGAGTTCTTATGTTCAAGAATTCCAAGAAAAAGCTTTCAAGAACATTCCCAAAGTTTTCAAGTCAAGTTCTCTACATCAAATCAAACCTATTAAGGTATGTGGGGTTATGAACAAAGATAATCCTTTCATCCTTGTGCCCAAAACTAGTTTTTAAAATTGAATTTACATGAATTTGTATGATTTACAACTAGGGTTCATACCCAAAGTTTCTTGTTTTGAGTTTATGGATTTATAAAGTGACTGAAGTATGAAAATGCTTAGTTATCTTGTTGTAACGAATTCTCTTTCATAATTTGAACACGATGAGTATGATTTGAGACATTGATTTAAGATTTCCAATTAAGCTTTAAGCATGACATTATGATTTTGATTTTATTATCTTGACTTGAATTGTTAAAGCGTTTCAAGATTATTATTGTTAAACATGAAGTTTATTGAGATTTGACATTATTTTCAAGTACGGGTTGTAATACCTAAGTTTAAGTCAAGATATTTCAAGAAAGATGATATTTGAGCATTCTTTGATAAGTATGTATATTCAGATTTTTAAGAAAGATTTAATCTTTTGATCCTTAGCTAAGGTATGGAATCCACACAGATTAGTTTTGATTACCGTTAAAAACAGAGTGATGCGTAACTGGTTTTCATTATAAACCCTTATGCTATTTAAAGGTGGATTTTCTAAAGTTTTGAGCAATAATTATGAGAGTAGTATTTAGTACCAAGTTGGGTATGATTCCAAGGTCTCACACCCCAGAACTCTAAGCTATCGTAGGTTTAAGTGCCCATAGTAGGCTAAATCAGTGATCACTTAAGATAAAGTTCTATTCTGATGGAAAGGGTAGAACAAATCTCCCCAATGTGTGTAAGACGTTGGACTCCGTGGCAGCTCACATGGTTTATGTCGGTTAGAAGAAATTCCTACTAGAAACAGTAAAGATACAACTTTTAGAACTAAGTGTTATGGCTCACAAGTTTTATACAGTATGTTTTATCATTCATGATTTATGATTTTCAGCTTTCAGTTATTCAAGACAATGTGAGTAATTTACACTTAGCATGCATTCTTTTACAAATTTGTATAACAAAAACAACAAACCCAGTGTATTCCCACAAAGTGGGGTCTGGGGAGGGTAAAATGTACGCAGATCATAGCGCTACCTCTAAGAAGTAGAGAGGCTGTTTTTGATAGACCCCCGACTCAACATTGAGATATTGTATTTATGATGCATTCACCCCCACATGCTTAGTACATTTCAAAATTAGTGATCCATATATATATCTATGTGCTACATTGTCTCATAATATCGGTACGAGTTGTAGCGCACACATCATATTCAGACAGCTTACAGCTTCCAGTCAGCAGGTGATGAGTCCTTTTGATTCAAGGGCTCGAGTCAGTCATAGTTTGAATAGTATTTTATTTTTTTCTTTATCCAGTTGTATTGATTTGGGATAGCTGGGGGTAATGTCCCGACTACTTATAGTCAGTACTAGTAGAGGCTTCATAGACAAAGAGTAGAGTTAATATATTGAATTTCAGCTTTGGTTTTATATAAAACAGAGTTGTAATAATTTTTAATAGTTTGTTTTAAAGATATTTAGCTAAAGATTTATCTTTTGCTTATTTCATTTCAAACTTACGTATTTATTTCAGTTGCTCATGCGTTATGCCAGTACAAGGGTTAGCTTGGGATCACTTATGGTCCTAAGCACCGTCTGATGACTAGGAGGTAGTCTCGGGTCATTGCCCACTACCACTAAAATAAACATATTGCTGTCAACTATGGTTATCTATATTCAACAGCCTCTAAGAGCTATCACCCAAGAACATACTTCTTCTTTTCACCTTAATCAATATACCTTAAGTTCTATCAGTAGTCACTAACTTCCAAAAGTCATTTTCTATGAATTTATATCAATAAAACCATTTTAAGCCTATCATTCAACTGCCATTGACATCACCACTATCTTTGCATAAGAAGAGTCATTGAGGAACTAAAATATAAGGATAAGGAGTAAGATGGATACTGTGAAATCTTGACTCAAGGATTTTCATAACTTTGACACTCAACTGAGTCCCGAGAAAAAAAATATAGTATGAACAAACTTGTTCAAGTTAATTTATATTAGAGTATAAGTGGCATATTCTAATTTCTCTTGTCATCTAGGATGAAATATGAGGTCATATAATTAAGCATACTATAGAACATGACTACAAGAGTTATGAAATGTATGATATAAGACCGAAATTCATAGTTTCATTAGGTATGGTTAGGGATAGGGAGTGTGACTTCTACTTCTCATGCTAGGCATAAATCTATATATAGTGTATGAGTAAGAAGTATGATCATAGAGATAATGTGTAAGATGCGATTATTATGTTACAATAACAGGTTCACACTGATGTTTTTAAGATAGGAATAGGTCTATGCATCCACTTAACTCTACTTTAGAACTTACTAACCTTACAATTTGAATCTCAAGACTTTATTCATTCTACCTTCTATCATCTCTCTTTTAGATAAATGTTGCCTTTCAATGTTTGCAGATATTTTGAATAAACTCTAAAGTAAGCCATCTTGTCCTACATTAATAGCCAGTATGGTAACTCTAAACACATGAATACTAAGCCCCCACTGAAAGACTAGATCAGAAGATACAAAACATATGTTTGGGGTCCAGTTTAAGATAGTACCCCATAAATAATTATTGCAAATGGCAATAACTTCGACCTCAAACTTGCACCCCCAAAATCACTTGCAAGATAATCAGCTTCTATTCATGTACATGCTAGGTCAACCTACTGGATCCCTTCTATAAAATGAGCCCCATAATATCCACATAGTCATTATCTTTATCTCACTTAGAAACCATAATTCAAACATGATATAACATTCATCATGGACAACTATTCAACTTCTCATACACTATACCAACCTTTGACTACTATGTAGGGATCAAGGAAGCACTAGTCCACCAAAATTCATAACAAATTATAGTCAACTTAAACTAAACCACCTATCTAACATATGTCTACACACATATTCTTCTTTCATGGATTTTCAAATCTTCCTTACCACGACATAATACACAATACACAACACACTATAAACCATTCATTCATATTAATAATTTATAAGCTTGCCAATCCTCAAACCACTCTAAAATGCTTCACTTAGAGACTCACACTCAGAGTCATTTTTTCACTACTATATTGTTTAAAGATTTGGATCTATGAGGCCTTTCCTAATCTTAAAAAAATTGCTGGAAAATCAATAAATGAGCCCATTCTCATTCCCCGTATCCTCAGATGGCACACTATAAAAAGTGTCAAGATAATCGAAGGCGACCCATTCAAGCATAATGGAAAAGTTATCGAGGTATGAACTTATTTTTTATTATGCAATAGTACTATTGTTGTATCGAATGTTATGTAATTGTTAATTAATTTTTTGTAAAATGTACACCCGTACATCATCCCTACTATTCGTGAGACGAAGAAGAATTACATGGTTACGTTTAAGCCATATACAGACGAGGTGAAGAATAACGTCCTTGATGACTTAAAGAAAAATTTACAAGGGGTTATTTCCCTTACTTCAAATGAGGATAGTGATGGTGATAGGCATTTGGGTGGTAACCCCATTGGAGTATGAATTGGTGATGATGCCTCTCCGAGCCCCTCAAAATATACAGTAGGCACCTCTGTCGATGAGGATCTTCATTAGCATGTTTCTATGCTCGAGGAAGCAGTGTTGGATATTATTTCCTATATCAAAGGGAAAAGACTAAAGAAAAAAAAAGAATGAACGACAACATGAGTGAGGTAACTTCATTTAATAATTGATGTATTTGATGAATTTTTAGCTTTAAATATTAGTAACAATTTGTAATATGATGTACAGTGCAGGTGTACCTTCGTAGATCTGAGATAAATGAAGAAGGAGAAAAAAAAAGAAAAATGGATGAATTGGCCACTGTTGTGGCAAAAGAGGAAAAAAAAGAAGAAAATAAAGATGAACAACAACAAGAAGAATAAATGAAAGAAGATAAAAGACAAGAAGAAATTAAAAAAGAAGCAACTGCAGAAGAAGAAAAAAAGCTAAAAAAGAAGCAGCAGTAGATGAAGAAGAAGAAGAAGATGATGATGACAAAAAAGAAGATGAGAAAGAAGCAGCAGATAAAAAAAAGAAGTTGAGGAAGAAGCAATTGATGCAGGTGAAGAGAAAAAAGAAGCAGCTACTGCAGTTGAAGAAAAAGAAGCTGAGAAAGACGAAGTAGTTATTGCAGATACTGAAATAGTAGGAGAACAAGGTGAGAAAGAAGCAGCAGATGCAGATGTTGAAAAAAGGAAATAAAGCCAAAAATGGAAAAGAAGAAGCAGGAGACAAAGAAGAAGGAGAACAAAACTAAGAAAAGAAGAAGCGGATCAAAAAATTGTAATCATGAATATCGTTGATGAAATCAATAGTAACATTTGTGTTGATAAGGAAAATGAGAAAAAAGACATTTGAATAACAATACTGTTAATGTGTTGAATGATCAGTTGTTAGGATATTACAAATATTTTTTTTATTTGACAAATATGAAAGTTGAAGGATCTGTTGGTAGGATATGACAAACATTCTTTTATTTTATAAAATTTGTTATGATTCTACACTAAATCTGCTTTTATCAAACTATATTATTGCATGAAATTTGAATATGCATTGTGTTGTCATAATTAATAGTGTGTATAGTTGACATCATAGAATGCATATTTAATCTATCGTATATTGCTTCCATAGTCTATCATTATCATGCTACTCGATTTTAAGTTGATGTGTTATTTGATCAACTATGATTCTATGAAAAATAGTATTAACTTTACTGAAAAATAGAAGTATTTTTATTTATTCAATATCACTAAATCCATGTTACACTTTTTCAAAGAACGGATAATAGCATTATATCACATAACATCATTTTTAGGTCATTCTCCATTTCTTCGGTCAAAATCAATTTTTATTGTGGTTTAGTCCTCTTTATTTGGGTGTCATGTAGCAATACTTTCAAGTGATCCCTCTGCTCTTCTATTTTTTTAAACAAAATCGGGAGAAAATCTCTATTTTCTTTGCATTCTCGAAGTCTTTGTAGTAGATTAAATTTTTTTCAAGTCATGAAAATTTGATGTCTTGGATTCCGGACTCAACGTTGATGAACCGCTTGGAGGTGATACCTCATTAAGCCATTTAAAAAATGATCATGCCCCATTATCCTAGGAAAAAAATAATAATTACATAACAATTTACTTAATTTTATAAAAATGACATACACGACTCACCTTTGCAATTGCACAATTATAAAATTTGCGACCTAAATTTGAGTCCGTGCATGACGTCCACAAGACAGTTGTATTTTCACAATGACAAATTAGAGTCTTTTTATAATTAGATGTTTGAGATACTTGAGACATTATAGAATTTTAAAATAAAAATAAAGTGGATGAAATAAAATAATGAGGGATGAAGGACTTTATATATGAAGTAAAAATAAGTGTTAAACATTGAAGGAGTACAAAAATAGTTGTTTGTTATCGTTGGAACCGTAATTGTGTTTTTTGAACTGTTGGTGACACTTAATAGACTGTCATAGATCATGATCTATGTCAGTCATCAACGAGATACTAAAGTATACCGTAGATACTCGTAATTGATGGATCCTCACTAACATATTTTAAAAAAATAATTCAGTAAAAACTATACTTGTGATTTGAGGGTGCATCGATTCTCTTAGTTTATCGTAGACTTATACCATAAGCAGTGCATCGATTGATCTCCTGATTATTTGTAGACCACAGAGATCTATGTACACTGGTAAAGACCATTCTTGGATGTTGTTTAAAAATAAATAAATTAATTAAAAATAAATGTAGTGTGGGTTTCTACACATATAAAGTAGTGTAAACAAGTCACATAATCATATTAGAACTTATACAAATTAAGGATGGTGAATTAAGGAGTGTGTATGTGGGTAGTGGTTGAACAAACAATATCCTAAGAGTAATGTTTGTCAAAGCACAAGTATGTTTTGAGGATGTTGATTGTTCGACCACTATCCATTCCACATACTCTTTTGATTTGGGGGGGGGGGGGGGGTTAAGGAGTGTGTGAAATGAGTAGTTATCAAATACAATCAACATCCTTAAAACATACTTTTACTTTGACAAACATTACTGCTAGGACATTATTTGTTCAACCACTACCAATCCACGCACGCTTTAATTCACCATCTCTAATTTGTATAAGCTCTAATATGATTTTGTGACTTGTTTACACTCTTTCATATGTGTAGAAATCCACACTATATTTATTTTTAATTTATTTATTCATTTTTAAATAATATCCAAATAATGATAGTTACCAGTGTACATATATCTCTGTGGTCTATGAATAATAAGGAGATCAATTGTTGCACTCCTTACGGTGTAAGTCTACGGTAGACCAAGCAAATCGATGGACCCTCAAAACACAAGTATATTTTTTTCATGAATTTGAAATGGGTCAACATCGATGGCAGTCTATTAAGTGTCACCAATAGTTCAAGATTGTTTGTTTGACCAACCCCAAAATCATGTGATCATATGTTTAAACCTTTTTAAATTTAATTATTTTCTTTCACCACTCCCAAATTATGTGATTATGTTTTTAAAATTTTTAAAATTTAATTATTTTCTTTAACCAGCCTCAGAACACGTGATTTATCAATTTAAATCTTTTCTAATTCAATTATTTTCTTTCACCAGCCCTAAAACATGTTATTATCTGTTTAATTTTTTTAATTTAATTATTTTCTTTCACCAGCCTCAAATCATGTGATTATCTATTTGAACTTTTTTAAATTTAATTATTTTATTTCAAACTATAACCTACTCATGGCCCATCGATTCATATGGTCTACGATCGACTACTATATTTGATCGAGGCGTGACTGAGTCTAAGATCGATGATAGACTATTTATGTGATCTATATTTATTATCAAATTTTTTTACTCTACGTGAATTTAATCAAGTCAATCTACAGATGCATTCATTGAACAAGCAATAAAGCAAACACAAAAAACAACAAGAACCAAAAAATAGGAAACAAAATTTGAAAACAAAAATATTTATATTAATATCTGTTCATTGCACAATTATAAATTATCATCAGTGGCCAGAACAAGCAAAAAAATCAAAAAAGAAAGTTTTCTTCTAACAACAATCCTACCAAGAAAGTTTCTTCTACAATGAACACATACAAAAACTTATAAACATAAAAAAAAATAAAAACTTAAAAACTAATTTTAGGGGGATACTGGGGGTGATGTAGTCACGGCCTTCTATTCCAAGCCTATTCAGAACTGCTGTAACGCCCAAAAGTTTTTCTTAGATAAATTTTTGTCCCTAAAATATTAAGCATGACCTTCTAGAATGATTTATACTTTGTTCCGGTGGAATCCCTCAGATTTTACCTTTTCATTTCGTAGATGATTGAATAAGTTTTCCTTCAACATAAGATGCATGAAAAATGGACACACGGTGAAGGAGTTATGGTTAATTTAAGTCCTAGTCATAAAACATTGTCATTCTTGTCCTTGGCGCATCGCGGAGAGAGTGTAAATGACGATGGTCAATTTCCAGTGGGACTCCGCGATGGTGGCACATCGCGGAGTGGGCCAATTTTTCATTCATCAATTTACAGTGAGCCACCGCAATAGTGGTGCATCGCAGTGGCCCATTAAATCGGACCCCTAGTTATATTTTTCCAGTTACATTAAGGGTTAAAAAGGGGGTATTTTGGAAAATTACCCTACCCCTAATCCGTCTATAAACATATAATCAATGGCATAACAAAAGCACTTTATGTCCAAATCTTCATTCTCTAGAAAGCAAAAACCCTAAGCATCCCAAAACCTCTTTCAAGAATCTCAAGATTCAACCATGAGTTTTTGAAATTGATGAAAGATTTGAAATTCCCAAACCGTAGGATTCAAGAATCAGTCTCTAATTTCCTATTTGAGGTACGTGGGGTTTATCCTAAAAATACATGGGTTTGTTGAAAATACTCAATTATGATTTAAAGATTATAAAGCATGAATTTGTTAAAGGAATTTGAAATCCATGATTTTTATTATGCTTTATGCATGTTATTGATATTGTTGTTTTGGCATTTAGGCCTCATCCCCTCAAATTGCTTTACAAGTATATGTATATGTATGAAACTGAAATTTAAGATTTGTTTGAGAGCACAGATTATGAAGTCCCTCTCTTGTGATAAATTCAAGTCTATGATCTTATTGTGAATGATTTAAAATGCATTATTTAGGATTTGAAATTAGTTTTCTGAATACCTTAGTGTCTGAGCATGATTTATAGATGATGATAGGGAGCTTCTTGATATAATTACATCCTTGTTTTAAATGTAAAAGAGTTGCATGTGATTGAGAAATTTGACATGACCACCTTGTATTATTGAAATGCTTGACAAAGAAAGTTCCTTCCATGGGTTTACATGAGGTTTGAGAGAGAGTTTCTTTGAATTGATTTATTGATATGGTGGTCCCAAACTTATGTTTTGAAAATAGATATTATAATATGTTATTAATGGCTCAGAGATGTGACTTGTAAGTCAATGGTATGACGATACCATAAGTATGTATGCCATAACAGATAAGAGATTTTAGAGTATGTTTTGAGAAGATGCATGATTTTAAAAGAGTTAAAAAATGAGCTTAAAGAGGATTAGGTGGTAACCTGAAGAGGTCTTAAGTTTAATTAACTCTTATCTTGAAATCGTATTTGCCGATACGGGTAGGTTATTAGTGTATGCTGGCGACGGCCGTATGGCATAGTAGATTTAGAGACTCCGACCCTTGCGGCACACTAGGGTTGGGGGCTTGGATACCGAGTTAATAGCTACTTCCATATAGCCCGTGGAATTTCAGAGTTGTAGGGTATACCATCTAGTGCAGAAGTAAAACAAAGAATGTCTCAGAGTTCAGATGATTCTACAGTCTTTCAAAAATGCCCATGTGATTTCTTACCATATGATATGTTTATGAGTTATTTTAAATTTCTCACATAGATGTTGAATATAAATTATTATTTTGGGTTTTCTCTGCATACCAGTACATTTGTATTGACCCTCCTACCTCCCAAGGTCTAAAGCTCAATTTAGAGGTCTTGCTAAATAGTAAAGTTTTCAGACAACAGTGAAGTGTGCAGTTGGTGAGCCTTCTTAATTCCAAAAGTCCTGTGTCTTTCAGATTATGTTATTTATTTTGGTTTAGGTCCACTGGGGGCCTTGTCCAGATTTAGACAGTTGTCATTTGATTATGTAGTAGAGATTTCGCAGACTATTCCAGATGTTATATAGTTGATTTTGGATTTCATTCCTTATTATTAAACTAAATCCAGAGTATGATCATGTTTCTATAACAGATTAGATTTTCGTATCTTCTTTTATTATATGAATATTGTGCATGATTACCAAATAGAGAAGGGCATTCTGGGACTTCATAGTTTGGGATGTCCATCATGGCCAGGCCCTCGTTCGGGTCATGACAATCTTAGTATCATAGCATGGTTCATGGTCCCAGGGTGTCTGCGAAATTGCATTGGGTAGAGTCTTATTTATGGGTGTGTAGCACGCCAAACTTATAAGTAGGAGGCTACAAGGCATTTAGGAATATCTCTCTTTCTTTATGTTCTAGTTCGTGCAATAGAGTCGGAATGTTCCTCTTTCATACTCTAGTTCATGCTATGGTATTGCCCATACGAAAGTAAAGTTATCCCAATTCTTTCCTTACTTTGATGTGCTCAAATATGTCTCATTGTTGAGGTGAATCAAGTCTAGAAGTTTAGAATTTAAATGGTATGGTCCTTTCTGATTGAGCCATATAAGATTTTAAAATTATGCAAGGGCTTGAGAAGAGTCCGTTAGTGCTTCAGAGTGTATTGATTCTAGTGTGAACCTTGATTATGATGAAATCGTGCTTTCTAGCCTGCGGTATTGAGTGTATTCAGTCCATTTCAAAATTTATATTGAAGATGTCATGCCTAACAAGGGAAATAATGTGTAGCAGAATATTGGAACTATATTTCCACCCGAATAGTAGTATAAGTTAAAGTGTTGTTGTCATGACCTATTGTTAGTGAGATTAGACCAAGAAGCTGGTGATATGAAGTCACAAGGTTAGAAATAAATATTTTAGTTGAATAATCGATGTTTGAGGATGATTTACCCATTTATAGTGATAGACTAATGTGGTAGTCAATAGCATGTGTGGATTGTATGGTAGTCTGTGGGGCTCTTTTGATTCACTAGCATAGTTGCCTTGTCATTTCGCTCATTTTCTTGTTCAAAACATAAAATCAAAGTCTAGTGAAGCCATGTGAGGTCTATTTTGATTCACTAGCAACTTGTTGTTCATCTTATTGTTCTTGTGTTAGGTGGAACTGGGGGTTTAGAGGCGTAATAGCAAGAAAAGTGGTAAGGGAAATTTAGTGAATGTATGTATAGCCAAATTTTTTGGCATGATATTGAGTTGGTATTAAAGTGATACGTCCTTGTGTTTTAGTTTAGTAGAAGATAGAGAAGGAGTTATTCGCTAATGTGAGTTGTTGTTTGCTCGAAGTATGAAAATGGCTATATTAGCCAGTAAGTTATAATTATAGACTCAAGGTTGTTTGTGGAATTTGAAGGTAGAGTGAGTGTGATGTGAGAAAGTCGTATAAGTAGATAAGATTGTATGGGGTGATAATATAAGATTAAGGTTGACCATGTCTATTATGTGACTCTACCCCCTTGACTTTACTTTCTTTGGTAATTGTAGACTAGTACTACTTGTGAGAAGGTATGTAGTAGATTTTAAGGCATAGCAGTGATGTCATAAAGGTGGATATGATTAATTCTTGGTTAATAATACTAGTTTTATGGAAGCGATCTAATAGGCTTGAACAGTGAATGCAAGAGCTTAAGTTTATTTGGTTTGTAATGAAGAATGATGTTGTATGTATGAAGTAGAAGTATGCCAAGGAGATATGAGGTTGCAGTATTTTTCTAAGGCTATTACATGTTGTGTGTAGCTAGTGGTGCCGTTGAGTTGCTAGATGGAGAAAGACTAGTTAAATGGTATATGGTGTTCTAAATAGCCAAGTTAAGGAGTTTCGATAGATAATGTTAAGACTTTTGATATGATCTTGATTCTCATAGTAGAGAGATATAAGTTTGGAGTCGTGATGCTGGTAGACTATGACAAAAGTGGTATCGTCCAACAAAGGTTTGGAGATATCCATGTTTAGTGTTAGAAGAATCTGAGTTGGTGAATGTTTAAGCTATTATATGATGACTTTTGGGGATATAGAAACCTAAGGTTTGAATCTTAGAAGTACGTATTAGCATTGGTAGTTATACATGAAGATATCGTCTTACAGGGTAAGTTTAGTTTTATGTGTATTGTTATATCCCCGACTCTAGAGTAAATTAATTTCAGTTCATACCAGAGTGTATATAGTGGTTCACAGACTTAGAGTAGTAAATTAAATCTAAGGGTAAGATAATAGAAAAAGTAACCAAGTCAAGTTTTCAGATGATAATAGATGTGCCAGTAAGTTGTGGAATTGGCCGCGAGAAAGAATGATGCGCAATCTATTCTTATTTCACCAGTTTACTTCAGTTATTCCGATACATACTTATGCTTTATGTCCAACTTCATGATCATAGCTCGTGTTCAGGCATATGATAAGGAATCATGTACTCTCTTAGTTCCTAGTATGATGAGTTCCCAGTTTGTTTAGCAGTCAGAATTGCTTCTCGTAAGTTATGAATTTCAAAAAACTTTAGATCATGCCGTTCATGACTATTGTGCACATGTGATACTCTTAATGATCAATGAAAATTCAGATTTATATCAGGTACGTCCTCATATTAGATCTCTTCAATGAGTCCATGCTATGAGTGCTCTATTCCTCACGCCTCAGTAGGGTATAAAGTTACGCTTAGTACTCCCCTCATGTTCCGAATTTTGGTATTCCAATTTTTCAGTGACCTTTTCCCTTAGGTCGAGATAGTGATGATGAACAGTTGCTTAAAAGGGAAAGAGTAAATATTTCTTATTGATGAAAGAAGGTTGTATGCTTATTTAAGTTAAGGCGGTAATTGTAGAGTAAGTTTGAGGACGAGTCTTTGATACGTGTCAAGGTTAGTTGAAATTTTATGTGTTATATCTTGGAAAAATTGTTGTGTGCTTGTTTTATGTAAGTACATAAGTTGAAAGAATTTTGAGGTGAAGTTTCGTGTATGGCTTGGTTAGTTGAGAATATTTTATATGTGTCATCTACATAGTGCAGGGAAGTTATTATGGATAGAAGTGTTAGAGAATATGAGAAATATGCTTTATGAGTGGTTGTTTAGAAGTGCACATGTGGGTATGAAGATAGCCTTAAATGTCATGTTTATATGTATATGGATGGATGCCTTGAGTGTTTGTGAATGTCTAATACGAAGTTGAAGGTGATTGCTGGAGTGGAGATGAGGAATTATGAAATGCAGGGTGTGCTAAATTCATGATTCAGACTAATACTACAGTATTATGTGGTGCGTCTTGTGATTTTGAGTTAGGATTGAAGATGATGAGGGAATTTAGTTCAGTTTAGACATTAGTAGATGAAAATATCAGCGGCCATGTGAGAAAAATAAGTGAAATCAATGAGCATGGTGTTTAAGAGGAAAGTATAGTTGAGAGAGTATTTTTGAAGTGTGGCAAAACTCAAAAGTAAGAAGTTGCATTGCCTAAGGTTTGGTAATTCTATCCTAGTTTATGAGTTATATGTCTATATTCCATGCTATAGAGTAGTGTCATTGCTGTGATTCCTTAGTTCGATGTCTTTTATAACTCATGTCAGAGATTATTTGCTCCCTGACACTGCTAGAACGTTTTTAAAAAGAGTGTTGAAGAGATACTCCAGTTAAGTATAAGTGTCCCGTATAATTCAGTTTAGCAGTCAGGCAGATAAGTTGCTGTGGTTTTCCACCTTTTCACCCAGTCCTACTATCTGAAGTCCAATGCATATGACCATCCCAAAAGATAATATATTCCATACGCGTAAGTTGCAAACTTAGTTCAGTCCAAGCATCATGTTTCAGATTCAGTTAGTTAGTCATGACTCAGTTCATAAGAGTTCAACACATAATCTCAAATATTTTTCCAACTATTTTAGCTCAGATAGTGTAATACCTTTGTACGATCTAAATATTGTTTCCTCATGATTCGTACTTACATAAGTTATCACTTTCAAATCCAATGTATGTGATTTAAGCATAAACACTTCGGGTGGAATCCTAAACTCTCAGCATGAATCAACTCCTTAAAACAAGTAAGGGCAAGTTATCTCAAAATTCAGTTTCATGATTGAAGTTTAAATGTTTCAGATCAGTTACATCCTTTCTTAGAAGACACATCATGTCCATGTTATTCCTTACCTTTAAGCTTCAACGTTCCTACCCAACATTCGGGGATGAATGTTCCCAAGGGGGGGATATTGTAATGCCCCGAAGTTTTTCTTAGCTAAATTTTTATCCCTAAAATATCAAGCGTTGGCTTATAGAATGATTTATATTTTTTTCTGGTGGAATCCCTTAGATTTCAACTTTTCATTTCGTAGATAATTGAATAAGTTCTCCGTCGACATAAAATGTATCCAAAACAGACATTCGGTGAAGGAGTTATGATTAATTTAAGTCCTAGTCGTAAAACACCGTCATTCCTGTCCTTGGCGCGTTGCGGAGAAGGTGTAAATGATGATGGTCAATTTTCAGTGGGACTCCGTGATGGTGGTGCGTCGCGGAGTGGGCCAAATTTCCATTCATCAATTTCCAGTGAGCCACTATGATAGTGGCGCGTCACGGTGGCCCATTAAATTGGACTCCCAGTTATATTTTTTCAGTTACGTTAAGGGTTAAAAGGGGGATATTTTGGGAAATTACCTAACTCCAATCCGTCTATAAACATACAATCAATGACATAACAAAAGTACTTTATTCCCAAATCTTCATTCTCTACAAAGCAAAAACCCTAAGCATCCTAAAACCTCTTCCAAGAATCTCAAGATTCAACCGTGGGTTTTCGAAATTAATTAAAGATTTGGAATTCCCAAACCATAGGCTTCAAGAATCAGTCTCTAATTTTCTATTTAAGGTACGTGGGGTTTATCCTAAAAATAAATGGGCTTGTTGAAAATACTCAATTATGATTTAAAGATTATAAAGTATGAATTTGTTAAAGGAATTTGAAATCCATGATTTTTATTATGCTTTATGCATGTTATTGATATTGTTGTTTTGGCATTTAGGCCTCATCCCCTCAAATTGATTTACAAGTATATGTATACGTATGAAATTGAAATTTAAGATTTGTTTGAGAGCACAGATTATGAAGTCCCTCTCTCATAATAAATTCAAATCTATGATCTTATTATGAATGATTTAAAATGCATGACTTATGGTTTGAAATTAGTTTTCTGAATACCTTAGTGTCTGAGCATGATTTAGAGATGATGAGAGGGAGCTTCTTGATATAATTACATCCTTGTTTTAAATGTGAAAGAGTTGCATGTGATTGAGAAATTTGACATGACCACCTTGTATTATTGAAATGCTTGACAAAGAAAGTTCCTTCCATGTGTTTACATGAGGTTTGAGAAGGAGTTTCTTTGAATTGATTTATTGATATGGTGGTCCCGAACTTATGTTTTGAAAACAGAGATTATAATATGTTATTAATGACTCAGAGATATGACTTACAAGTCAATGGTATGACGATACCATAAGTATGTATGCCATAACAGATAAGAGATTTCAGAGTATGTTTTTAGAAGATGCATGATTTTAAAAGAGTTAAAAATGGGCTTAAAGAGGGTTAGGTGGTTACCCAAAGAGGGCTTGAGTTCAATTAACTCTTATCCTCAAACCGTATTTTCTGATACTGGTAGATTATTAGTGTACGCTGGCGACGATCGTGTGGCATAGTAGATTCAGAGACTGTGACCCTTGCGGCACACTTGGGTTGGGGGCTTGGCTACCGAGTTAATGGCTACTTCCATATAGCCCATGGAATTTCAGAGTTGTAGGGTATACCACCTAGCGCAGAAGTAAAACAAAGAATTTCTCAGAGTTCAGATGATTCTACAGTCTTTCGAAAACGCCCATGTGATTTCT
Organism: Capsicum annuum; assembly: GCF_002878395.1. NCBI lineage: Eukaryota > Viridiplantae > Streptophyta > Magnoliopsida > Solanales > Solanaceae > Capsicum > Capsicum annuum. The sequence continues at coordinate 18,294,778 of NC_061116.1, forward strand.
TACCATATGATATGTTTATGAGCTATTTTAAATTACTCTCATATATGTTGAATATAAATTATTATTTTCGGTTTTCTCTGCGTACCAGTATATTTGTATTGACCCCCTACCTCCCAAGGTCTAAAGCTTAGTTCAGAGATCCTGCTAAATAGTAGAGTTTTCAGACAGCAGTGAAGTGTGCAGTTGGTGAGCCTTCTTAATTCCAAAAGGCTTGTGTCTTTCAGATTATGTTATTTATTTTGGTTTAGGTCCACTGGGGGCCTTGTCCCAGTTTCAGACAGTTGTCATTTGATTTTGTAGTAGAGATTTTGCAGACTGTTCCAGATGCTGTTTAGTTGATTTTGGATTTCATTCCTTATTATTAAACTAAATCCAGAGTATGACCATGTTTTCGTATCAGATTATATTTCTGCATCTTCTTTTATTATATGAATGTTGTGCATGATTACTAGATAGAGAAGGGCGTTTCGAGCCAGCATAGTTCGGGATGTCCGTCATGGCTAGGCCCTCGTTTGGGTCGTGACAACTGCCCTCAAGAAATGAGAAATTCGACAGAGTTCACACTCTAAGTAGACGCGATCTTAACCCAGGCCATGAAAAATATGATCAAAATCATTACTTATCAGTAGGAGATCGTAGTGTCTTGAGGGAACTCGTCTGATGGGGCATAGGGGTATCCTTCTAGGAGGCATGATTTCAGTTTGATGAAGAAGATGAAGAAGAAGAAGAAGATGAGGGTTTCTAATGTTTTGGGTTTAAGGACAACTAAAAGTTTACATAGAAATAGTCACTTTACTTATAGACCTATAAAAGGTGGCTTTTCGTATTCCCACCCAATAGTCAGTCAACGCGTATGGAATAAAAAAGGCTTACCTAGTGTATACTAGCAGTTTTTCTTAAGAACAGACCTTTTTGCATATTTTTATTAAATGAGAACATAAAACAATGATTCAATGCATCGATTGGAGAGATATGACGATAAAAAGACCCACATAGCGTGTTAGATGAGTAATTATATAACCAATACATAATATTTTATAGGTCGTGTGAAAGGTAGACCATAGAATTACGTTGTCTACCATAGACAAAGCTTTAAGTCGATTACAACTGAACGTTAAATTCTATAGAAATACACATTTATCCCCCAAAACAGTAGCTTTACAACTGGAGAAAAAAAGCCTATCTAAGATTTGTTGGCCATGCTACATGTGATTCTTTTGTGCTCGAATTTCTTGCATATTGAACACCTATTCCTCCTTTTGGACTTGAATGTCTCACCGACTCCCTTAACATATTTGACTTTCTTTCTTTCAATTTTAGGATCGTAGGGGGATGAACAAATCTTAGTGTCTTACAATTCCTGTGGCACAGTCCATTCGACCTCTGGAGGTATAATGTTAATATCTTTCAAGTATGCGAGGAGGTAAGTTTCATCTTTATAAATTGACGAAGAGTACTGATAGATGGAGTTACCATAGCCTTCGCCATACTATGCTCATAAAGTTGTCATGTCATGTTCGCACGGTATTTTCACCGAGTCAAATTTCTGATAAGAACAACTCCTCTCCAAGAGATTGACCTTGGCAGTAACACCGTTACCGAACACCATGAATTGGTCGAGACCCCCATTTACATAAGTCACATACAAGGAATCGCTCGCACTCTTTCATTATCTCTTAGGATCTTTTCCGCACAAGGAACAAATTTATTATTTGTACCATTGATAAAGGCATGCCACTCCCTAAACTTTTGACCAAATTTTCTAGCAATTAAATTGAATATATATGCCATGGGGTACTCCCGTTCATCCGTCAACACCGAGTTGAGCGACTTGGTGATGTTTGTGGTCATCATATCATTCCTATTGCCTGAGAAGTGTGCTCTACTCCATTTCTCAAAACCAATCACATTTTCAAGGACATGTGCTACCTCAGGGAAATTATTCTTCAATTTTGCAAAATACTTGCTAAACTCATCAAGAAAATAAGTGTTTGCCGCGGCGTAGAATAGATAAAGATGTTCTCCATAGTGTTAATTTACACAAAGATTTTCAACGATGTGTCTCATGCAAAGTCCATGATGTGCATCACTG